>NC_035439.2:98960677-99299515 GCF_002127325.2 Helianthus annuus | reverse complement strand
CTCTTGTCAAAGGCAGGATCCTGAGCCTCCGCAGCCATTTGTAGTTGTATCTTGTACATAGCAGTTGCGGCAGAGACCTTGGCATCCTGGATGATCTCCTGCTTCTCGCCATCCATGTCAATTAGCCTTTGAGCAGCCTCATCCTTTGTAGCCCGGAGCTCCTTCTCAAGATCGGCTATCTTGAGATCCTTTAACACGCCCATTTGTTGGAGGTCGGCGATTTGGCTCTCCTGATCCTCGACGTGGCCAAGGTAGGTCTCAATCTCAGCAAGTTTCTGCAAAAGAGAAAAAAGGTAAGTTCAGGATCAGGTGATCCTCAAAAAGGTAGGATATACAGGCAGAATATACAAGCAGGATATTCGAAAAGGATAACCAATAGGGGCAATGATCCTTACCTCATTGACATAGTCAAGGAACTGTTGGCGGATCAGGGGAAATCCTTGGAGATCCTCGGAAGTCTTCCTCTTCTTTCCCTTACCCCTAATGGATGCTTTAGGGGCTGAAGCGGAGGGACTGGCAGCAGAAGTCTTTCTCCTCGAAGACTTGACGTTGGTGAGATCATCTATCCCAAACTTGGAGGCAGACTTGGCAGATTTGGCAGACTTCCCAACACCTACACAATCAAAACAAGATAAGTTCCCTTACTAATTAAACAATCTAGCATATAACTTACTTTTTACAAGGATACTTACTTGACATAGTGGCAGATGCGGAGGATACTTCCTATGAATCTTGGACGGTGACTTGGAAACTTCTGACCTCAGGACTGAGCTTTTTAAAAGCTAAGACTCTTTCTCTTGCAGCAGGGGTTAACTTAAGATAAGCAATGGATATAGCTGCACAAAAAATAAAAAAGACGTTAGTGATCCTCATCGTATGAGACAAGTCTGATAGTGATCCTTCCAGGATCCTCTACCCTACCATGAGTGGCCCATTCCTTGGGCAGATCCTTCCCATCTGGGATGGTATCCCTTCTAACAAAGAAAAAGCGACGCTTCCAGTTTGTGTCATTCTTAGTAACCTTGAAGACAGGGTGATCCTCCCCAGCTTTCCGTTTTAGCAGATATCGACAGGATCCAAACGTGGTAAGATCATAAAGTGCGGCCAACTCTGCCATCCCCAAATCAATCCCCTTCTGCTCGATGATCCTCTCGAAGGTATACAAGACCCTCCAGATCATCGGCATAGCTTGGATATAAGATATGCCGGTTAAAAAAAGAAGGATTGGGTGAAGGCTGGAAAAGGATACGAATACCCTATGGTGAACGGAGTAGCAGGAAAGGCCACCCAGACGTCTGAAACAAAGTCGCTCAAAGCAGCAGGTGTGAAGGATTTGAAAACAGCATTCGCCGGAAAGCAATGACGAATCCTGTCTACATGAGCATCAGTAAAGCAACATCTCTCCGTAGGAGAGTCCTTGATGATCCCTTGGCTTTTTAGGGGACTGCTCTTCTTGGAATCCTTATGTGGAGAATTTCGAAGCAACATACTCGTGGTGGAACAGAAACAGAGTAAAAGCAGAAAAAACAGAGCAAGAGAAGGAAGAAAGGAAAGAGAAAAGAAGAGAATACCTGGTCAATCTTCGGTAGCGATTATAAAGGGAAGATATCTCGAATTTAAATGCAGAGTGATCCTAACCCTATCTCCTATTTATAATCATGATTTGCAGGGATTGTCACATCTATGACGTAAGGGTTGCAACGGCTAGTTCGATATTAACGGCTAGTTATCCGAGTCATTCGTTGCAGATAAGATCAAAGCAAAATATAACTCATTTATTTACAATAAACTCCTTATATTTTGGGGGCAATTGTTAGGGCTGGATTTTTATCATACGTGATCCTTATACGTGATCCTAACCAGTGATCCTTGTTTCTTTGGCAGACAGTGATCCTCAGCAGGACTTCAGGATCAGGATCATGGACCATAATAGTTACCTTCGTGTAATACAACATTATTTTGCAGGAACGTCTGGCAGGATACGCTCTTAGCATCATAATCAAGGGACGCGTCTTCACAATTATAGCACGAGCTTAATCAAAGATAGACGTTGCAAAGGATATGGAAACTTAGCTTGATTTAAGGGCGGCAATTTAGGCTAGATTGTCTTTTATTTCTAAAGGGGTAATGAGCTGATTATTAGTCTTTTTACCTAAAATAGGTCACCTACACTTGTATATATAACACTCTTCCTCATTCGGAAGAACACACAACACAACTCTCACACGCTTAGACACTCGAAACTATAGTGATCCTTGTACTCAGCTCATTATCATCCGAAGTTGTAACTATATTTTTCTTATATTGAAGTTGGTGATCGGTAGTTGCCATCACCCGAGGTTTTTTATGCCGGAGATCATACATTGATCAAGGGCTTTTTCCTCGTATAAATCATTGTGTCTTTGCATATTTCTCATAGAAGTGATCCTTTACTTTTATAATTAACCAAGCATCATACCCCGTTTACATAAAGTTTGGTTACATTATCCTTGTGTGATTTTTGACCAAAACAACAACTATTTATATAATCCAGTTAAAGATACATCCCATACCGTATCCCGAATAAACAAATACATAATTACAGATAATCATCCAAACAAGTAATCCTGTTCCGACAACTCAGATTTAATTTAATACAAAACATAAATATTGTTCAAATGCTCCTAAAGACCTAGCCTGACAAGATCTACAGACAACTATGCTCTAGTTGTTCTTTCCTGACAGACAACTATTTGTTGGGGGCCTCTAGAGCTTTATTCTAGCCTCGCTTTCCTAGCAAGCAAACATCTTAAACACCTATCACATACGTTAAAATACAGTCAATACATAAATGTAAAGGTGAGCATACAAGTTTAATATAGCATATAGAGTTCGAATAGTTTACGCATAACCAGCACGTACACAGAGGAAAACGAAGCATGTTAATTATCGACATGGACCTATCGATACCAATGACTGCGGGTTGACCGTCCGAGACGGTTCGCAATACATGATTACCACCGTAATCCATGCAAGTAATTGTCCTTAACAACCCCCGTGTGAACGGGTGCTGAGTCCAAACTATAATACTACGTCGTTAAGGCAGGTAGACAGCATTCCACGTGTAAACACAATCAACAAGCATTCATTTAGTCACGTAATACATGCGAAGCGGTTAGCGTTCAAATAATTGAGTCGTGTGTTCGATAGTGATTTTGATAGGTAACGTATGTAACACCCAAAAGTGCTAAAAGCAAAAAGGGATCGAGTATACTCACAACGATTGGTTGATGGATTGAAGGGAGCGCTTGAGAGTAAGGTTAGCCTGAACAGTTCGATAGCATACGATGAATACACATAGGATGAAAACAAGTGTAAACGGGTCGAACAGCCTAGTCGATCGAACGACAGGTTCGATCGGGTGGGTTGTTCGTTCGGCTGGACAATCCGTTCGGACAGCCTACCCGATCGACCGGTAGGCTCGATCGGTTGAAATGTTCGAGTGGATTGTTTCTTCCTTTGATGTGTTTGTGTGTGAGGATTTGAACTTTTGAAGTTTTCGTTGTAGCATTTGAGAACACTGAAGTGTTCTTACCTTTCAGGTCGATCGATCGAACGGTCCGTTCGATCGGTCGGCTTATCCAATCGGTTAGGAACTTCAGTAATAGCCCTCATTAGGTTGTCACTCAATCGATCAGCCTATCCGATCGAGCAGCCTGTTCATTCTGATAGTATGTTCGATCGGGTGGCACCCCAATGCGTCGAACGAGTTGAAAATCGATTAAGTGTTGAAGCATAGTATCTCATGATCCGAAGAGTAATGTTTACCAATCGATTAAGTTGTTCGATCGGTCATTACTTCGTTCAATACCATACCTCATGAATTTGTCAATGTGTGGGGCCACATGCTAGCCGATCGGCTGGCCTGGTCGATCGGCTGAGGGGCCCGATCGGTTGGGCTGTTCTTTCGAACAGCCTAACCGTTCGGTCAGCATCCTGACCTGGTCGGCCTGTTCGTCTAACACTTGGCTATTCTGTTTAATTGACGTTATGTTGAGGTAGTTTGGCAACGAGTTGAACTATGACACTTTCGTTCTTACTTGTTTCTCCTGCTCGGACAGGAATCACCCAAGTCCGGCCGGTGAACGGTTCGGATCGTTAGTTTAATGTTTAACCCGAAGTCGGTGAACCTCGTAGATAAAACCCGAATCTTGAACCGCCCAATCATTAGAATGATCGGTGAGTTGGTTCAGGCTCCGTTTCTACCGGTTTGAAGGCATTGAGTGTAAAAGAGTTGAAAGAAAGTTGGAAATCCTCCCTTCAATTCTTTACATCATGTGAATGTTTAGATCTCTGATAGATCTTGACTTGTTTATGTGGAAATCGGTTAGATCCGTGCTGTTCATGGTGGGTTGAGGCCAAAACATGGTGTTTTTAAAGAACACCATGATGACATCATCCTTGAATGCTTAGATCTTGATGATTTCACGGTTAGAAATCAAGATTTGAAAGATAGAAAGGTGTAGAAGTGTGTATTGATCAAGAAAGTACAATATTTAGGGTGAAAACTTACCAGAAATGGAAGAAATCTGAGAAAAGAAGGAGGAGCACGAGCTGGTCGGTCAGAGCTTTCCAAAAGTGGAAAGGATGACAATGACAACCTTATTTATAGGCTCCAAAAGAGGAAACGGCTGGCCGATCGGCCAGGAATCCCGATCGGACAGCCTGCTTGATCGGACAGTCCGTCCGATCGGCTGGGCTGTTCGATCGGCTGACAGCCAGATCGATCAACAGCCTGGTTCGAGTGTTCGGTGCGACAATTTTCGATATTTCGATTTCGATTGAAGACGAGACGATGACGATAGAGTTTCCTACTCAAATTACTTTCAGTCCCAACCACTATATCTAACATATAATCTCCTATGATTCACCCTATCCTTACGTTACCGTTCGTCATAGTTCGATTTCGGTTGTATTCGATTTGAGTTTCGAGTCTCGATTCGAGTTTCGATTGATTTGATTGAATACCACACAAATCATAAAGTAAGCATGCACAGGTAACACATAAGGCACACACACACGTATACAACAATCAAAGTTCGCATAATTCGAGATTCAAGTTCGATGATAGTTAGATCGGTTTGATTATAGATTAGTTAACTTTATCGCATTGTTACTTCCTACTATTCACAGTCGTAAATCGGTTCGCGTCGATAAAACATTCGATTACTTCGATTCTTCCTGATTACAACACTTACTCCACATAATACAAATAAAACTGAAAATAGACTATCTATAGTCAAAGAAAGTCAAAGTTGACTTGGACTTTGACTTTGACTTTGACATTTGAAAACACGGGGTGTTACAGCCTCCCCTTGTTTAGGGAATTTCGTCCCGAAATTAGGCTCGAAGCTGCACAGCATCGTGAATTACCAATTTGACGCTTCAGATCTTTATTTGAACAATTGCGGGTACTTGGCCTTCATGTCGCTTTCGAGTTCCCAAGTGAACTCCGCGCCTCGTTTGCCTTCTCATCGGACTTTCACGATCGGGATGCGAGAGCGCCTGAGTTGCTTGGTTTGGCGATCCATGATTTCGACAGGCTTTTCCACGAAGTGTAGCGTTTCATTGACCTGAAGATCGTCGAGAGGTACAATCAAATCATGATCAGCTAGGCACTTTCGGAGGTTTGACACATGGAAAGTCGGGTGGACGTTACTGAGTTCCTCCGGTAGCTCGAGTTTGTAGGCGACTTTTCCGATCCTTTCCAGAATCTTAAAAGGTCCAACATATCGAGGCGCCAGTTTCCCTTTCTTGCCGAATCTGACTACACCCTTCCAAGGGGATACCTTTAGGAGTACGTAGTCGCCAACGTCAAATTCAAGGGGCTTGCGCCTTCTATCGGCGTAACTTTTCTGTCTATCCCTGGCCTTTGCCAAGTTGTCGCGGATCTGGAGGATTTTGTCAGTCATTTCTTGTAGTATCTCGGGACCGGTTAATTGCGAATGACCGATCTCGTGCCACACAATAGGCGAGCGACATCTTCTTCCATACAGGGTCTCGAATGGTGCCATTTGTATGCTGGCATGATAGCTGTTGTTGTACGAGAATTCGACTAGCGGCAGGTGTTTGTTCCAACTACCACCGAAATCTATGACACACGCGCGGAGCATGTCTTCAAGAGTACGGATCAGTCTGCCCGTCGGTTTGAGGATGGAATGCAGTACTCAGGTTAAGTGACGTACCTAGGGCCGCTTGAAACGTTTCCCAAAGTCGCGAAGTAAACCGAGCGTCACGGTCTGAAATGATGTGTTGATGCAGATTTTGTGTCCGATGCTTGTCGAATAGATTAGTTTTATTTTATGCTGAATTTGTAATAGTTAGTGAAACGGTCAAACGAACGTGTATAGACCCGCTCGTTTGAAGTGGTCAAACGAGAGGGTTGTTGGTTTGACTGTGTGTGTGTGTTGCTAGACAAAGTTGCTGTGTTGTTATTGGTGTCGAAGGATAAGGCATCGAAGGATTATGAATATCCTTCGATGAGCTCGAAAGATACCCATCGAAGGATGGACCTCGAAGGATATCATTCGAGGTATGTGTGTATCTTTCGAAGACTGTCTGATCGAAGGATGATGTTTCGACCAGTCAGTCTGATCCTTCGACCTGCAGCCTGTGTTTTGGTATAAATACCAACACTTTGTCATTTGCAACACAAGAGTGAGAGCACAAGTGTGTGCTAGAGAGTGAATGGAGGTCTGAGACCTCACCGGGAGAAATCACCACTTGGTTTCTCCCCGGATGTATACTTCTTTGGTATTAGTTCGGTTGTCATGTAACCGGGCCGACTTGTAATGTTTACTACCGGATTAATACAAAGTTTGTTTGTTATCATCTCTCTTATCTCTTCCATCTTTGAACATTATCATGAAAATCACGGATTCGCTCCCGAAACCTGGACCTACAATTGGTATCAGAGCCATGGTGCCCGATTTAGTAAAACTAACCGTTTACTAAGTCACATGTGCTCTAGATCTGTGATTTTTGTGGGTTTTTGTTCAAGATGTAAAAAGGTGAAAATGAGAAAAACCCAGATCTGGACCCGGATATCCAGATCTGTGCTAAACCAGGTGTTGGGTTTTATGTTTTTCTCCTAAATCTTCAAGTTTCCATCATCAAAAACTGTATACAAAGTGTTCTCGTCAGATCTGCAGATGAACAGTCCTCCGTGTTCTTGATGTTCTTGACAGCTTCAAATTTCGAAAGATGCTGTTTGTCCATCGAAAGATTGAACAGTTTTTCGAAGGATGAAACAAAATTCAAATTTCAAATTTTCATGCTTCGAAATTTGCGAAAGTTGGTCACCTACCACATCAACTTTTCACCAACCTGTCATACTTTCTGTCCTTGTGTCAGAACCATCGAAAGATATCTTTCGATCTCGAAAGATCATCCTTCGAACAAGGAGATTCGAAAGATGAACAGGAGTGCTCGAAAGATCATCAGTTCTTCGAAGGATCAAAAAGACTTCGAAGGATCAACTCTGAAGTGTACGAAGGATCAGCCATGTCCAACTTCGAAAGATGCTCGAAAGATCTGTGACATGTGCTCGAAAGATGCTCGAAAGATATGTGACATGCGCTCGAAAGACTTACGAAAGATCATCTTTCGAAGCTGTCTTGGTGTTTATCTTTCGTTTGATGCAGATGTTTCGAAGGATCCAGATGTTGTGGAATTTTATGAGGTCAGACAGTGTGTTGGGGTTAATCATTTAATTCACTTGGAGTCGGGTCGGGTGTTCGCAAGGATTATTCAAACCGGGCTTCAAAGTTTCAACATCAAAATTCGTACGGGCTTTGGGAACACGCGGGGTGATGCAGCATGATGAACACAAGAGATGATGAAAACTTGATGTTTGAAAAATTGTGGGGTAGTCACGGTTACCAATGCAATGGGAAAAATGGTAACGTGACTATTATGGGCCAAACACAACAGTTCCGCTTGGTGGAGGGAATTGGTGAATATTTGACGACAGTTTCTTTGAAGTGGAAAGAATCTGTTAAGGTTTAGAGATTTTACCAAAGAAACGGGGGGATAAAAATGTTCAAATGTTGAATTTCTTCGGTAAATCTCTAAACGCAATCTCAGGTGGTAGAGTTTATGATCTTCTGGTGATTCAAACGGTTCAGCGTGGAATGTTTTGCACAGACACTTGAAGATCAAGACTTGATGCAGTTGTTTAAGAATGGAACCTTTATCATATGCCGGTTGGAGTATTGGAAGATCAGCGGAAGATCGGTCAATTGATCCTTTTGAGGAAATTGCACAACACTCAACACGGATACGCGTACTTTGAGGGGGAAATCTTATACAATGAGCATCAGGATACTACTTACCTGGATCATCGGTCAAGGGGGAATTTGTTTACACAGAAGATGATTACTTGACTGAAGATCGGTGATTGCAATTGCATTTTCAGCATTCGACAGCAACGGACAAGGGGGAATTTGTTGATGCAGATTTTGTGTCCGATGCTTGTCGAATAGATTAGTTTTATTTTATGCTGAATTTGTAATAGTTAGTGAAACGGTCAAACGAACGTGTATAGACCCGCTCGTTTGAAGTGGTCAAACGAGAGGGTTGTTGGTTTGACTGTGTGTGTGTGTTGCTAGACAAAGTTGCTGTGTTGTTATTGGTGTCGAAGGATAAGGCATCGAAGGATTATGAATATCCTTCGATGAGCTCGAAAGATACCCATCGAAGGATGGACCTCGAAGGATATCATTCGAGGTATGTGTGTATCTTTCGAAGACTGTCTGATCGAAGGATGATGTTTCGACCAGTCAGTCTGATCCTTCGACCTGCAGCCTGTGTTTTGGTATAAATACCAACACTTTGTCATTTGCAACACAAGAGTGAGAGCACAAGTGTGTGCTAGAGAGTGAATGGAGGTCTGAGACCTCACCGGGAGAAATCACCACTTGGTTTCTCCCCGGATGTATACTTCTTTGGTATTAGTTCGGTTGTCATGTAACCGGGCCGACTTGTAATGTTTACTACCGGATTAATACAAAGTTTGTTTGTTATCATCTCTCTTATCTCTTCCATCTTTGAACATTATCATGAAAATCACGGATTCGCTCCCGAAACCTGGACCTACATGATGTCATGAGGCGTACCATAATTACAAATGATCTCGTCGGTGTAGATTTGGGCTAGTCATTCTACCTTGTAGTCTTCCCGTATCGGCAGAAAATGGGCTGATTTGGTCAGACGATCTACTATAACCCAAATGCTGTCGTGACCTGATGGCGTGGGCGGAAGTTTGGTTATGAAATCCATAGCTATACTCTCCCACTTCCATATAGGGATTGGAGGTTGTTCGGGTAAGCCGGAAGGTCGTTGATGTTCAGCCTTGACTCTTGCACAAGTCAGGCAACCTCCAACATAGAGAGCGATATCCCGTTTCATTCCCGGCCACCAGTACTTGTAACGAAGGTCCTGGTACATTTTATCAGCACCGGGATGAATGGAGTATCGGGACTTGTAGGCTTCATTCATTATAATCTTTCGCAAAACGGTCCGCTTGGGGATCCAGATTCGGTCCAGGTAATAGAAAATCCCATCTGCTTTGCTTACAAGCTGAGCTCCATCGTGATATATTCTTTCCTTCTTCAAAGTGCGTTCGTTGAAACAAGCATGCTGAGCCTCGCGGATAAGAGCTTCGAGGTTGTGCTGGGCTCGGGTATTGCGAATACTAAACAAATAACTCCGTCTGCAGAGAGCATCGACAACAACATTTGCCTTGCCTGGGTGATAACGAATCTCACAGTCGTAATCGTTAAGAAGTTCTACCCATCGGCGTTGACGCATGTTAAGTTCTTTCTGATTAAAGATGTGTTGTAAACTCCTGTGATCGGTGAAGATCGTACACTTGGTACTTTACAGGTAGTGTCGCCAAATCTTCAATGCAAAAACAACTGCGCCTAGCTCGAGATCGTGGGTTGTATTAGTTCTTCTCGTGGATTTTGAGCTGACGAGATGCGTAAGCTATAACCTTGTCTCATTGCATGAGGACACAGCCGAGACCTAGGATAGAAGCATCACAGTAGACAATGAAATCGTCGTTTCCGTCCGGCGATGTGAGAATGGGAGCATTGCAGAGCTTGCGCTTGAGGGTTTGAAAGGCAGACTCTTGTTCAGTTCCCCAAACAAAAGACCTGTCTTTATGGGTAAGAGCGGTAAGTGGCACAGCGATCTTAGAGAATCCTTCGATAAACCGTCGGTAATAACCCGCTAATCCGAGAAATGATCGGACTTCTGACGAGTTCTTTGGCGTAATCCAACTTTTAACTGCTTCAATCTTCGCGGGATCGACATGGATACCCTGACTATTCACGATGTGACCCAGAAACTGAACCTCCTCCAACCAGAATTCACACTTGGAGAATTTGGCATAGAGTTGGTTCCCCTGGAGTAAATCGAGGACTAAACGTAGATGTTGCGCGTGTTCGGCCTTCGATTTGGAATAAATCAGGACATCATCGATGAACACAATGACGAAACGGTCAAGATAAGGCTTACACACGTGATTCATCAGATCCATAAAAACCACGGGTGCGTTGGTTAGACCAAAAGGCATAACAACGAACTCATAGTGGTCGTAGCGAGTGCGAAAGGCTGTTTTATGTACATCTTCTTCCTGAATGCGCAACTAATGATAACCTGAACGTAAATCGATCTTCGAGAAACACTTGGCACCTTGTAGCTGATCAAATAAGTCATCGATTCGAGGCAAAGGGTAACGGTTCTTGATGGTCAGTTTATTCAATTCCCGATAGTCGATGCACATCCTGAACGACCCGTCCTTCTTTTTGACGAAAAGGACTGGTGCGCCCCAAGGAGTGGTGCTCGGGCGAATAAAGCCTTTTTCAAGTAACTCCTGGAGTTGGTTCGGGAGTTCCCTCATTTCGGATGGCGCGAGTCAGTAAGGGGCTTTGGCAACAGGGTTAGCTCCTGGAATGAGGTCGATACGAAAGTCGATATCACGACTTGGCGGTAGTCCAGGAAGATCATCAGGGAAAACCTGAGGAAATTCACGAACCACTGGAACGTCTTTGACTTCAACCTTCTTTTTCTTTTCCTTCTCCGCTACTACAATGTTGGCCAAGAAGGCGCTGTATTCCTTGCGGAGATACTTGCCAGCTTGGACACATGACATAAGTTTAAGACCTTGCGAAGCTGTCTCACCATACACACACAATAAATCTCCATTCGCTAGCGAGAATCGAAACATTTTTTCGAAGCATACAACTTCAGCATGGTTTTCGCGAAGAAAGTCCATGCCTATTATGACGTCAAAACTTCCGAGCTGCATCGGAATAAGGTCGATTAGAAAGAGGTGATTGTTGAGCTCGAGAGTACAATCACGAAGAACAGAGTTAACGGCGACAGTTCTTCCAGTAGCGACTTCGACTTTGAAAGACGAGGGGAGATAAGAACGCTTACGACTAAGGAGCTTCTCGAATTCAAACGACACAAAGCAGTTATTGGATCCAGTATCAAACAAACATGATGCATAAATACCATTCACAAGGAACGTACCATTAACCACGTTGTTGTCAGCCTGGGCTTGACAGGCATTGATGTTAAAGGTTCTGGCACGGGCTGCTTGCTGTTGCTGCTGAGGCTGTTGCTGCTGCTGCTGCTGGGGTTCCTGCTTCACAACCCGGTTCGGGCACATGTTTGCAAAGTGGTTAGGGTCACCACATGCAAAGCAGACTCGAGCATTAACCGCGGGTGCTTGAGCTGCAGGGTGGCCTTGAGGGGCTGGAAATAGAGCTTGATGAGCGGCGGCTTGAACTGGGGCTTGACGGGGACCATAGCGACAGTTTGCAGTGAAATGGCCGTAGAGGTTGCAGTGAGCGCAGAAACGACAGGCGACTCCCACCGGATGATGGTATGAGCATGTCGGGCAGAGCGGGTGGGGGCATGTGTAAGCGCGCTTAGCTGGCGGCGCATTTATCACTGGAGCTTGTCGGTGCTGTGACTGTTGCTGAGCCGGTACGGCTTGCAGAGGGGCAGCAGTTGTTGTCACAGCACAGTTCTTGTTGCTGGAGCTGTTGTTGTTGTGCTTCTTCCTTCTTCTTGACGACTTGGAGGGTTGGGCAGTGGTGGTGTCTACGGTTGACGTGGCGGTGGCTTGGTGCAGAGACTTGGATGGCTTATCCCAGAAACCAGATTTTACTCGCTTATCATTGATCTCGACGGCAAGCAAGTAGGTCTCCTCAATTGACGATGTCTTGGCGGCGTGAACAAAGTCGGCTACACAATCGGGTAGAGCTCGAATATACTTCTTGATGGCCATGTCTGGAGTCTTGACCTGATCGGGACAGATGATGCTGAGCTGCTTAAAGCGTGCAGTTAAAGCAGCGTTGTCTCCATCCTTCTGCTTGATGTTCCAAAACTCGTCCTCCAGCTTTTGGCGTTCATGGGGAGGGCAAAATTCGTCCATCATAATTGCCTTTAACTCCTCCCAAGTCAGCTCATAAGCTGCATCATTTCTGCGCTTGTTCCGTTCGGCTGTCCACCAGTCTAGAGCTCGGGACTGGAAGACGCCGGTAGCATTGAGGGTGCGGAGGTTCTCAGGACAACCGCTTTGGCGCAGAGTGACTTCAACTGAATCGAACCATTGAAACATGGCGGTAGGGCCATCTTCTCTGGTGAATTCCTTGGGTCCGCATGCTTTAAACTGTTTGAAGCTGAAACCAGTCTTGCTGGCATCTTTGGGAGCGTTGGTTCGCGACTCTTCAGACGACTTGCTAGCGTTTTCATATGCGTCGCTTACAGCTTTTGCCACACTCTTGGCGATGAGAGTAGCGAGACGCTTGTCTCTCTTCTCTTGGCGGGTCAGATGGTGTCGGGATCCAGACGACGACATGGTCTGGAACAGGCATCGCCACAGGACTCAACACAACGTAATTGAATCTCACCTCACACGTCTACTACTTACTAAAGCTTAGGAACACGTCGAAACATGCATCACACAAACATGTAGGCACATAACCACAGATTCACGTAATCACAGAAGCACATAGGCACATAGAGCACAGAAACACATAAACACAGAAGCACATACACTTTAGAACACAGAAGCAGTTAAGCACGCAGTCCTCCTATAAGCACACAGAGTATTCTGACTGCCTCAAGATCCTATCATTCAAAGCTCGCGTGTTGTTCGTGTTTTGGTCAAAAATCACACAAGGATAATGTAACCAAACTTTTTGTAAACGGGGTATGATGCTTGGTTAATTATGAAAGTAAAGGATCACTTCTGTGATAAAGATGCAAAGACACAATGATTTATACGAGGAAAAAGCCCTTGATCAATATATGATCTCCGGCATAAAAAACCTCGGGTGATGGCAACTACCGATCACCAAACTTCAATATAAGAACAAAATGGTTACAACTTCGGATGATAATGAGCTGAGTACAAGGATCACTATTGTTTCGAGTGTCTAAGTGTGTGAGAGTTGCGTTGTATGTCGTGTGTCCCCTTCCAAATGATGGAGAGTGGTATTTATACAAGTGTAGGTGACCTATTTTAGGTAAAAGGACTAATTATCAGCTCATTACCCCTTTAGAAATAAAAGACAATCTAGCCTAAATTGCCGCCCATAAATCAAGCCATGTTTCCATATCCCGTGCAACGTCTATCTCCGATTAAGCTCTTGCCATAATTGTGAAGACGCGTCCCTTGATCATGATGCCTAGAGCGTATCCTGCTAGATGTTCCTGCAAAACAATATTGTATTAAGCGGAAGTGGCCGTTAGTATGAGGATCACTATAATGTCCCATGATCCTGATCCTGAAGTCCTGCTGAGGATCACTGTCTGCCAAAGAAACAAGGATCACTGGTTAGGATCACGTATAAGGATCACCTATAATAAAAATCCAGCCCTAACAATTGCCCCCAAAATATAAGGAGTTAATTGTAAATAGACGAGTTATATTTTGTTTCGATCTTATCTCTAACGGGCGACTCCAAGAAACTAGCCGTTACACCCGGACTAGCCGTTGCGATCATCACGTCATAGATGTGACAATCCCTGCAGATCATGATTATAAATAGGAGATAGGGTGAGGATCAGTTTGTATTTAAATTCAAGATACACTCCCTTTATATTCTGCACCGAAGATTGATCAGGTATCCTTCTCTTTCTCTCTTTTTTCTCTTTGCTCTGTTTTCTGCTCCTACTCTGTTTCCGTCCCGTCACAAATATGTTGCTCCGGAATTCTCCACACAAGGATTCCAAGAAGGATAGTCCCTTAAAAAGCCAGGGGATTATCAAGGATTCTCCTACGGAGAGGTGCTGCTTTACTGATGTTCACATAGACAAAATTCGTCATTGCTTTCCAGCGAATACTGTTTTCAAATCCTTCGTTCCTACAGCTTTGAGCGACTTTGTTTCGGATGTTTGGGTGGCTTTTCCTGCTACTCCGTTCACCATAGGGTTTTCATATCCTTTTCCAGACTTTAACCAGTCTTTCTTTTCCTTAACCGGCATTTCTTACATCCAAGCTATGCCGATGATCTGGAGGGTTCTGTATACCTTCGAGAGGATCATCGAGCAGGAAGGGATTGATCTGGGGATGGCGGAGTTGGCCGATTTTTATGATCTCACCACATTTGGTTCTCACCGGTATTTGTTGAAACGGAAAGCCGGGGAGGATCATCCTGTCTTCAAGGTCACTAAGAACGATACAAACTGGAAGCGTCGCTTTTTCTTTGTTAGGAGGGATTCCATCCCAGATGGGAAGGATCTGCCCAAGGAATGGGCTACTCATGGTAGGATAGAGGATCCTCGAAGGATCACTATCAATCATGTCTCATATAATGAGGATCACTAATGTCTCTTTTTATCTCCTGTGCAGCTATATCCATTGCTCATCTGAAATTAACCCCTGCTGCAAAAGAGAGAGTCCTAGCTTTTAAAAAGCTTAATCCTGAAGTCAGAAGTTTCCAAGTCACCATCCAAGATTCACAAGAAGTATCCTCCGCATCTGCCACAATGTCAAGTAAGTATCCAAAAAGTAAGTTCTATGCAAAAATATTAAATAAGTTAGGAGACTTATCTTGTTTTGATTGTGTAGGTGCTGGAAAATCCGCTAAGTCTGCCAAGTCTGCCTCCTTGTTTGGGATTGATGATCTTGCCAACGTCAAGTCTTCGAAGAAGAAGACTTCTGCTGCTAGTCCTTCTGCTTCAGCCCCTAAATTACCCATTAGGGGTAAGGGAAAGAAGAGGAAGGTTTCTGAGGATCTTCAAGGATTTCCCCTAATTCGCCAGCAGTTTCTTGATTCTGTCAACGAGGTTAGGATCACTGCCCCTGTTGGTTATCCTGACGGTTTTTGAGGATCGCTCGTGTCTGACATCATATCCTGTTGTTTTTGCAGAAACTTACTGAAATGGAATCTTATGTTAGCCACGTTGAAGATCAGGATTGCCAGATTGCCGACCTTCAACAGATGGGTGTGCTGAAGGATCTTAAGATCGCTGATCTTGAGAAGGAGATCCGGGCTGTTAAGGATGAGGCTGTCAAAGCATTGATCAAGTTTGACTATGAGAAGCATGACATTACTCAGGATTCTAAAGTCTCTGCCGCGATAGCTATGTACAAGATACAACTGCAGATGGCTACAGAGGCTCAGGATCCTTCCTTTGATAAGAGCACATGGGATGTTGAAGGCTGGAAAGCAAGGTTAGCAGAGTTGGAGGATGACGATGATGCTGAGGATATCCCTATGCTTGAAGGTGGAGATACTGGCAAGGATCAGGGGGAGGCAAGTGGAGCTGGTGGTGATAGTGCAGCGAAGATTTGAGCTGCAAGATTGGGCGATGATGGAAACTTCTAGACATAGCCGGAGCCCAGTTTTTTTTGAATTTTGATAGTAGTTTTTGGTATTTGAAACAATTATGGTCTGTAATCTCCGAACAATAGTTTTTAGGGTTGAGGATCCTGGATCCTTCGGACAATTGGTAGGATTACAAAAGGTGGAGGGATCCTCTGTTTGGGGGATGAAGCCTTTGTGATCCTGCCGCTTTTACTTTCCTGCACAATGCTAAGACCGCATAGACAATGGGCACCCTTTGCCAACCCATGTGGACGGGCCACGTTTTGCTGGTAGAAATGTGGGTTGGCAATTTTGACAACTTTTTTGAAAGGGTTAATGATCCTTTTGTTTAATAATATAACTTTAACTTTTCTGGCTTATCTCGTGTTGTTATCCTTATCTTCTTGTTTCTTAGTTGTTTTTGTAGTATATTTGTTTAAAGTGGCAAGAGTTGAAAATATATTTAATAAAGTTAGGATATGATCCTAGATCAAATATCCTGATATTGAAAATATTCAAAGTATTTTAGTTCAAGGACCATAGGTTTGGTTGTCAAAGTATAAGGGTTGGTTAGGATAATGAGTATAATCAAAATAGTCAAGGATCATACCTGAGGATCCAAGTTAGGATCCTAACCTTCAACCGAAACAGTCGTAGATAAGATTTTACTAGATAATAAGGATTAAGGATCCTTATGTGTTTTAACTTTGACGATCCTGAGAAACGAAGCACAATTTGGGACTAAGCCAATGTAAGAAATAAATCAGTAACTGGGGACATGCCCAAAGGATAACTGAGAATGATCCCGGAGGATCACTGGGGACAAGCCCAAAGGATAACTGGGGACAAGCCCAAAGGATCGTATGTAAACTGGAGTATGGCCCTTACTGGCGACTATCCAAACTTAGTGACATGAAAATGTCGAAACCTTAGCTAACGTGAAAACGTTAGAAACCTTAGGAACGGATGTATGGTACGTCTACCATTATACGTAGGATCCTAAATATAGCCAGTACGATGAGGTTGTCAGCCCCGGAAGTGGGTACTGGTCCCAAAGACGTGAACTATATCAGGATCATCGTGCGCTGCTGGCGGAAACTGGGGATAATCCCAAGGATAACTGGGGTTGGACCCAAGGATCTGCGGTGCTTTTGAAGATCTTTGTCGATATGCTGAAGGTACCTGAACTATCATAACTCAAATGTTTCGTGAGTAGAGGATGAAGGATACATGATCCTTATCCTTAGGTAAAAAGTAAGAAAATGCAATAGTTTCTAGGATAAGCATATTACCAGAGTAAGGATCACTGATATCACCGGGATCCTTCAAGGATACTTCAATGTAAGGATCACATGCATGAAGGATCATGTTCACATGAAATATTTCTTTAAGTGAACAGCATTCCAGGCTCTTGGTAACAAATTTCCTTCCATGGTTAGCAACCTGTATGCCCCCTTTCCTGCTTCGGCTTCAATTAAGTAAGGGCCTTCCCATTTTGGTGCTAACTTTCCGTCAGCAGGATTAATGGTGTTTTGGAATGTTTTTCTTAACACCATATCTCCGACTTGGAACTTCCTTATCCTAACATTTTTGTTGTAAGCACCAGCCATTCTTTGATGGTAGCTTGCCATCCTTATCCTAGCTAGGTCCCTGATTTCCTCAATAGTATCCAAATCCTGAGCCAGAATTGTAGCATTTTCTTCAGGATCACGAGCACTTGTTCTAGCAGTTGGTGTTAGGGCTGGATTTTTATTATAGGTGATCCTTACACGTGATCCTAACCAGTGATCCTTATTTCTTTGGCAGACAGTGATCCTCAGCAGGATTTCAGGATCAGGATCATGGGACATTATAGGATCCTCATACTAACGATCATCTTCGCTTAATGCAATGTTATTTTGCAGGAATATCTAGCAGGATACGCTCTAAGCATCATGATCAAGGGACGCGTCTTCACAATTATGGCAAGAGCTTAATTAAAGATAGACGTTGCACAGGATATGGAAACAAGGCTTGATTTATGGGCGGCTATTTAGGCTAGATTGTATCTCATTTCTAAAGGGGTAATGAGCTGAATATTAGTTTAACTACCTAAAATAGGTCACCTACACATATATAAATACCACTCTTCCTCATTCGGAAGAACACACACACGACAGACGACACAACTCTCAAACACTTAGACACTCAGTGATCCTTGTACTCAGCTCATTACTATCCGAAGTTGTAACTACATTTCTATTATATTGAAGTTGGTGATCGGTAGTTGCCATCACCCGAGGTTTTTTATGCCGGAGATCATACATTGATCAAGGGCTTTTTCCTCGTATAAATCATTGTGTCTTTGCATCTTTTATCACAGAAGTGATCCTTTACTTTCATAATTAACCAAGCATCATACCCCGTTTACATAAAGTTTGGTTACATTATCCTTGTGTGATTTTTGACCAAAACAGTTTGGCGCCCACCGTGGGGCAATTGGTGCTTCATTCATAAGAAAAATCTTTTGTTCGAAATCATTTGAAAGAGTTACATGGCTTCATCATTGAAGAACACGTCCACGGCGATGTCTGCAGTCACCTCATCAGAGATCACCTTGCCTCCTCCACCGGCAGGATCTCAGAAAAATACTGAGAAGAGATCAACTCCCACTTTCTCTAAACCTCTATCTTCTTCTGCTATGAATTCTTCTATTCCCAGTACTAGTGATGTATTTGCTTTAATTTTGCAGATGAAGGATCGTATGCAGCGGCAAGATGAAACTAACGAAAGGATCCTCAGGGAAATTGGAGATCTCAAAAGACAAAAGAAAGCGGCAGAGGATCATTCTCCACTGATGCCCAAATCCTTGAGTTTTGATACTCCAATGATCACTTCCCAGCCATCAGGGATCCCGGACGTGCAAATCATAGGGGAGTCAAGAGGATCACATCTCAACTCGGCAGCAATGACTCAGACGTCAGGCTCGTATTTTTAGCCTGTAGGATCCTATCCTCAGTACATGGGATCCTTCAGGAATTTGGGAGCCTATCCGGAGACACAGCAGTTTCAAGGATCCTACTTTATTCCAGGATCATTCCAGGGCCAAGGATCCTCCTTTGTTCCAGGATCATCCCAGGTTCAAGGATCTTCCTTTGTTCCAGGATCATCCCAGGTTCAAGGATCCTCCTTCGTTCCAGGATCATCCCAGACACCAGGATCCTTCCAGATACCAGGATCCCTAAAAATCTGCAAACAGGAAGTCTAGATGTCCATCAAGGAGACTTCATTCCAATGCAGACCATCGCTTCCACTGGTCCCTCCGTTGTTCCAGAACCCCAGCAATATGGATTCCCTAACTTGAACCCAATGGGAGGTAACACTTTAAACAATTATCCTACCACTAACCATGGATTCATGCAGGATACAGGTACCAATCATGCTATGGCCAGGGAGTTGCAGAAGCTAAAAGATATGATCTCAAGTGTTCCAGGGGTAGTCAAGCCTATCCCAGAGATTGCGGATGGAAGCCACAAGGTATCCCGTTTTGCACCACCAATTTGTGATGCAGAGGTACCCAAAAGGTTCCATATCCCTACCATGAAGTTGTATGATGGCACAACGGATCCAGAGGAGCATATAGCACAATACAGGGAGAGGATGGAGATCAATCCTATCCCAGAAAAATTGAAGGAAGCATGCCTATGTAAAGGATTTGGATCCACTCTTACTGGATCAGCTCTTAAGTGGCTGCTAAGTCTTCCCCCTTACTCTATTACTTCATTTGCCAATTTAGTTAATTTATTCAATAACCAATTCTCTTGTAGCAGAAAATTTGAAAAATTAACTAGTGATTTGTACAGGATAACTCAAAATCATAATGAATCATTAAGGGATTATATAACTAAATTTAGTAAAGAATCCTTGGACATTCCCAACTTGGATATGGCTACGGCTGTTGAAGCCTTCAAAATGGGACTGCTTAAGGATTCATTATTCTATGATGATCTTGTTATGACACCATGCAGGAATTTAGATGAAGTAAGAACTCGAGCACTCAGGTTTATCCGGCTAGAGGATGACAAGAGGATCCAGGAGAGACAAGTAGGATCCTCAAAACAAGATAAGCAAGGATCCTCCTTCAAGAGCAACAAGTTCAAATCCTACCATAGAAATGAGAACAAGAATGTGCATGCTGTTGACCAAGAAGAGGATGATGAAGGATATCCTCCAATCTCAGAATATTGTTTTTCCGTTGATAATCATGAACTAATCCTTGCAATGCAGAATCTAGGTGAAAAAGCTAGGTGGCCCAGGAAGAATGATAAACCCTCCGGGACTAAAGACAAGTCAAAATGGTGTGCATACCATGAGGATTTCGGGCATCTAACTGAAGATTGCATAGCCTTAAGAAAAGAAATCGGATACCTGCTAAGCAAGGGGCATCTAAAAGAGTTATTGGGGAGAAAAAAGCAAAGGACCCAGGATCCTGAAAGGATCCCCGAAAAAGCTCCAGCACCTCCGGCAAATGCACAAGTGATCAACTTTATATCCGGAGGATCAGACATCTGTGGTACATCCTTCTCGGCGGCCAAAAGACATGCAAAAGAATCAAAAATGGATAATGGAGAAAGGCCTATTAGAACATCAAGTGTCTCAGAAGGGAAGATGATAACATTTGACGAGGATGATCGCATCAACATTCAGGATCCTCACCATGATAGTTTAGTTATCACTCTCTTTATCTCTAACCATTTTGTCCGCAGGATCCTTATTGATGGAGGGAGCTCAGTGAACATTATCCAGCTTGATGTCCTGAAGAAGATGGGAATCCCAGAATCAGACATCACACCAAGATCCTCCGTGCTTGTAGGATTCAGTGGGGAGACGAAGAAAACTCTGGGGGACATCAAACTCCCAATCTACGTGGAAGGATTACATAATTACCAAAAATTTTGTGTTATTGACTGTTTATCTTGTTGCAACGTTATCCTTGGCAGGCCTTGGATACATGATATGAAAGCAGTCCCATCTACCTACCATCAATGTGTGAAGCTCCCTAGCCCATGGGGAATAATCAAGATCGATAGTGACCAGCAGGAGGCTAAGGATTGTTATACCTCATCTATGAAGCCAACCTCGAAGCCAAGGGAGCAATAGCAATTACAGTATCCTCCAAGGAATGTCTTGGAGGCAAGGGAACAAGATGTAGATGAAATCCTCTTGGATCCTAGTGATCCTGAATCAAAAATCTATATCGGATCAGGGATCCTTGGCAAGATGAAAGAAGACATGATATCCTTCCTCAAAAGAAGAAAATCTACCTTTGCTTGGAAACATGAAGATATGACAGGTATATCTAAGGATATTATTACTCACAAACTTGGCATTGACAGGTCTATCAAACCAATCCATCAAAAAAGGAGGAAGTTTGCACCAGAAAGGAATGCCATTATCCAAGAAGAAGTAGAGAGACTACTTCGAGCAGGTATGATCAGAGAGGTAAAGTATCCAAAATGGTTAGCCAATGTGGTTGTTGTCCAAAAGAAAAACGGAAAGTGGAGGGTATGTGTCGACTTCACTGATCTGAACAAGGCATGTCCCAAGGATCCTTTCCCATTACCCCACATTGACTCCATGGTGGATGCAACAGCGGGGCATGAACTGTTGACCTTTATGGATGCATCATCTGGGTTCCAACAAATCCAGATGGAACCATCTGACCAAGAGGATACAGCCTTTATGACCCCAACCGGTTTATATTGTTATATTGCCATGCCTTTTGGACTAAGAAATGCAGGTGCAACATATCAAAGGTTGGTAAATATGATGTTCAAAGATCAAATTGGAAAAACTATGGAGGTGTACATAGATGATATGGTGGTCAAGTCAAAGAAAGCTGAGGATCACCTAAGGGACTTAGAAGAAGCATTCGATATCCTTGATAATTACAACATGAAACTTAATCCTTCAAAATGCCATTTTGGTGTTAAGGCAGGAAAGTTCTTAGGATACATGGTAACCCAGAGGGGCATTGAAGCAAGCCCGGAACAAATCAAAGCATTAATAAATATCAAATCTCCTGCCAATGCCAAGGATGTTCAAAGACTGACAGGCAGGATAGCAGCTTTGAACAGGTTCATATCGAAATCCTCAGAGAAATGCAGAGAATTTTACGATATCCTAAGGAAGAATAAGAAGTTCGAATGGACTGAGAAGCATGAGAATGCTTTACAAGCCCTAAAAGAGTATATGTCCTCAGCACCAGCATTAGCAAAACCGGAAAAAGGAGATGTGTTATCCTTATATCTGGCGGTATCCTCAACCGCTGTAAGTGCTGTCCTTGTTAAGGATCACGAAGGTACACAATATCCTATCTACTATGTAAGTAAAAGTCTACTTGATGCCGAATCCAGGTACTCACACCTCGAAAAACTTATCCTTGCATTAATCATGGCATCGACTAAGTTAAGACATTATTTTGAAACCCATACTATTGTTGTTAGAACTAATTTTCCAATTAAGAATGTCCTCAGGAAACCAGATATGTCAGGGAGAATGGCTAAATGGGCAGTAAAGCTTAGTGCCCATGATATAAGATACGAACCAAGAACAGCTATTAAATCTCAAGCACTAGCTGACTTTGTGGCTGATTTCAGTAGTGATCTACAAAAAGAAGCAGAATTGGAGGTCCAGCAGCTGGATGAGACCAAGGATCCTTGGATACTACACACTGACGGATCCTCAAATATCAAAGGCACAGGGCTAGGGATCCTACTAAAATCGCCACAGGGGGACATAATACCCCACTCCATAGCCTGTGAGTTCCAAGCAACTAACAATGAGGCTGAATATGAAGCCTTAATTGCTGGCTTACAAATTGCTAAGGATATGGGGGTAAAGTATCTTAAAGTATATGTAGACTCATTATTGATCACTAATCACTTTAACGGATCCTATGCTGTTAAAGGTGAAAAACTAACCAAATACTTAGAGATAGTCAAAGAATTGGCACTCTCTTTTGTTTCTTTCAGCTTGACACAGGTACCAAGGGAGGAGAACACAGGGGCTGATGCATTGGCCAACCTAGGATCATCCTTGAAGATTCCAGAAGATATAAGTATCCCTATCATCCATATCCTGGCTCCTGCTATTGAAAATCAGGTGGCCATGGAAATAGAAGAGGATACTGTAATGATCCCTAGTGAAGAAACCCAATCTTATTCAGGATCATGGATCTCACCAATCATGAGATACTTGCAACATGGGGAGATTCCGACGGGAAAAAATCCTAGAGCTTTCAGGATTAAGGTATCCCAATTTACAACTTTGAATAATGTATTATATAAGCGATCTCTTGCAGGACCATATTTGAGATGTATCGAAGATCCTGAAATCGAGGAAGTGTTGAAAGATTTCCATGAAGGAGATTGCGGAAACCACACTGGGGGCAGGGCATTATTCTCAAGGATCCTTAGAACAGGATACTACTGGCCAACCATGAAAAGGGATGCTGTAGAGTATGCTAAGAAATGTGATCCTTGCCAAAGGCATAGCAATATCCTCCATCAGCCAGCTGAATTTTTACACCCAATACCATCCTCTTGGCCATTCATGAGATGGGGAATGGATATAGTTGGCAAGCTCCCTAAAGCACCTGGTGGAAAAGTATTTATGCTTGCCATGACTGACTACTTTTCCAAGTGGATAGAAGCTGAAGCCTTCGCTCAAGTCAGAGAAAAGGAAGTCATATCCTTCATTAAAAGAAACATTATAACTAGATTTGGCATTCCCTCTGAAATTGTATGTGATAATGGCTCCCAATTCATTGGAAGCAGAACCACTAACTTTTGTGACAGTTGGGGAATCAAGATGATAACATCAACACCAGTTCATCCACAAGCCAATGGTCAAGCAGAATCATCCAACAAGATCATCATCAACAATCTGAAGAAGAAGCTAGGATCCAAGAAGGGGAAATGGGCAGAGGAGTTACCTTATGTGCTATGGGCTGATAGAACAACTCCCAAGAGTGCCACTGGTCAAACACCTTTCTCTTTAGTATTTGGGGCAGAAGCAGTGATCCCAACAGAGATGGTGATCCCAACTGCTAGAACAATTGCTCGTGATCCTGAAGAAAATGCTGCAATCCTAGCTCAGGATTTGGATACTATTGAGGAAATCAGGGATCTAGCTAGAATAAGGATGGCAAGCTACCAACAAAGAAGGGCTGGTACCTACAACAAAAATGTCAGGATAAGGAAGTTCCAAGTCGGGGATATGGTGTTGAGAAAAGCATTTCAAAATACTATCAATCCTGCTGACGGGAAGCTAGCACCAAAATGGGAAGGTCCCTACTTGATTGAAGCTGAAACAGGAAAGGGGGCATACAGGTTGCTAACCATGGAAGGAAACTTGTTACCAAGAGCCTGGAATGCTGTTCACTTAAAGAAATATTTCATGTGAACATGATCCTTCATGCATGTGATCCTTACATTGAAGTATCCTTGAAGGATCCCGGAGATATCAGTGATCCTTACTCTGGTAATATGCTTATCCTAAAACTATTGCATTTTCTTACTTTTTACCTAAGGATAAGGATCATGTATCCTTCATCCTCTACTCACAAACCATTTGAGTTATGATAGTTCAGGTATCTTCAGCAAATCGTCAAAGATCTCCAAAAGCACCACAGATCCTTGGGTCCAACCCCAGTTATCCTTGGGATTATCCCCAGTTTCCGCCAGCAGCGCACGATGATCCTGGTATAGTTCACGTCTTTGGGACCAGTACCCACTTTCGGGGCTGACAACCTCATCGTACTGGCTATATTTAGGATCCTCCGTATAATGGTAGACGTACCATACATCCGTTCCTAAGGTTTCTAACGTTTTCACGTTAGCCAAGGTTTTGACATTTTCATGTCACTAAGTTTGGATAGTCGCCAGTAAGGGCCATACTCTAGTTTACATACGATCCTTTGGGCTTGTCCCCAGTGATCCTCCGGGATCATCCCCAGTTATCCTTTGGGCTTGTCCCCAGTGATCCTCCGGGATCATTCTCGGTTATCCTTTGGGCATGTCCCCAGTTGCTAATTTATCTCTTACATTGGCTTAGTCCCAAGATATGTTCCATCTTTCAGGTTCTCGAAGTTAAACAAATAAGGATCCTTAATCCTTATCATCCATTAAAGTTTTACTTGTGGTTATCCCGATTGAAGGTTAGGATCCTAACTTGGATCCTCAGGTATGATCCTTGACTATTTTGATTATACTCATTATCCTAACCGACCCTTATACTTTGACAACCAAACCTATGATCCTTAAAATAAACTACCTTGAAAATTTTCGATTATAGGATATTTGATCCAGGATCATATCCTATATTTCTTGAACATGGTTTGCTTAACTATTGTTACAAATGTATTTCTAAAACAATTGGAAACTAAAAAGATAAATAAAGGATAACAACACAGGATAAGCCAGAAAGATTAAGGTTATATTATTAGCAAAAGGATCTTTAACCCTTGCAAAAAGTTGTCAAAATTGCCAACCCACATTTCTACCAGCAAAACGTGGCCCGTCCACATGGGTTGGCAAAGGGTGTCCATTGTCTATGTGGTCTTAGCATTGTGCAGGAAAGTAAGAGCGGCAGGATCACAAAGGCTTCATCCCCCAAACAGAGGATCCCTCCACCTTTTTGTAATCCTACATATTGTTCAAAGGATCCAGGATCCTTTACCCTAAAAACTATTGTTCGAAGATTACAGACCATAATTGTTCACAAACACCACTACCACAAAAAACCACTACCAATCCTAAAAAATTGGGCTCCGGCCTAGTCTCGAAATATCCATCATCGCCCAATCATGCAGCCTACACCTTCGCTGCTTCGTCACCACCAGCATTGCCACCTTGATCCTTCTCAGCATCACCGCCTTCCAGCATGGGGATCTCCTCAGCCTCATCCTCGTCTTCCAGGTCCGCCAGCCTTGCCTTCCAACCTTCAACGTCCCACGAGCTTTTGTCAAAGGTAGGATCCTGAGCCTCCTCAGCCATCTGAAGTTGTATCTTGTACATAGCAATTGCCGCGGAGACCTTGGCGTCTTGGGTGATCTCCTGCTTCTCGTTATCCATATCGATCAACCTCTGAGCAGCCTCATCCTTCATGGCCCGGAGTTCCTTCTCAAGATCTGCTATCTTGAGATCCTTAAGCACGCCCATTTGTTGAAGGTCGGCAATCTGGCTCTCTTGATCCTCAACATGGCCAAGATAGGTCTCGATCTCGGCAAGTTTCTGCAAAGAGGGAAGTAAGGTAAGTTCAGAACCGGATGATCCTTAAAGAAACAGGATATTCGAAACGGATAACCAACAGGGGCAGTGATCCTTACCTCATTCACGTAGTCAAGGAATTGCTGACGGAGGAGGGGAAATCCTTGGAGATCTTCAGAGGTTTTCCTCTTTTTTCCCTTGCCCCGGATAGGTGCCTTGGGGGCTGAAGCCGAAGGACTGGCAGCAGGAGCCTTCTTCTTTGAAGATGTGACATTGGCAAGGTCACTTATCCCAAATTTGGAGGCAGATTTGACAGACCTGGCAGACTTTCCAGCACCTACACAATCAAAAAAACAAGATAAGTTGCTTTATTACTCAAACAATCCTACATTTAATTTATTTTCTATAAGGATACTTACTTGACATAGTGGCAGATGCAGAGGATACTTCTTGAGAATCTTGGACGGTGACTTGGAAACTTCTGATTTCAGGATTAAGCTTTTTAAAAGCTAGGACTCTCTCTTTTGCAGCAGGGCTTAATTTCAGATGAGCAATGGATATAGCTGCACAAAAGATAAAAAGAGATATTAGTGATCCTCATTATATGAGACAGGGCTGATAGTGATCCTTCGATGATCCTCTATCCTACCATGAGTGGCCCATTCCTTGGGCAGATCCTTCCCATCCGGGATGGAATCCCTCTTAACAAAGAAAAACCGACGTTTCCAGTTTGTATCATTCTTGGTAACTTTGAAGATTGGGTGATCCTCCCCAGCGTTCCGTTTCAACAAATACCGGTGAGAACCGAAGGTGGTGAGATCGTAAAACTCAGCTAACTCCGCCATCCCCAGATCAATCCCTTCCTGCTCGATGATCCTCTCGAAGGTATACAAGACCCTCCAGATCATCGGCATAGCTTGGATATAAGATATGCCGGTCAGAGAAAAGAAAGATTGGGTGAAGGCCGGAAAAGGATAAGAATATCCTATGGTAAATGGAGTAGCAGGAAAAGCCACCCAGGTATTCGAAACAAAGTCACTCAAAGCTGTAGGAACGAAAGATTCGAAGACAGTATTCGCTGGAAAGCAGTGACGAATTCTGTCTATGTGAACATCAGTGAAACAACACCTCTCCGTAGGAGAATCCTTGATAATCCCCTGGCTTTTTAGGGGACTATCCTTCTTGGAATCCTTGTGTGGAGAGTTCCGGAGCAACATGTTTGTGACGGAACAGAAACAGGGCTAAGAGAAGGAAGAAAGGAAAGAGAGAAGAAGAGGATACCTGATCAGTCTTCGGTAGCGATTATAAAGGGAAGATATCTCGAATTTAAATGCAGAGTGATCCTAACCCTATCTCCTATTTATAATCATGATTTGCAGGGATTGTCACATCTATGACGTAATGATCACAACGGCTAGTCCATGTGTAACGGCTAGTTATTCGGAGTCGCCCGTTGGAGATAAGAACAAAACAAAATATAACTCGTCTATTTACAATTAACTCCTTATATTTTGGGGGCAATTGTTAGGGCTGGATTTTTATTATAGGTGATCCTTACACGTGATCCTAACCAGTGATCCTTGTTTCTTTGGCAGACAGCGATCCTCAGGAGGACTTCAGGATCAGGATCATGGGACATTATAGGATCCTCATACTAACGATCATCTTCGCTTAATGCAATGTTATTTTTGCAGGAATATCTAGCAGGATATGCTCTAGGCATCATGATCCAGGGACGCGTCTTCACAATTATGGCAAGAGCTTAATTGAAGAAAGACGTTGCACAGGATATGGAAACATGGCTTGATTCATGGGCAGCAATTTAGGCTAGATTGTCTTTATTTCTAAAGGGGTAATGAGCTGATAATTAGTCATTTTACCTAAAATAAGTCACCTACACTTGTATAAATACCCCTCTTCCTCATTCGGAAGAACACACATGACATACACGACATACGACACAACTCTCAAACACTTAGACACTCAGTGATCCTTGTACTCAGCTCATTACTATCCGAAGTTGTAACTACATTTTTATTATATTGAAGTTGGTGATCGGTAGTTGCCATCACCCGAGGTTTTTTATGCCGGAGATCATACATTGATCAAGGGCTTTTTCCTCGTATAAATCATTGTGTCTTTGCATCTTTTATCACAGAAGTGATCCTTTACTTTCATAATTAACCAAGCATCATACCCCGTTTACATAAAGTTTGGTTACATTATCCTTGTGTGATTTTTGACCAAAACACACTGGTTAATCTTTCAAATTTTCTACTACAAGAGAATTGGTTATTGAATAAATTAACTAAATTAGCAAATGAAGTGATAGAGTAAGGGGGAAGACTTAGCAGCCACTTAAGAGCTGATCCAGTAAGAGTGGATCCAAATCCTTTACATAGGCATGCTTCCTTCAACTTTTCTGGGATAGGATTGATCTCCATCCTCTCCCTGTATTGTGCTATGTGCTCCTCTGGATCCGTTGTACCATCATACAGCTTCATAGTAGGGATATGGAACCTTTTGGGTACCTCTGCATCACAAATTGGTGGTGCAAAGCGAGATACCTTGTGGCTTCCATCTGCAATCTCTGGGATAGGCTTGACTACCCCTGGAACACTTGAGATCATATCTTTTAGCTTCTGCAATTCCCTGGCCATAGCATGATTGATACCTGTATCCTGCATGAATCCATGGTTAGTGGTAGGATAATTATTTAAAGTGTTACCTCCCATTGAGTTCAAGTTAGTGAATCCATATTGCTGGGATTCGGGGATAACGGAGGGACCAGTGGAAGCAATGGTCTGCATTGGAATGAAGTCCCCTTGATGGACATCTAGACTTCCTGTTTGCAAACTCTTTAGGGATCCTGGCATCTGGGAGGATCCTGGTATCTGGAAGGATCCTGGTATCTGAGATGATCCTGTAACGAAGGAGGATCCTTGAACCTGGGATGATCCTGGAACAAAGTAGGATCCTTGAAACTGCTGCGCTTCCGGGTAGGCTCCTGATTTCATGAAGGATCCCATATGCTGGGGATAGGATCCTGCCGGCTGAAAGTGTGAGCCTGATGTCTGAGTCATTGCTGTTGATCCGAGGTGCAATCCTCTTGATTCTCCCATAATTTGCACGTCTGGAATTTCCGATGGCTGAGAAGTGATCATTGGAGTATCAAAGCTCAAGGATTTGGGCATCAGTGGGGAATGATCCTCTGCCGTTCTCCTTTGTCTTTTGAGATCTCCAATTTCCCTGAGGATCCTTTCATTAGTTTCATCCTGCCGCTGCATGCGATCCTTCATCTGCAAAATCAAAGTAAATACGTCACTAGTACTGGGAGTATAAGAATTCATAGCAGAAGAAGATGGAGGTTTAGAGTTAGTAGGAGTTTGTCTCTTCTCAGCATTCTTCTGGGATCCTGCCGGTGGAGGAGGCAGAGTGTTCTGAGACGAGGTGACTGCTGACATCGCCGTGGACATGTTTTTCAATGATGAAGCCATGTAATTCTTTGAAATGATTTCAAACAGAAAGTTTTCTTATGAATGAAGCACCAATTGCCCCACGGTGGGCGCCAAACTGTTTTGGTCAAAAATCACACAAGGATAATGCAACCAAACTTTATGTAAATGGGGTATGATGCTTGGTTTATTGAAAAAGTAAAGGATCACTTCAATGTGAAATATGCAAAGACACAATGATTTATACGAGGAAAAAGCCCTTGATCAATGTATGATCTCCGGCATAAAAAAACCTCGGGTGATGGCAACTACCGATCACCAAACTTCAATATAAGAAAAATAGTTACAACTTTGGATGATAATGAGCTGAGTACAAGGATCACTACAGTTTCGAGTGTCTAAGCATGTGAGAGTTGTGTCGTGTGTTCTTCCAAATGAGGAAGAGAGTTATATATACAAGTTTAGGTGACCTATTTTAGGTAAAAAGACTAATAATCAGCTCATTACCCCTTTAGAAATAAAAGTAAATCTAGCCTAAATTATCGCCCTTAAATCATGCCAAGTTTCCATATCCTTCACAACGTCCATCTCCGATTAAGCACATGCCATAGTTGTGAAGACGTGTCCTTTAATTGTGATGTTAAGAGCGGATCCTACTAATCATTCCTGCAAAACAACATTGAATTCAACGAAAGCAACTGTTAGCATGAGGATCCTATGATGGTCCGTGATCCTGATCCTGGAACTCTGCTGAGGATCACTATCTGCCAAAGAAACAAGGATCACTGGTTAGGATCACATGTGAGGATCATGTATTGTAAAAATCCAGCCCTAACAATAATGTTGGCATAGGTTTCCTTCTTGCTCCAGCATAAATGTCCCCAGTAGGATATAGTATCAGCATACGTCATGTTCCATCACGGATGCCTTCTGTCTGTGCAGGATATTGCATCAATATATGACACACTTGAGTATTTCTTCACTTAGTGATTAAACTCCGTAACTTTTCACCAACAGAAGAACGTGTGTAAACACAATCGTAGTTCGTCATTTCTTTGGAACTTGTCAAAAAGTTTAGTCTCACTGGGGATAAACCCTTAATATTCTGGGGATAAACCCTTAGTATCCTGGAGATAGATCCATAATATTCTGGGGATAAACCCTTAGTATCCTGGAGATAGATCCATAATATTCTGGGGATAAACCCTTAAGTATTCTGGGGAAAATCCCAAATTTTCATGCGCTACAGGCGGGAGTGTATAAACCCCAAGACTTAGAAAGGTGAAAACCTTTAAACCTTAGAGAGTATGAAAATACCCTTTCGTGAGAGAGGGTGACCAATCCTCATATACCTTGAGGATCCAGGGTATAGCCAACAGTAACGAAATTGTCAGCCACTTTTACATGAACTGGTCCCGCCACCTTGAACTATCCTTGGATAACTTGCGCTCCAAACGGGGTGTTTAAACCCAATTCGTGAGAAAGGTGAATAACTTTAAACCTTTGAAGGGATCAGGATCCCTTAAACGTGAGAGAGGGGGCCAATCCTCTAATCTTTCGAAGTATCCTGAGTGTGTATCCTAGAGCTATATCCCGAAGCATATTCTGCAAAACACCTTTAAACTAAGGTGGGTGTTAGCTTGGCTAACACCCCTCCGATGCTTAAGTCAGTATTGGGTTCAAGAAGAGTAAATAAAATTAGATGAATTTAAGAGAGATAGAATTCATACTATCCTGAGTTAGAAATTAAATTCTAAACTCACTTGAAGTAAGCTTTAAGGTGTATAGCATTCCAGGATCTTGGCAACATATCGCCTTCCATATTCTTGAGTCGGTATGCTCCTTTCCCAGATTCTGACTCAATTTCATAGGGTCCTTCCCATTTTGGAGCTAATTTTCCATCGGCAGGGTTGGTTGTATTCTGGAAAGCTTTTCACAACACCCAATCTCCAACTTAAAATCGTCTAGTCCTTAAATTCTTGTTATATGATTTGGCTATCCTCTGCTGGTATGTCGCCATCCTCAGCTTTGCTGCATCTCTTGTTTCATCAATAGTATCCAGTTCTTGACATAAGATTTTAGGATTTGATTCAGGGTCCCGTAGGCTTAATCTAGCTGTCGGTATCACCATTTCTGTCGGGATCACTGCTTCTGCCCCAAATACCAAAGAAAATGGGGTTTGCCTAGTAGCATTTTTCACAGTTGTCCTATCTGCCCATAGAACAAAAGGTAATTCTTCTGCCCATTTTCCTTTCTTTGCTCCTATTCTTTTCTTCAAGTTGTTGACGATTATCTTGTTCGAAGATTCTGCCTGCCCATTAGCTTGAGGATGTATTGGTGTTGATGTGATCATTTTTATACCCCAACTCTTACAAAAGTCTGTGGTTTATTTGCTGATGAACACTTCTTGATCCCTGACTTGAACAAAGGCTTCTACTTCAACCCATTTAGAAAAGTAATAAGTTATTGCTAACATGAAGACTTTTCCTCCTGGAGCTACAGGGAGTTTTCCTACTATATCCATTCCCCATTTCATGAACGGCCAAGGGGATACAATAGGATATAATGGCTCTGCAGGCTGATGTAATATATTACTTTGTCTTTGACATGCGTCACACCTTCGAGCATATTCTGCAGCATCTTTCCTCATGGTAGGCCAATAATATCATGTTCTTAATACTTTTGAGAATAACGACTTGCCCCCAGTGTGGTTACCACAATCCCCTTCGTGTATATCCTGAAGCACTTCTTTGGTTTCGGGATCCTCCAAGCACCTCAGATATGGTCCTGCAAGAGATTTCTTATACAAAACATTATTTATAATAGTGAATCGTGATACCTTCATCCTAAAGGCCTTAGGATTCTCATCATTTGGGATGTGTCCTTCCTTGAGATATCTTATAATTGGAGCCGTCTAGGATTTAGGATCCTCTTCAGAAAACTCAGCACCAGGATCCTGAATACTTACTACTTCCTTATCCTGAGGATCCGTCGCAGGATACAGGATATGCAATATTGGTATTTGGGTCCCTTCTAGTATCCTGACTGATGATCCCAGATTTGCCAAGGCATCAGCTTCAGCATTATCCTCTCTTGGTACCTGTTCAAGTGTAAAAATATCAAAATATCCTGCTAATTTTTTTTAAGAATTTCGAGGTATTCAATTAACTTCTCACCTTTAACTTCATAGGATCCATTAAAATGATTAGTAATTAACAAAGAATCAACATATACTCGCAAACTCTTGATATTCATGCTTTTAGCCAATTCTAATCCTGTAATTAAAGCTTCGTATTCTGCTTCATTATTGGTGGCAGGAAACTCACATCTAATAGCCTGTGGTAATATGTCCCCCTGTGGCGATTTTAGTAGTATACCCAATCCTACACCTCTCACATTAGATGCACCATCAGTATATAATGTCCAGGATTCTAAGGTTTCTCCTAGTTGTTGTACTTCTAGGTCTACTTCTTCTTGTAAATCATTACTAAAATCAGCCACAAAGTCCGCTAGAACCTGAGACTTTATAGCATTTCTAGGTTCGTAAACTAAGACAAAAGCACTTAATTTAACAGACCACTTAGCCACCCTACCAGACATCTGAGGTTTCCTAAGCACATTTTTAATAGGATAATTAGATTTAATAGGAATTCTATGTGTTTCAAAGTAATGTCTAAGTTTAGTCGATGCCATAACTGAAGTTAATATTAATTTTTCTAAGTGTGAATATCTAGTCTCAGCATCTAGTAAACTTTTACTAACATAATAGACAGGATACTGCTGACCTTCGTGACCCTTTACCAAGTAATGACTTTATCATCCGTAAGCATGGTCATCCTTGTGGGCTTATCTCCTATTTCCTCCTTAGCCTTCCTGGCATGCCTCTTAGCTGTAGAGTAAGAAGTTCCACATATGTCAGATCCCCCGGAGATAAAGTTAATTATCTTGGCATCTGGTGGTGGAGATGCAGCTCTCTCAGGATCCTGGTCAATATCCTGAGCTTTCTTCTTTCTACCAATTCTTTCAAGTATCCTTTGCTCAGCAAGTAGCTTATCTCCTTTCTCAAGGCTACGCAATCATCTGTCATGTGCCCAAAGTCTTCATGGAAGGCACATCATTTAGATTTATCCTTCCAATCTGTATTCCTTGGATTCTTTTTCGGCCACCTAGCTTTGTTCCCCAGTCCCTGCATAGCATACATTAACTCAGGAACATTTACAGAAAAACAATACTCTGAGATTTCAGGATATTCTTCATCGTCCTCATCTTCAACAACATTCACTCTCTTATTATCGTTCTTAGCATATGGCTTTGAACGATACTATTTGTAGGAAGATTCTGACTTCTTATTTGTCAATTCATATGTTGAAGATGTTTTCATCCTCTCATGCATTTTCTTGTCATCTTCAAGCCTTATGTATCTCAAAGCCCTATTCCGAGCTTCATCTAAATTCCTGCAAGGATTCATTACAAGATCCTGATAAAATTGATAGTCCTTCCGTAACCCCATTTTGAACGCTTGTACTGCCGTAGCAACATCAAGATTCGGGATATCCAGGGATTCTCTACTAAATTTGTTAACATAATCCTTTAGGGATTCTTGTGATCCTTGTGTTATCCTATAAAGATCACTTGTTAGTTTCTCAAAGCTCCTGCTACAAGAAATTTGACTGATAAACAAATTAACTAAATGAGAAAATGATGTAATAGAATAAGGTGGAACATTTAAAAGCCATTTTAAGGCCGATCCTGTTAAAGTTGAACCGAAGCCTTTGCATAAGCATGCTTCCTTAAGTTCTGGTGGGATTGGATTTGTTTCCATCCTTTCCTTATACTTGGCAATATGCTCCTCAGGATCTGTCGTCCCATCATACAACTTCATGCTGGGAGTCTGGAATCATTTTGGAATTTCAGCATCACAAATTGGATAAGCAAATCGGGATATCCTGTGACTATCCTGGGATAATTCCGGCATAGGCTGCACTACTCTAGGAACACTTGATATCATATCCTTCAATTTTTGAAGTTCCCTGGTCAATGCTGGTGTTACACCTATATCCTGCAAAGAATCAGAATTATTATTAGTAGGGATACTGATATTGGCAAACATGTTACCAGCCTGTTGACTTTTGCCATATCCTGGGCCATATCATGGATCCCTCACGGTCGATATCCTGGCGGATGATGGTATCTCCAGCATGTTGCTCCGGGACTGACTCGGTATCATGTTGCCTTGATTATCCTCGGTAAATGTTGCTGAACTAAAGTTCAGCATCCTGGGCTGTAGAGGAGTAGTTGTATCCTCCACAGGTTTCCTGGAGTTTGACTTCAAGAGTTATATATCCTTCATGATTGTCTAGTTAGTTTCTTGTTGCCTCTTCATTTGTTCCTGTATACTACCAAACAAAGACAGAATTTCGTCATTAGAAGCAAGGATATGGTTTCTCCCTGAATTTCCGGATCTAGAAACATTTTGAGTAGCAGGAATTTCTCTCGGTGTGTGGCTTTCATTTCTCCTCTGAAAAGTTTGAACTTGTGAAGGTGGAGGAAGTAATGAACCAGCAGCAGCAGAGGTTGAAACAGACATGGAAGAAGAGTTCAAATTCGATTGAGAAGCCATTAGAAATAGTTTTGAAAAGAATTTCGAAAACAGAAAACCGAGTAATGATTTTAACAAAGTATTGATTAAAAATAGCACCACTTGCCCCACGGTGGGCGCCAAATTGTATTGGTAAAAAATTACCGAAGCAATTTAGTGATCAAACTTAGTTTGTGAGGTAGTGTGCTATGTAAACTTGTAAAAATGTGTTAACTTTGTTGAAAATGTAAACAGTTTCAGGATATAGTTCCGGGATACAGAACTATATCAATTTGTAAACGAAATGCAAGTAAAGTAAAAATTGACACGAGATGTACGAGGAAAGCCCTTGATCTTTCTAGATCCCCGGCATAAAACCTCGGGAGCTGACAATAGTCAGCTGCCTTGTTCTTCTTATTGCTTGAATAACCAGGATACGATGCAGGATAATGCTCGGATCGAATCTAAGTGTTACAATGATTGTGAATTGTGTGTGTTAGTATGTGTTTGCAGCTAGAAATGAGAGTGTACGAGTATGAGAGCTCGAAAGTGTGTCCATTCCTTTGATCCGGCACTCCTATTTATAGTTACAAGAATAACAAACTATGCTAAAAATCCGGGATATTCCCCTATTATTCTGGGATCCTGCGAATAATCCATTTTGACCGTTGTAAACCCCTTCTCCAAGCTTCCAACGTCTTTCTTGTAACCACCTTGACCTATTCTTCAGGGAGACCAAGCATCATGACCGTTTGTACCTTGCAACCAAAGCAAATTGTTAACAGCACGCAGGCTACCCTCGCTGGATGTTACCAATATCCTGGTCCAGTATCCTGGCAGCGAAAATAGACATATAAAGACAGGATATAATTTCGGGATATAGGTTAGAAAATTCCACCCACAACAGGAAGGGGTGCGCGTACACTCGAACCCGGAAACTTAATAAAGTAAATAAATAATGTATTGGAAAGGAGTGTAATAACACCTGGACCCGGGAAATTGTAATAGTAACAAATGACATGGACATGGTTATGGGCTTGGCCAAACGAAATAAGACATGTAGAAACATCGTTTGTAACAATAAACGATGTGGACAAATTCCATACAACGATATAAAACAAATAAAACGAAGTAAATTGATTTCGCTATTATTACAATGGATTAAGGTCAAAAATGAGAAAAATTAAGACTCGGACAGAAATATCCTCGGAAAAAAGAAGCTAAATGAGTAATACGTATTATTCGCTACTGTTAATAATGAGGTATCAATAAATAAGGAGTTAGAAACTTGGGTATGGGTAACTATCCAAGTAACAGGTTATTAATAAAATCCTCATGGGGTAGAACGATGATCACATTGATGGGTGTGATTGTATAAAGGATTAGTAAAATGAATTAAAAAGTGTTGAAACGAAATGACACGAGTAAAAGATGATCTACGGAATCATCATGACCCTCGGGATTATAAACCATGTAAGAGTTTAAAGGATTAAATGAACCACGTGTCAGCAATAGAAAGGAATAAACCAAAAAGGGGAGAAAGCCTAAAGAAATAACCTACGGGGCTAAGCAAAAGAACCTACGGGTCACTTGGGGGAGTAATTGACATGAGTTAAAGAGATAGATGTTAAACTAAGATTTAGTTTTAGTAAGAAACAAAGCTTAACAAATATGAATATTATGGACAAATTAGAAAAATAGTTGATAACAAAGAATATAGGTCTTAACACCGATAGGTGTAAGACGATACGTTAGAAAGAAGATTTTGATAACGAAAAGTTTGTAAAAACTTAAACATGACGTGATGTGGTACGATCATAATCATAAAAGTGACATAGAATATAATCAAGTTGTAGCGCAAGTTACGGGATAGGAGATCATAAACTCACATAAGTCCGAATATGATGAAGGGATAAATCCAAATTTACGAGGCATGAGGTGACGGGGACTAATCAGTCTAACTGATAAGATCACCCAAGGTTAAAACAGTGTTGTGATTTACATAAAACACTTGGCAATATAGGGTGATATAGAATAAACATGTTGACGAACTCGTACTAATGAGTGGTCAAGTGGCAATTGGGCCTAGTAGGCTGCAAGTTAAGAAATACAGGACACAAGTTAAAGTCCATGAGAACTTACACATGGAAGGCGAATGCGTCGAGGTAAATGATGACTTTTTACTAAAAGAAATAATGTTTGAAAAACGAAGCTAAGGGAGTTTGGCACAAACCAAAAGAACCACGTAAAGAAGATTTCGGGGACAAAACCTCTTTAAGGGGGGTGGACTTGTAACACCCCGAAAATATAAAATTACATATTAGAATTATAAAACATTAAATAAACAAGAACAAACTAACTAGGACTAAATAACCCAGTTGGTTACAAGTCTTGTAGTAACTCATAAGTGGGTTAAAACACTCAAAATATGAACTAAAGGAAATTAGGGGGACCAAAGGTGTCAAAAATGAAACTAATTATAATAAAAACCATTTTTAATCACAAAACACACATTTGAGTGTGCTGGGATCGATCAAACACAGAAGGGGGCGACCAGAGCTTCTCCAAACGCTAGTTCATGGTATTTGATAAAATTGAAGACCAAATTCTATCCCAAATCAAAATCCGAACATAGATTAGTGATCACCTCAGTGAAAGGGATCATATGGTATGTAAATTTTGTGGAAAAATTCTCATCTAAATTTCTAAAACATGGGGAATTCAAATTAGATGTTGCGTGAGTGTTGTATAGATTAAATCAGAGTAATATGATGTCTAGGGATAAACCCTAGATGATTTATTGTTAAAATTTTGCTTGATACTAGTGGGGTTCATAATCACCATTGTAGGTGATTAATAGGTTTTGTAGAAACTTGATAAACACTAGGATTATGATTCTTATCTAGTGTAATCAGAGTTTTAGGAAGTAATTTCTGAAATATTGATGTTAAAAATATGTGTAAATTGCCTAATTGATGTTAATCTTGGCTAAACAAAAAGTTATGAACTTAATGATAAGTTATGAGAAATTATGCCCTTAAGGTGTTTGTGAAAATGCCAAAAAGAAGATTAAAAACTGGAAATTTGAGTTAAAACGCGTGTCTGTAGAGTTATGGCAAACTATGCGTAGTATGTAAACAAAAGAGTTCTAAACGGATTGTGATTGAACTCTATAGGAAAGGAAACCGGAGCCTTAAGTGGACAAGCCGGTGGTGACGCGCGATTGAAAGGGGTGCTTTGAAAGGTACGTGACATTGGCCCGTTACATTACGTATAAACGTTTGGTTTTAGCTTGTTAATAGTGTCATAATGTAGTATATGCGTTTGACGTGTCATTTAAGTGGCGAAGCCTACTCGACATTCAAACGGGTCAAAATATTGGTTAGAAATAGTTTGGCTTGACATTAAAGTGAGGATTTTCACTCGTCAACCAAACGGGTCAAAACTATGTCCTTATATCGATTCTTGCGCGTAAAGATTTGAAAGCCTCTTATTGCGCTGGTGCTAGATAGCAATTTTAGCAATTAATGGTTATACTAAGTTAAATTTATGAATCCGTGTTATCGGTTCGAATGGTAGAAACTAGTTGCAAGAATTGCATAAGGCGGCAATGCTTGAATTTATAGAAAACAAGCATGAAATTAGAATACGAGCATAAAGCCATGTAATGGTACGGATACGCCAAGAATTTCATGTCACACCCTGACTTTTGCGGAAGCATGATTATGGTGTGACTTTCTTAATACCATTGCATTCAATCATAACAACAACTATATGATAAAACCATAGATTTGTCATCCATTAAATGAGTTTAAAATATAACAACATTGTTTAAAACGTAGACTTCAAATTCAAGTTTTACAAACCATACAAATTGTTTATGAGTTCACTAAGGACTCGTCAAAAGATATTAGATGTAACTAAGATTTGGAAGACGTGTCTCGTCCAGGAATAAGACCCACTGACCAAACCCAAAGACCATGGATGACATCTTTATTCCTATTGCAGCATAAAACTTCCAACGCCCGCCAGATCCATTTACTAATTCCCTGAAATACATGTAGTTTGAAAACATCAACAAAATTTGAGCGAGTTCACGTGTTCGTTTGTGTATGTGTATAAACCTTTGAAATCGTTGTAAGTATGTATGTAAGTTTATAAGTCCCGGTATGAAAGCAACAAGGAAAAATAGATCACCAATGGTTTGCAAGGCCATTGATATGTGTGAAGTGATGCAGGAAAACGCAAACCTAGCAGATTTTGTCAGTAAGACATAGTCACCACATGGCTCATTCGGCGTGTGCATGGGTGGGGCTCGCTACACCCTAATAGATCTATCACTCATATCCCTCGGTCCTACAACGAGGATTAATGGCCTTAGGTGTCATACCCACCACTCACATGATCAAGCAGTACCCTTCCTTAGCTAATCATACCACGTAAAATGTTCGTAAACAGTTTGTAACATGTATTTCACCCCGAAGTTATAAAACTGAAAACAGCTAAAAGAAAAGGGGGACATGAACTCACAGTTTTGCGTTCCTTGTATCCGATGTAACTCAAAGCTTCCTCTAGAACGCACGACTACCTACATGCGTACTACGGTCCGTTAGATGAGCGGGTCGTGCCTTGACTTGGTAAAGATTAGTGTCTTTGAGTTACGTTTTAAAGTGTCTTCGGTAGTATTCCAAGTATATAATTATTTGTTAAAATATTTAATATTTTAACTCTAAATTATATTTATAAATTTTGGAATAATTTTTAAACAATATTTTCGTAATAATACTTCTCAAGTATTTATATCCGTATTTCCTTCACAAGGATGGGGGTATCTCGTACATGTATATTCGTATTCTTGTATTTGTATCTTGCCATGCATTGGCGTCGTATTCCGGTGCGTACGTATTTTCTTAATGAATATCCAATATATTTTTCCAAAACAATATATTTTCAAGTCTCACTTAGAAATATATATATGTATATATATATATATATAAACTTATTTTTATCCAAAAATAATGTATTCCAAGAAAATGTATATTTTTCCCAAAAATCATATATCTTCAAAATATTCCAAGAAAATATATTTTACTTCCCAAAAATAGTATATTTTTTCCTTATTGAAAATATGATATACTTTGTAATAATAATAAAAATCATATTTTCATTTCTTTTGTATCCAAAATAATATTTACAAAAAAAATATACTCATAAATGTATTTTCCGGAATATTTGGTAAGTTACATCTCTTGTTCGGTTTCTCAATATTTTGTGTAACTTGTGTATTTATTCCATGGGATTCTTGGTAATATTTTGGATTGTAAATTCTTGGTATTTGTTAAGTTATATTATTTTATCCCTAAAATAATATAGTTAATACACAAAGTATACAAGTATTCACACACATCATGTCTTTAATGTATACATATATTCTAAATATATATTTGTCCATTTTTATTTATAGAAACCAACCTCCAATATTTGTATTTTTGTAACAAAAATTATGGCAAAGTTTATATTGAAAACTCATGATCAAAATACACTTGTAACATTTGTTTGAAAATATTTTTCTAAGTGTTTATATTTTTAGAAAATTTTGCCATAGTTTCCCCTAAAAATGGAGGTGACCATGCTTTCAAAGCATATCATTTTCTTTTAAAATCATCACAAACAATCACAATTTATTCAACACTCACCAAGTGCCAAAATTTTACAATTTATATAACGACATGAACTTGAACTTTTATAAAAACTTGTAGTAACTTACTATGTTGTTAAGTAAGCCTTGTTACCCTTAAAAATATGGTTATTTGTTTGTAAATCTTATTCGTGTAAAATTTAGTCTTTACAACTTGTATGATGATTTTTCAAAAATCAATCTTCTTGTATTTTTCTTGTTACATACACTTTACTAGCTTTGTTTTCACCCTCAAAACATGATTAGTTTCTTTAAAAATTATGATTAGGTAAATCTTGCAAGTGAGCTTAGTTATTTGAGGAAACTATGTTTAAAATAACTTTTATACAAGACTTCTAACATGTTTCATACTTCATTATACCCAAAATCATTCTTACTTTCAAGTTCATGGGAAACATAGAGTATGATCATCTTGGTCTTTCACAAGATCATCACCTTAACTCACTAGATCATGTGTTTAATCACAATCTAATAGGTTTCATATGATGTCTAACATCATAAACACAAATAACCAATCATCAAGAAGCAAAACAACACTAAACAACATGGTTTCTTTAAGATTTCTTATGGTTTTATGCTTATGTTCATGTTTCATCTTCAAGTTTCTTAGTGTTCTTTAAACTTTACATCATGTATCAACTTTAACCACTTAGATAAGATGTAAAATGAAGAGATCAAGGCTTTTACCACTAGCACAAGGCTAGGGATGACCAAGTGAAAAAAAAAACAAGTGGATAAAAGCAACCGGTGAAGGTCCTTCAACTTTCGAAAGCTCTAAGCTTCCTTACTTAGCTCCTTACACCCTTGTATCACCTTAGAATGGTAGGATTTGAAGTGAAAATGGGGATGCGGTGGTGGGGTGTTATGGTCGTGAGCTATGGGTGAAAGGAGGAGAAAAATTTGAGTTGGTGATATGTGAAAGAGATGAAGTTATGGACCTAGAGTTAGTCTTATAACCTTTCCAACAATTGTTTGTCCAATGTGTATTATGTCCCCTTAAGTACTATACAAGATCAATTAAGATCTCTAACCAAATCAAAGGAGATTTAGTAAGATCATGGGGTGGGGCCACCTAGTGACCGTCCACATGAGGGGGTACATTGCAAGGTATTCAATTTATAACGAAAGAATCATTAGGGGGTACATTGTGATATGAAATGAATCTAGGTACCATTGTTTTAGCATACAACTGTGTTGAGTCCGCTTTAATTGTGATAAACAAAACGGATTTAGAACAAATAAATAGACAATTAAATCCGTGTATGAGGTGCGTAACCAAATTAGTGCATGCTTCAATTCTGTGAAAGCGTCACCGCAAGGTGCCGAAACCGACACACGATTTAGTGGAGTCGTAGACCAATCAGGTCTGCTACAACTCGAAGCAAAAGAACCTTTGCAAAAATATTTAAATATGATGCTCTCAATACATCATATGACGTATTAAATTGAATATGCGAAATGGACAAGTTCAAGCAATTGAACTTGGTTTCAACGTAACCCGACAATAAACGTATGTATCAACAAGGGAATCTCAGCATGGTTACGAAGATAAACCATGAATGCAACTTGGAAGAAATGAAGTCTCAAGAAAGTGTGTTGACTTGATAGCAAAAGAGCCAACAATTACAATAATGTAGGTTATTCGAATCAATAGTTAGTTTTAGCAAAATAACATTTGAGCCTTGACGAAGTGCCTATTTGAAACGGATCCGTATGCATAACCAATGGTTCATGCATAGCATATGAATTTCCAAGAAATGAAATAATGAGTATTTGCTAAAATGAAGAAATGACCAAGTATCAAAGCAAACGTGTGTTCGCTCTCAGCGAAGAAAATTAACGCGATGCAACTACCATTAAGGGGAGTAGAGATGCAAACATCTACTCGCTAGAAGCAAAAGTGAAGATTTTTAACAAAAGAAATTTGAGTACTTTCTATTTGGTTCACTGAAATAGCATATACGCCAGGATAGTGGGGTTTGATTGAGTTAACAGGTGTGGTTCCTATGCAATAACCTTACGAGTTTTGACCTGGGTTCCCAAAAGTCCTAAGTACATGTCTTCTAAATTCTCAAAGTTTCGTATTCTGTGTAAAACTATTTTGTGCATCGTGTAGGAAACACCATTTTTTGTGTTTGTTTAAAACAAGTTATTGTCCCACAATTTCCCTGGTATACTTTCTTCCTGAATTCACAGCTAATGACACTCGATCGTCGATCAGTTGTGAAATAGTAGTTGGGTCCTTATAGTTAGTTAAATAAATAATTCGTTAACCCTCATCAAGAATTACTGACTCTTGTTGGTTAGCTCGTTCGGCTCCTGGTAGTTGATGCTCATTTGAAAATCATCGTCTTTCTTCTTGATGAACAAAACTGGTGTTACTCAAAATGGGAAAATTGGTCTGTTAACTTCCTTCTCTATCAACTACTGAGGTTACACTGTCAATCCTTGCATCTCCAAAGGTGTAAGTCGCTAAGGTGCATTGACTATAGGCGCGACGCCTGGAATCAAATCGATGCGAAATTCAACTTGTCGTTGAGGAGATAATTCTGGCAAGCCTTCGGGGAGGACTTCAGGGTATTCCCTTATCACAGGAACATCTTTGAGTTTTGGTTCTTCGGCTCCCTTGTCCACGACATGAGCCAAGAAAACAACACATCCTTTACGCAATAACTTTCGTGCCTTCAAGCAATTAGTAATTTGTAGAGGCGTATCCTGCTTCATGAGTCACGATCGTTTCGTCGTTCGCCATCGGGATGCGGATATCAATCTCCGCTCGATTACTCGACAACCAATCCATCCCAATTTCCACGTCGAAGCTTCCCTTTAACTAGTTCTATCGAGTAGGGGTTATCTTACTTACTTGCTACTAACCAAGTACACTCTCAACTCTAGCGATGTGAAGCTAAAATTTGCAACAGTATCTAGCAGCACAGATGCATAACGTTGACTAATATGGGACGTACCGATATCTATGCTTGGATTCCTGGTGTGTCTCCCTAGCTCCGGTGTTGGGTTTCACCCTTGTGCTTGATTGTTTTTAGGCCAGTATCGTCTGAAATGCTTTTTGCTTCCACAGTTAAAACAACCTTGAGCACGTTTTTGTTTGTCACTCGTCCTGCCTTGATGATTGTTGTTATCATTGTTCCCTTCGTGATTTTCGCTACCATCTTGGCCTTCATTTTCACGTTCACTACCTTTCCTACAAGTCTCCTTTACATACCCCACTTTGCCATAGTTTTCACATCTTCCATATCTGCATCGCCCGATATGATAACGTCGACAGTTATCGCACTTAGGTAAGATACCCATGTATTCTTTTCTCTTTTTGGCCCTGTTCTTGCTATTCACCTGAGTACCATTCTTGAAGTTTGCAAACTTTCTCTTGTTATCTCGAGATGGCTCTACAAGAGTCTCCTCTTTCTCTTCCGAAGTGGAAAATTTTCCTAGTCTAATTGCTTCTTCAGTGAGCGCCACACTTAAGTCGATAGCTTCGGTGATCGTTGGAGGTTTAGATGTTGTCACCAGGCTTAGAATCTGAGGTGCCAGTCCCCCGATGAAGCGTTCGACCTTCCTAGATTCTTGTTTCACTAAACGCGAAGCAACTTGTGATAAATCGTGAAATCTCTACACGTACTCAGTTATCTTTGGACCTTCCATTTTCAAGTTCCACAGTTCAGTCTCCAACTTCTGGACTTCTGCCCTGGAGCAATATCTTTTACGTATCAATTCTTTCAGTTCATCCCACGTCAAAGCATACGCAGCAGTCTCGCCCATTGTCTGAACCTGAAAGGTTCCACCATGACAGAGCCCCATCTTGAAGCAGTCCGGAAATGTACTTGACCTGATGTCCTGGGGCACATTTGCTCAACCGTAAAACGGAATCTGTCTTCTCAACCCAGCGCACGAAGGCTAAGGCACCCCCAGTGCCGTCGAAGACTCGAGGTTTGTGGCTCAAGAACTGCTTGTAGGTGCAGTCGTTGGGTGGGTTATTTCCTGGGGTACTTCCGCTGCGTTCGGAGTGAAGGGCCTCGTGCTGTGCAATGGCCTGTGAGATGCGCTCTTGTAGTTCTGTCGCTGTCGTTGGCAGAGGGTTGTTGTTATCGATGTTCCCTTGTGTCGACATCTTCTAAGAAGAAGATCGATTAGGTCAGGTCTTATTTGTTCATGGAGTGCATATGTTGTTTAGAGGTCATATGTACGTACACATATTAGATTTTTATCTCAACCAATCAAGCAATAACATAATCATAGCACAACCAAGTAATTTGGGAATTATTGTTTAATGAGAGCATAGCAAGTAGGCACGTAGCATTATAATTATAGCACACACATGCATGTCAACAATGTGCTTAATGAAGACATAGCGACTGAGCTTTCATTGGTTATTGGCCACAAAGTATTGTCGCATGTTTAATGATGATTGGGCTTTCATTATTCTCCGACCACAATTACATTGTCTTACAAATTGTATTACATCAAAAGGGACACAGGGTCACCCTACCCTTGTCCAATAAGTATATCAGTGTATCAAGTCACGTAGTCAGGAGTGGTCTTTAAAAGTCTCCACAATCTCGGCTTATCATTAGTGTCTTTACCCAAGAGTAATGCAATCTAGAAACCAACTACACTGGTGACTGAGGTGGAGGAGGGAAGAAAAGCAAACTGTTAACACGCGTGAACTCCTCCTCGTGCTTGTATATATGTCGAAGTAATTAACATTTGTTGCTCAATAGTAAAGAGGCGAGCATTAAAACCTAAGAAAGGTGTAATGACAACAGGAGAAAGTGCAAAAGGAGACAGTGATGGATGTGGAGGAGCAAAGTATACTGGCAATAGACAGGGTGGAGGACGTGGTGTTAATTCAAGCTCCAAAACTCTGCGACTCATATCCTTAAACTGTAGCTGATGTGATAGGAGCAACTCATTATGTGTATAGCCTCCATAATGTGAGGGATGGTAGAGGGTCTGCAGTCAGCATAGTGCATGATAGGAACCATCAGAATGGCTTGTCCATCGGTGAAGTAATGGAAGGAGCATACGGTGCGGCCCGTGAGGTCGGGGAAAATGATGCTAGGGCAAAAGGATCGTCATGCGGGTGCTGACCTGGAGTACCCTTCCGGGGTGCGGGTATGTCTTGAAAGAAAGCGATAGGCAAACCGGTGCGATGGAGGTCGGACTCCATAGGAGGAAAGGAGCAATATCAGTGGGTGCGGGTGTAGGAACAAATGTCTCAGCAAAGGAGAAGACCACCAGGTGCAGGTACTGGGTCGTGTGAAGGTGTGGGATCTCGAGCAGGTGATAGTGCAGTAGTCATAGCGGTGTCGTCGTCGTAGTAGAAAGTTGCAATCCGGCCGTCTGTAAGACTGCAGACGGCACAGACCCAAAGGAGTCTGAAATCGAGTGCAAAATGGAAGCAGAGGATACTTCAATGGCGGGAATCTCAGGAGGTAGAATAGCAATGACGTCCTCAGTTATCTTTCCATCACCCTAGGCGTCAACAGGAGGATTATCAACAAACAAATCAACGTCATCATCGAACAAATCGTCAAAAAGGCAGATCCTCAGGAGGAATGACCATGAGAGGTACAGCGTCGAGGATCGGAGTCATGATGTGCTCGCCATCGAGGTGTCCAGATGATAAGGTGGTCATGGATCGAAACAAGAATGACAGAAGGATTCTCGTCAGGGAAACCATCAGCAAGGGTAAATCATCACCAAAGTCTGGCAGTGCGGATGGTTGGAAGTCGTCCTCGTCCTCGGTCATCATATCGAGATCACTCTCAGTGTTTGACGCAAATATCTCTGGCGCAGGTACAATCTCATTATCTGTGGCGGTGGCTGTAGGGTCGTCAATGTCTGATTCCTTATTCTCGGAAAAAGGTGACATGTGTGCCAGTACATAATAATCATGGCATGTATATTCATAGCAATCACTAACACTTAGTATATTGCAAATAAGGATGATTCATCATGTAATCATGTATTTACATTATTCTTCATGAAACTTTCTATCCTTCCTAGTCTCTCAGACTAAACTTCCCAGTCTCTTAGACTGAACTCCCTAGTCTCTCAGACTACACTTCCTAGCCTCCCAAAATGAACTACCCAGTCTTTCAGACTGAATCTCCTAGTCTCTCAGACTAAACTCCCAGCTTCCCAAACTAAATTTCCCAGTCTCTCAGACTGAATCATAAACATAAATTTTGAAATGTGTTTCGTGCCTTTTGTTTGTAAAAATGTCTGTTTCCTGGATCTGGGCGTTTCGTGTATGTAATGAAAACATATTTGTAAAAACGTTTTCGTGAGAGCCCTAATGATCGTAGTCTAGACTCGAGAAAGAATCCTAGTTCGCTACGATCGGAGCTCTGATACCAAGCTGTCACACCCTGACTTTTGCGGAAGCGTGATTATGGTGTGACTTTCTTAATACTATTGCATTCAATCATAACAACAACTATATGATAAAACCATAGATTTGTCATCCATTAAATGAGCTTAAAATATAACAACATTGTTTAAAACGTAGACTTCAAATTCAAGTTTTACAAACCATACAAATTGTTTATGAGTTCAATAAGGACTCGTCAAAAGATATTAGATGTAACTAAGATTTGGAAGACGTGTCTCGTCCAGGAATAAGACACACTGACCAAACCCAAAGACCATGGATGACATCTTTATTCCTATCGCAGCATAAAACTTCCAACGCCCGCCAGATCCATTTACTAATTCCCTGAAATACATGTAGTTTGAAAACATCAACAAAAGTTGAGGGAGTTCATATGTTCGTTTGTGTATGTGTATAAACCTTTGAAATCGTTGTAAGTATGTATGTAAGTTTATAAGTCCCGGTATGAAAGCAACAAGGAAAAACAGATCACCAATGGTTTACAAGGCTATTGATATGTGTGAAGTGATGCAGGAAAACTCAAACCTAGCAGATTTTGTCAGCAAGACATAGTCACCACATGGCTCATTCGGCGTGCGCATGGGTGGGGCCCTCTACACCCGAATAGATCTATCACTCATGTCCCTCAGTCCTACAACGAGGATTAATGGCCTTAAGTGTCATACCCACCACTCACATGATCAAGCAGTACCCTTCGTTAGCTAATCATACCACGTAAAATGTTCGTAAACAGATTGTAACATGTATTTCACCCTCGAAGTTATAAAACTGAAAACAGTTAAAAGGAAAGAGGGACATGAACTCACAGTTTTGCGTTCCATGTATCCGATGTAACTCAAAGCTTCCTCTAGAACTGTAACACCCCGAAAACGGGTTTGGTAATCAAACCACGTTAATACTAAAAGACGGGTAAAGTACCGTTAGTGGTAAAATTTACCCGGTGAATATTAAGGTTTCTAAATAAATAGATCTAATGTAAAATAAAAAGGGGTTAAGGAATGTTTATGAGAAAATAAAGTTATGAAAGGCTCGAGTTAACGGGACTTAATGAAATGGGTTATAACCCCGGAACCTACTAAGTTAACTAGGAATAATTAACCTAGTTATTTATGTGTAATCAAGTGAATGAATAAAGATCAAGATTTTTAACACTCTTTATAAAACTTCTAAATATGAGGGACTAAAAGTGGGCAACTTAGGAAATGTTTTAATTAAAACAATAATAAAAATCAAAACACACACATATGTGTATGTGTTCGATCGACCAGAAGCAAGAACAAGGGGCTCAAACCCTAACTCCAGCAAAATCAACAAATTGAAGGTCAAATCCAGCCCAAATCAGATGCATGAACACAAATTTGTGATTACCTAGTCATGGGGATTACAATGTATGTTGAATTTTGCTATTTAGTGATACTTTGAAACTATGATGAGAAACCATAATCGAAATTCTGGAATGAATAATGAATCTATGAGCGTTGTTGTGATGAAATTCATGTTTAGAAACAAACCCTAGTTGAAAACTTGATGAATTGGTGTCAAAACTAGGGATTTGATAATTACCCTATTATGTGCTAGGTGGGTTTTATGATAATATGATGAACACTCGGATTAGAGTGTTAAATTGATGAATATTGATGTTATGATATAAGTTCTAGTTGTAGCTCATGAACGCTAGACATAGAGGGTTGATTTTGATGTAAATCTTGGTAAAAATAACTAGTTATGAACTAGTTAGTAAATATGTAAAATTATGCACATTTGGTGTTTGTTAAAATGCCTAAATGAGAACTAAAGTGTTGAAATTTAGAGTGAAAACACGTATTTGAATGATATGGCAATTATGCGTAATATGAAGTAATAAGGGTTCTAAACATCATGTTGATTTAGACTTAATATTGTAAACCATGTGATTGAAAATAGTTAAACTTTGATAAACTAAGTTAACTAATCATGAAGTCGAATAGTAGCTTCGACATAGAAAATAAGTGAGGTGGAATAGTCGTGATTGTTAATGACTAATTTAACCGCCTTGTAAATGACTGACAATAGTTTGACGCTTAAAAGAGCTAGGTGGAGGCTTGGGAAAGAAGCGGTCAAATAAATCAAGTACGAGAGGAGAAACGTAAACCGGATGAGAGGTTTGTGAAACTTAACCCCCTTGTAGAATATTTGCTTATTTTATTAGTATAAATGCGATAAATATAATACGGGAAACATCGATTTCCGACCCAATTGATGCGGGTCGGACTAATATAGACAATAAAAACCAGGGGTTATGGTAAAAAGGGTGAAATGGTAACTTGGTCATGAAAGGACTAAAAAATTATGAGTTTTCGATATGATTACCTTGTAATGTAATCTAACATTAAGAAAAAGGGTAAAAATGGAATTTGGTCAAGTGTTGACTAATGTTAACCGAAGTTAAAAAGGGTACTCATGGCGTAAGCCGAAATGGGCTAAATAAGTACGAAAAGGGATCAATGAAAGGAAAAATCCGAAATGGGTCGGATGGGCAAATTGGTGATTAAAAACCATGTTTTTGCTATACATGTAAAGGTTTGGCCGTATAGGCCAAACGGGTCATATGGTGGTGGTAACACCATTTGACAATATCGACTAATGTGGTTGTCGAGCCTTATGCTAACAGGAACGATTAGCAATTCGGATGATTTCGTCGCCATAGAAATTGTGATAATAATAGCAAGGTATAAATCGGGTCTAATTGTTGACCCGGGCAAGGTACGCATATTTAGAATTATACTTAAAAAGCGATATTTTGGTCAAATATTAGCGAAAGTCCTTCGTAGTAAATAAGGGACTAAAATTGACCAAAAAGCCCTCGATGGGTAAATTAGGCGAACAACCCATAAAGGTTGTTTTGTAACTTGCATTTGATTATGGAATCATTAAATTTGAATTAAAGTTATAGGTATGCACCTTCGTGGGTCAAATGCCTAAAAATGGGTCAATTGCGTAATATGACCAACCGAAAGGTAAAATTTGGGAAAATTGGTTAATTATGTTAAATCCACCACAAAAATTCATTGTGGTGGAATGTAAGTAGTTATCCTAATATGAGAATGCAAAGTGTGAAATGAGATGAGCAAGTTAGATGCTTAAATGCATGAAAACTTCTAAACGGGTCAAAATAAAGTAGGTGGTAAAATGTTGGTTTAAGTGTATTAAAGAAAAACATAAACCGGGTAACGGGAGCGTAAACTATATGAATAATGGATCCGGGTAATGGATCATAGCTTAGATATGTTAAGAAACGAACCCCAAGCGATTAAAATGAGTTTGGATAGCTTTGGATGTAAATTGGGTGAAAAATAAATGTGCAGAGTTGACACGGCCGGGTGAACATTTGACACGGTCGGGTGAAGGGGCTGTGAAAAAATACATGTTTAGCTGGCACGGCCGGGTGAACATTTGACACGGCCGGGTGAAGGGGCTGAAAAAAAAATAATTTATTGTGTTCAATTATTTTTTTCAAATGCTTTGATTTCTAATCATTTGAATGAAATTGTATGATTGGTAACGAAGCACTTTAGATCTCGGAGGATGATCAAGCCTTGTCAAGAACCGAACACACAATCTAACGAAGCTTCCACTACTTTAATAGTTTCTTTTGTTACCAAACTTATGAAAAACTATTATAATCATCTTTTGGATGTGTAAACTCTTGTAATTATCGTTGAAGTTTTTTTAAGTCTATGTAAACGTCGTTTATATTATATGAGATCTTCAATTAATGCAAGGGACTTACATTAATTTCTAGAAAAGTAGTTCCATTTTGTTACTAGTGTTTACAAATTGAATGAGTGTTACAAGAACACACGACTACCTACATGCGTACTACGGTCTGTTAGACGAGCGGGTCGTGCCTTGACTTGGTAAAGATTAGTGTCTTTGAGTTATGTTTTAAAGTGTCTTCGGTAGTATTCCAAGTATATAATTATTTGTTAAAATAATTGATATTTTAATTCTAAATTATATTTATAAATTTTGGAATAATTGTTAAACAATATTTTCGTAATAATACTTCTCAAGTATTTATATCCGTATTTCCTTCCCAAGGATGGGGGTATCTCATACATGTATATTCGTATTCTTGTATTTATATCTTGCCATGCTTTGGCGTCGTATTCCGGTGCGTACATATTTTCTTAATGAATATCCAATATATATTTCCAAAACAATATATTTTCAAGTCTCACTTAGAAAATATATATATATATATATATATATATATATATATATATAAACTTATTTTTATCCAAAAATAATGTATTCCAAGAAAATGTATATTTTTCCCAAAAATCATATATCTTCCAAATATTCCAAGAAAATATATTTTACTTCCCAAAAATAGTATATTTTCTCCTTGTTGAAAATATGATATACTTTGTAATAATAATAAAAATCATATTTTCATTTCTTTTGTATCCAAAATAATATTTACAAAAAAAATATACTCATAAATGTATTTTCCGGAATATTTGGTAAGTTACATTTCTTGTTCGGTTTCTCAATATTTTGTGTAACTTGTGTATTTATTCCTTGGGATTCTTGGTAATATTTTGGATTGTAAATTCTTGGTATTTGTTAAGTTATATTATTTTATCCCTAAAATAATATAGTTAATACACAAAGTATACAAGTATTCACACACATCATGTCTTTAATGTATACATATATTCTAAATATATATTTGTCCATTTTTATTTATAGAAACCAACCTCCAATATTTGTTTTTTTGTAACAAAAATTATGGCAAAGTTTATATTGAAAACTCATGATCAAAATACACTTGTAACATTTGTTTGAAAATATTTTTCTAAGTGTTTATATTTTTAGAAAATTTTGCCATAGTTTCCCCTAAAAATGGAGGTGTCCATGCTTTCAAAGCATATCATTTTCTTTTAAAATCATCACAAACAAACACAATTTATTCAACACTACCAAGTAAATATGGTTATTTGTTTGTAAATCTTATTTGTGTAAAATTTAGTCTTTACAACTTGTATGATGATTTTTCAAAAATCAATCTTCTTGTATTTTTCTTGTTACATATACTTTACTAGCTTTGTTTTCACCCTCAAAACATGATTAGTTTCTTTAAAAATTATGATTAGTTAAATCTTGCAAATGAGCTTAGTTGTTTGAGGAAACTATGTTTAAAATAACTTTTGTACAAGACTTCTAACAAGGTTCATACTTCATTATACCCAAAATCATTCTTACTTTCAAGTTCATGTGAAACATAGAGTATGATCATCTTGGTCTTTCACAAGATCATCACCTTAACTAACTAGATCATGTGTTTAATCACAATCTAATAGGTTTCATATGATGTCTAAAATCATAAACACAAATAACCAATCATCAAGAAGCAAAACAACACTAAATAACATGGTTTCTTTAAGATTTCTTATGGTTTTATGCTTATGTTCATGTTTCATCTTCAAGTTTCTTAGTGTTCTTTAAATTTACATCATGTATCAACTTTTAACCACTTAGATAAGATGTAAAATGAAGAGATCAAGGCTCTTACCACTCGCATAAGGCTAGGGATGACCAAGTGAAAAAAAACAAGTGGATAAAAGCAACCGGTGAAGGTCCTTCAACTTCCGAAAGCTCCAAGCTTCCTAACTTAGCTCCTTACACCCTTGTATCACCTTAGAATGGTAGGATTTGAAGTGAAAATGGGGATGTGGTAGTGGGGTGTTGTGGCCTTGAGCTATGGGGGAAAGGAGGAGAAAAATTTGAGTTGGTGATATGTGAAAGAGATGAAGTTATGGACCTAGAGTTAGTCTTATAACCTTTCCAACACTTGTGTTGTCCAATGTGTATTATGTCCCCTTAAGTACTATACAAGATCAACTAAGATCTCTAACCAAATCAAAGGATATTTAGTAAGATCATGGGGTGGGGCCACCTAGTGACCGTCCACATGGGGGAGGGGGGGTATTTTGTTGGGGTTTAATGGTAAGTTATGCAATCTAGTTAGGATTTAAGTGTAAGGTTTAGGTGTTATGCATATGATGTGTTATGTAGTGTGTTAGGGTGTTCGGGGATCATAACTAGCTCAGAAACATTTAAACAATGCTTCTAGAAAAATTTCGGTGTTTCGGGTAGTGTCCGGTTGTTCGGTTAGATACTGGTTCGTTAAAGTGTCAAACTATTTCGTTTAGTGATCTTTATGTACCCTTTTGTGACACTTTTAATCCCCGACACTTAGGAAAGTATTCTGGGCCAGTTAATCATTTTTCTGCACGATATAAGATTGTTAAATAGCTGAATTATGCTAAATTCAGCACTTTAATTGAGTTTTTAGGCACTTTCTGGCACTTAAACTATCTCTAGGAAGGCAGTTTTATGACCCTTACTTTCTTACACACTATACTAGTGTAGTACTTAGTTTCTGACTCATACTGGGTCTCAAATCACTATCTGTCTATGTACTGAACTCCATCAGCATTTTTTTTCCGGTTTGTCGGTTAACTGTGCTAACTGTGCTTTGTGCATTGTTTATGCCAATATGTTTGCATGCAGTCAATGATATGTTGTTTGCAATATGTGATGCACATGTAGGTATAATGCGGTAATCAGAAAGCAATTCAAGTCATAAATTGTAAATCAGCACAGTCATTAAGCACTAATCATCATTTAATAATTGTACGGATGCATGCAAATTTGACAGCTGTCACATTTTAAGCCCGAGGAATGGGTAAATAAGATTAGAATGCCAAAAAAATAAATTGGCGAACAATTTGCACACATAGTTAATGGGTCGAATAATCGAAACAAGGATTTTGTGGGCCATTCGTTCATAATCCGGGTTTCGTTAAGTGAAATTTATATGGTTAGATCCATAATTTTAATACGGACATATAGGAAAAAGAATCGGCTAAAACTGATATGTAAATAAAAAGTTATAAAGAATTAAGCGAAAAAAATATAAGAAGGCTGAGCTGGGTGAACCGTAGGCCACGGTCCTGAACCGTGGCTCACAGTCTGGCAGTTCTGTTTTGAGCTGGGCGAACCGTGGCTTACAATTTGGCAGTTTTGTTTTTTATTTAAGCAATAGAACTCGTTTTTACTTAATATTAAGATGTCAAAACTAATGATTAATGTGGTTTTGACCATAGGTGATGCTCGTTTGTTGTGGATGTTGATCAAGCAAGGGAACCAAGAACCGAACACAAGTTTTGAATGCTTCCGCGCTAATCTAATCTAGTTTAAAACATGTTGTTTTGTAAACTCTTTTGAATGTTGAACATTTTAATCTAGTTAGTCGACTATGTTTAAATACTATAATGACGTACATCTTAGTTATTAACTAAGTTTTTGTTGGTCATGTATTTCGAATTTAAAAAGTCCGCATTTTATGGTTATAAAATGAATTTATAAGACAAGTGTTACATTATTGATGTAGATCATCATGTGATCTTGCTAGATAGTGATTAAAGACATAATCTAGCAAGATGAGAGGATGATTATGTTAAAGATCAATAGATCATCCTGATGTAAATCATGAACTTGAAAGTATAAATTGTTTTTCTTGTAAAATGATGATCAAAGTAAACATAAAGTCTTGTAAATCTATGAGTTCAAGAATGATTTTTCAAGAAATCAAGTTAAAAATACAAAGTTTACTCAAGCTTGGTTCTTAAAGAAATTAACCATATTTTAGGTGGTTAAACAAGTATAGAAATATATATCTAAATTCTTCAAAAATGATGTTTTTAAATAAACAACCACACTTTAAAGGGTAACTAAGCCTACTAAACCAATTAGTATGTCATTAAAAATTTTTTGTAAATTTTCAAGTTCATGAAGTAGTAATTTATGCATGATTTTGGCAAATTGGTAAGTGTTGATTGGTTTATTGTTGATTGTGGTGATTTATAAAAGAAAATGATATGCTTTGAAAGCATGGCAAAATTTTTCTAAAAATTAAACACTTCGAAAAATATTTTTAAACAAATATTTACAAGTATATTTTGAACCATGAATTTTCATATAAAGTTTGCCATAATTTTTGTTATAAAAATTATAAATATTGGAGGTTGGTTTTTGTAAATAAAAGTGACTAAATATGTATTTAGGAAAATATATATTTAGATGTCACCATGTGTGTGATTATTTGTATATTATGTGTATTAGTTATATTATTTTAGGACTTGGAAATAATATAACTCACCAAAATACCAAGAAATTACAATCCAAAATATACCAAAAATTCCAAGAAATAAATACATAACTTATATCCAAAATATTGGAGAAACCGAACAAGGAATATAACTTACACTAAATATTCTAGAATTTAATTCATAAGTATATTTTGGTAATTAGTATTTTGGACACCAAGAGAACAAAAATATGATTTTTACAACTATTACAAAATATATCATATTTTTGACAAGGGGAAAATATATTATTTTTGGTAAATAAAAATATATATATTTTCTTGAAATTATTAGAAGATATATTATTTTTAGGAGGAAAATATATATTTTCTTGAATAGACATGAAATACATTATTTTTGGGTGAAAAATAAGTTTATATATATTTTCCAAGTTAAACTTGAAAATATATTATTTTTGAGACTTATATGATATTTATAAATATTTTTGCCAAGGGAAAAATTATAAATAATTTTTCTATGTAATATTTCTTAAAACATATATTTCGGGAATATATATTGATGTATTTTTATTAGAAATATTATTCCGGAAAAGTTAATACAGAAATTAAGTATAAGGATACTTAATAAACACAATAGAAATACGTATTCTCGTACGCATAAATACACACCGGAATACGCCAACGATACTTGGCAAAAATATACAAGTAATAGAATACGAGTATGAATACACCCATCCTTGGGAAGTTAAACATGTACAAATACATAAAAGTGTCAAGTTAAAATATATTATTTTAACAATTATTCCAAAATTTAATATATATAATTTAAGTTAAAATATTTATTATTTTAACAAATAATTATATAACTTGGAATAATATTGAATACACAATGAAACGTAACTCAAAGACACTAATTAATACTAAGTCAAGGCACGACCCGCTCGTCTAATAGATCGTAGTACGTTGTAGGTAGTCGTGCGAACGAGTATCAGCTGTGAGTTACGTTGGATTGAATTGAAGAACGCAAAACTGTGAGTTCATGTCCCCCTTTTCTTTTAACTGTTTTCGGTTAATAACTTCGGGGGTGATGTACATGTTACAAATTGTTTACAAACGTTTATATGTGGTATGGTTAGCTAAGGAAAGGTACTGCTTAATCATGTGAGTGGTGGGTACAACGCTTAAAACCATTAATCCTCGTAGTAGGACCGAGGGACATGAGTGATAGATCTATTTGGGTGTAGCGAGCCCACACCCATGTGGACCGGGGTTTGGCCCATGAGGTGACTATGTTCACAAACTGAAGCCCGGTGCAAAATCTGCTAGGTTTGAGCCTTCCTGCATCACGTCACACATATTAATGGCCTTGCAAACCATTAATCGATCTGTTTTCCTTGTTGCTTTCATACCAAGGTTTACAATTCATACATACTTATAATGATTACAAAGTTTATTCGAGCTCACACACCAAACACATGAACTCGCTCAACTTTTGTTGATGTTTTCAAACAACATGTATTTCAGGATGTTGGAAATAAAAGATGTCATCCGGTGTCTCAGGGTCTGGATTGTGTGGCTTATCCTGGATAAGCTACATAATTCAAAGCCTGGTTTTTATTAATGTCGTTTGTCGAGTCCTTATGGAACTCTAAAACAATTTGCATGGTATGTAATTTGGATTTGAAGTCTGTGTTTGGATTCTAGAACAATGTTGTTGTGACAACCTAAGATTTCAAGGTCCTTTTCTACGAACCACTTGTTTTACAATCCTGTCTTGATTACAATTTGTCTATGCGATGTTTATGTGTAATTAATTGATTAAGTATAGTCTAGTATCGCTTAATGGTTATGTGTAATGGAAACATAATATGGCATATGGGCTTCGACGAAGAATATAGTATTTGGGCTCGACGAAAAATGGCCCATTAACCCGACGAAAAATGGAGTTTCGTCACCCACTAGTTCTTCGTCGAAGGGACTGGTGGCCGTATGGGCTTTCGGCCCAAATGAAGCTGGGACTTGGTTTATATGCGCATATATGTACCAAAAACCCTAAACTCTCTTCCGAGCACACACTTCGACGGCAGCCCCTTGTGTCGACAAGCCTCATTCTCTGATTCCTTTTCCTCATTCCCGCATGCTCCCTACGATTCTCGGTTAGTATCTATCTACTTGTTTTGATTGTTATCAATTTTTCCTGGTTATACATGGTTATGTGGCTTATATTAATGTTAGCAATTATGTGTTCAATAAGTGGATTAGATCTCATGTTGATAGGACACGGAAATATGTATGATATACAATCTGTGATCTTAGTTGGGTGTCGATAATTAATGATTAAATTGGTGATTATGTGATTAGATAAGGGTTCATATAAATGGTCGTGAAACTGTTATATAATAAAGACTAGAGTTCATGAATCCCAATCCTCGCAACTGTTGATTTATCTTGATAGATGTTGGTTGTTAAGATGGTTAGCAATGAAAGAGGTAGGCTGTTGTGATAACATGTGTTTTAGCAGATTAATATAAATTATGAGTGGACCGAATGATGATGATTACGTTGATGTGATGAAACAGTTAGGGTTTGTAAATGCACCATAACCATCTGATGATATCCACCACGAAACATGGTATTTCGTCGCATATCTGGTCTCGACGAAACATGGTATTTCGTCGCATACCTGGTCTGGACGAAACATAGTGTTTCGTCACAACCTGATCTCGACGAAACATTGGTATTTCGGCGTATGTGATTGTTCGTCGAGGTGGTGCATGGTCAGAACAGTTCTCATGTGAGTGGATACTTCGTCCCATCTGTTTATGTTATTAGCATGTATCGTGATTTTCTGTTTAAGGCATTATAGTAATGCAAACTGGTTGTGAGGGTCTTGACCCGACTTGTATGGGTAGTCAATCCACCTGTTAAATGTTATCCTGATAACTGAGTACCTGATATGCAATTTGAGATGATCATGTGATAGATGCAACCATAATTAGAAATAAGGGAAACTTGTATGTATTAATGTGAACAATCACTTTAACTGTTGGATACTCTTGCATGACATGCACGTGGAATGTGGACTAGCATGAAAACTGAGTATTTGCTACATATCATACGGTGTTTTTGTGATGTATTCAAACTGTGAAAATGCGTGACCTTGTTGTTTATGAAACTGATCTTGATTGGTAACCACAGTAGGGTTGGTTGATTAACTGGAACGGGTAACTTGTTAAATACCGAGCAAATCCAAGGTGAGTTCACTGCCTTTTTCAAGCATGCATCCCGGGGAGGGATATCGGGTAACGTTCCGGGGAGGAATGTCAGGTATTGGGTTTGACTGGAATGTTAAACCTGGGATGTTGGTTATTACACTCATTTCTATTATTAAGTCCCATCATATACCGATTGGTTGTCGGGGAGGCAACGGGGTTATTAGTTAATAGCGCTATTAGGTTTGGCACCCTCACACCGTACCGGGGAGGACGGTCGTGAACTTATTACCTTAACCACTTGACCAATGTGTGATAGAGCATTGGGGTTTGGGCAAATAAATCTGGAGCCATCTGCGGTAATCGAGTTAATAACAACATCAAATCTCTTAAATGTTTTAAGCTCATATCTGGTAACTAAACATGTTAACAAACTTTGAACTCACCAGCGTCGTCTGACACACTTGTCTGCATGCTTGCAGGTCTATAGGTTTATGTCATTGGATCTTGCTGTCTGGAATGCTGCAGTGGTCATGGGTCGACTTGCATGGAATCATGAGACACGTCGAAAGACTTTTACACACTTGGGTTATGAAACTCTTAATTAATGTTGTATGCTTCCGCTGAAATGTAAACAATGTTTTGTAACGGATATTTTAATAAATGAAAGTTTTATTGAATTAATATTATGAGTTCAATGTGATTGGTGGCTGGATCCTGGTACGTCACACACCTCGCGGAGTTTCCCGCATGTGGTATTTTGGGGGTGTGACAGTTGTTGTGATGTTTTAAAACTTAATCAATAGATGAACATCTTGGTTTTATCATATAGTTGTTTGTTATGGTTGAATGCAATGATATTAAGCAAGTCACACATAATTACGCTTCCGCAAAAGTCAGGGTGTGACAACGGTGGCTGTTAGGGCTGTGCAACGGTTCAGAACCGGACCGAACTGAACCGAACCGGAACCGTTAATTGCTAAATTTAAGAACCGGAACCGAACCGTATTATAACGGTTCCGATTCGATTCCGAACCGGTGAAACGGTTCTCGTGTAAACGGTTCTTGCGGGAACCTGCTGCCAATTAAATCGTAAAATTAACAATTCAATAAAAACAAATCAAACCATTTAAAACATTAACTAAGAGTTGCAACATTCAAAGTTCAAACCAACCAAAATAGAAGTAGCAAAGCAATAATAAAAAATTTCAATCCATAAAACAAACTCTAAATAAAACTATTACAACCATCGTGTTAACAATTAAAACAAACATCTTCAAACTTCGTTCAATCTTCGTCCTCTCAATCTTCTCATAAACATCTAAATGAAACCAAGTGTTAGCAATTAAAAAAATAAACGAATAATGCATCTACTGTATTTGGTTTACATGAATAGATTGATCAGTAATGCATCTACTGTATTTCCCAAGCGATACACTATTTATATACACATTTACAATTTGATCAACATTGATTTGATTATTTTTGTTCAATTTATTTTTTTCACATACAGAAAACTATATGTATCAGAAAGCAAACATCTAGAAAGAAAATATATGCAATCATAAAGAAAGGTCATGTAGAATAGCGTGCCTGTATTTGTTGGGTGTTGATGGAGATGAACTTGTATGATAGCAATTCGGGTTAGGGTTGAGAGATGGAGAAGAATTAGAAGATGAAAGATGAGATTGTCGAATGAATATAAAAGGAGGAAATAAGAATTAGGATGGTCATATGATGTTGAAAAGCCCACTAAAAAATAGGGTTTTAAATATTTATAATCCCAACTGGTTGTAGCGGTAACCGTGGTTTTAACCGGAACCGAACCGGGAACCATTTTTACCCAAATTTAAGAACCGGAACCGGACCCTATATACAAAAATACGGTTTGGAGCTATCGGTTCCGGTTTGGTTGCCCGGTTCTGACGGTTCTGAACCGTATACTGCTCAGCCCTAGTGGCTGTGGATGGGGCGGCAATCCCGCGTGAGCGCGGAGTTCCATGAGTGTCTCAATCATCCACATCTGTTACCGCTCAGAACGTCGGAGGCGCCGGTCGAAGTCCCGAGCCATCTCCTGCGCAGTAGGAGGCAGATCGGCATAGACGTGTTGTGGATACTATGACGGGTGCGGAAGTGGCGGTGGCGGGATCTCGTCATCAATGACGTGATCAGCCAGAGGCGAATGCGGAGGCGGATGTTGAGCCTGATCCTGATCCTGAGCCAGACCCAGAGCCTCAAGCTGAGCCTACCAAGTAGCAGCCTGAACAACCGTAGACACTAGTACTCCGTCCCTAAGCTCAATAACAACTAGGATCACCTCCGGCCACACCTCTGGGTGAAAATCTGGTAATCTCGCGTCCGAAACCTCAAACCAATCCCGTCAAACGTGTGCATCAAACGCATGCTCAATACTGACGTCCAGCCTAATGTAGTCGATGGAATGGTCGGGGACAGCAGCGGGTCACTCTCAGGCACGATCCCTAGTAAGCGCGTGATAGTGGTAACGTAAGACCCGCCGTAGTGCCTCTCGCACTGCTGCCTATGATATGCGCCAGCAAAGTACTCCGCCAGGCACGCAGGTAGCGCACACGGCTGGCGCCGCAATAGGCTGTATATAATAAAAGATCACCCAGGTTGACCTTGTCCCGGTTGTGAAACCGAGGCACGATCGATGACCCAATGATGCAGTGAAGGTATCGGTACAGGGGGTTTTTGATGGCGGTGGCCTTTTGTGAGGATTTCCCAAAGGGAACCCTTGCAATAGGCATCCAAAAAGTAATAAGGTAATGTCTGTCTAAGGCTCTAACCCCCTGGATGTAAATATTTGTATCAAGCTCGGCCAGTGTGTACAAACCTGAATGGACGGCAAAGTCCCGCAGACTCGTCTGAAACTCCTGTCCGACCAGACAGAAAGTAATCTCGTGCGTCGGATGGTCCGGGTCCTCCACATAATCGTCCGGATGCGGCTCGTATATAAAGGACGTTAGAAACTCAAGCGTAATCTCACAATACGAGTCCTCTATCGCAATCTGGAACAAACGCGCAAACGGAATGTTCAACCCAACTATCTCCCTCGCCCTCGCAGCCCCGGTTATGGTCTCTAATAGGTCCCAATCACTCCCCACGTGTCCACCAATCTCCATGGTGCACAACTTCATGCACCTTTCATACCTATACGACCCCAACAAAAACATCAGATACGTGTGACCGTCAAGTGGATCAACTGCGAGCTGCTACTGCACCTGCTAAACCTCCTCCTCATCGAAATCCATGTCGTCGAAATCCATATCCATATCTGTGTGTTAAAAAAATACAAATTTTAATTTTAAAAACAATTTTTTAAAATTTATATTTAAAAATACAATTTCTTAACAAATCTTCCTATACTAATAAACAAAAATCTTTTTGTACACGTGTCACTCTCTGGTGCCTCCTCCCTTTTAAAAATAATATTATATATTAATTTTTATACACAAAATATAATATAATATTAATTAATATAGTCAGAGATAAACGTATAAATTCAAATTTAATTAATAATTATCTATAACAAATATAAATGTATCAAATAATATAATAAGTATAATATTATTTAATATAGTTAGAGATCAAATGTATAATTTCAAATTTAATTAATAGTAAATTACTTTTTGAGTCCCTATGTTTTAGTGGTTTTAACCACTTGAATCCAAAATCAAAAAGTTTAACGCCCTGAGTCTCTAACCACTTATTCACACCCCCTGTAAAAAATTCAAAAAACTTTTTGTAAGGCCGAGTTCTCTAAGTTTTCACAACTTGTAGAAATTTTCATTTTACCATAACCATATATATTTGTTAAGATAAAATATATTATTTGGATATAAACAATAATCACTAATAAAGTATCAAATCACATGTACAAGTATTTATAGTATATAACTTAGAAGACTAAAATTACAAGCGGGTTATCTAAATAAAGTACCAAATTATCTTTAAAGCGAACACTAAATGGTTTTTAAAAGACATATTTTTTTTTTTTTTGCTATTAAGTATATAACATTATATTTACTTAAGCCGTGTAATACACGTGTTCAATATTTTCTTCCAATTTTAAATTTATGTTAATATCAATATGTTTTCATCTTAAAAAATGGTCCAAGTTCCTAATAACATTGAGTTTTAAATATTAAACTTAGTTTCAATCATATTACGCAACTAAAAACATTATCATCATGCTAAATAAAGACATTATATAATATTATAAAAATTTAATTTGAATATTTAAATGTCGACTACTAATTAAAAAAGTTATTGTAGACGCTCAAATTTATAGTTTAAAAACTTTAGTCCTATTTTTTAAACGTGTACTTTATTTTTAGTATGATTTTTTTAAATGTAATATTTTCTATACAATGATGATATTCGTATCTTGTCTCATGATCCATATATCTAAAAGTATTTATATCAAAGAATTTTTTATATCAGTAATATACATAGTAGAATTTAATTACAATTCATTTACCATAACCTCATAACTTAAACTTATAATTATTTTTAAAAATACTTACAATTTTATGATCATTATTTTTTTTAGCGTTACTTCTTTTTAAGACATATAATAAAATGGATTGTAGTATCTCAAAAGAAAAGTGAAAACTTAGAAAATCATTTTGAAAAGCGAAAATATAACTGTTCTTTTGTTTTACTATTTTATCTAAATAAGTCATTTCATTAATAAGGATTATATACAAGTTTATAATTTACATGTTTTTGCCATTTAACCCGTGTAATACACGGGGTTGTAAGCTAGTTATATAACAAACTTAAAAACAATTTTTCATTTTATAAATAATTTATAAAAACAATTTTATAACAAATTTTATAGCAAAATTAAAATCAATTTTATAATTAAAAAAAAAAGAAATTAAGGGCCAGAGCGCAGCACTTTGGGCCAAGCTTTGATCAATTCTTAAAAAAAAAAACCAAAACAGTTTGATCACCCCACAAATTGATACAAAACACATACAAAAACATGGAATTTAATGAATGTACATAATTGGGGAATGAAAATCACACCTTATAGCTTTTGTATCGTTGAAAATGTTCTTGAAAGAGCACGAAATCGTCAAATGTGTGCAATCGTACCTTTTAGTGTGTGTTTTGAGTTTGAACTGAAGCTGGTGCGTTTGGTGTTTAAACGCAGGCCCTAAGAGTCGCGCTATGGCCAAAGCGCAATGCTTTTGGGGTCAAAATTTACATTTTGACCCAAAGCACAGCGCTTTGGGTCAAAAATGTAAATTTTGAAAGCCAAAACGCAACGCTTTGATCAAAGCGCGGGGCTTTGGAGGTTTACTGATTTTTAAGAATTTGATTTTAATTCAAAAATGCACCTATACTTGTCGTATCTTGAAGTATTTTGCCATTACGCGTCATTTTAGGAAGTTTATGGTCTATACGGCATGTTTCAGATAAGTTTGGTTACGTCTGTTGCCGTATTCCATGATTTCGTGTGGTTTTGTTTTGATTTCACTTGTAGTCCAGCGTGTCGTGTTGTATGTATATACGTCCTAACGGATCATGCATGACATATTTTGTCATTAAATTTCGTATTATGATGTTTATTGTCGCTATTGTTCCGTACTATCGCGTATTTTGGCCGCACGGGTCGTGTTAGTGACATTCGGTATCGTGACGTTTATTGTCTGTAAGTGTCGTGTTAGTGTGTAGATTGTCTGTAAGTGTCGTATTAGTGCGTAGATTGTTTGTTATGGTGTATTATGTTTCTATTGGTCGTATTATAGTGTATTTTGGTCGTACGAGTCGTGTGGGTGAGATTCGGGTTGGCATCACTCATGATAGAAGCGCATCTTTTGAACAATAACAATCACAAACACACTTTTGGATTATAAATGATTTAATTGGATTAGAATTATACATACTAAACCTATATCTTGAACATTTGGAAAAAAACATTAAGGTCTGTGGGTGTGTACATTATCCTTTGATACGCGTTGATTCGCTCCTTGTATAAGTCATGCCAGGTTGCTGCACTCTCTGTACTATTCAAAGTCCAAAGATAGCTCGGGGGGAAGCATTGGATAAAATTCGCCAAGCCTTAGGTGGATGAAATGTCCACCATCGACGAACACAACTGCAACCACTTGATGAGGTTTCTCAGCTTCATCCGGACCGCCCAATAGAGGGAAAATTGTGTCGTCGCCACGAATGTCGAATGTGTGAAGAATCACACTATATCTTTGAGTAATAAGAAATCCCGTCTTAGGCATCAGAATATAATTTTGGTGATCTTCTCTACCCATTCCATGAAAATTTATCCTATTAATCAACTCAACATAATGTCCTAAGTTTTCCGTATCAAAGACTTGCCTCCAAATACCCTCGTTCATACGCAACTCCATTAAAAGTTGTCGACTGATAGACAAATACTTTGTTTGTTTTTGTCCTAACCCCACAGCTACTGATCGAAATCCACCATGACCATCTGGTTTCACATCCTTTATTTTCGAGATGTATAGGTGAAGCACTTTTGGAATTTGACATCCATATTTCTCGATAGCAACCGAAAATGACTGGTTTGTCGATGTCATACCTACGATCTGAACAAACAGAAGATTGTACAAGTTTGTTTTGTAGGTGGCGTCAATCATTAGGACATACGGGAATGCACACCACATAGTAATGAAAGTTTGTGGACAAAAAGATATCTTCAACTTCGTTCGTGGTCTCATTTTCGTGTATGTAACAAGTGAAATCTTTTTTTATAAGAAGGTTTTCAAGTTGTTGCATTAGAGATTCGCCGACCCTCTTTCCTGCATTGATCTTCTGAACAGCATTGTGTATATCTTTCGGAATAATCTTTTTATCTGGGTTCTTTTTCATCAACGTTCACCAGATGCTATGATTTGGAATATCTTGCTCTGCCAGCTGCCCAATCAGTCTTTTATCCTCTGAAGAAAGCCTTCTCGCGTACGCGTGACCCTCTAAGTTTTCAATAAGAGTGTGGTTGTGTGTCGAGTTCGTCACCGCTAACCTCCAAACACTTCCTTTTGCCATATCAACTCAAACGGGCAACCTATTTTCTTGGTACCTATTTTCCTCAGTGTAGCTACATTCTTATACTCCCCACCAAGAGTGCATTGAAACCAAACCTTGAAATTATTTCCTCTTTTATTCGATCTTTTAATCACAATGACGTAAGCATTGTCCTTTCCCGTCTTCTGTACCCAATCCACCAACTCATCACATGACGAAAAGGTCCGGTTTGTATCAAACGAAAATATAATTAGGTAAGAGCCTTCTATTGGCTTTTGAAATTATATGGAGATTCTCACCATAATCTTCTCCCCAATTTTAGTCCATGTTTCCTCTCCCTAATTTTAGCCATAATAGTTGATTCATTTTTTCTTTTGTCCTTTGTATTCTATATAAACAGAGTCATACTCTCTGTTCTTGTATTCAGAAAATAAAAACTCAATAAAAAGGGATACCTTTGAATTTCTTAATGGTATCAGAGCAGTGATCCTACTGCTCGATTAAAGGCACATGACGGGTAGATTTAATGAAGATGAGGATGATTGAGTTGTGGATTCAGGAGCCACCGAACACACAACTTATCTAAACAATATTCTTGAAAACAAAAGAAAGGATCCTCATGAAATGCCTGTGGTTATTCCTAATGGTGATGCGATCCCGATTGAAGGAAAGGGTGACTATACTTTACCAGGAGGCACCAAAATAAAGGGAATATTGCATGTCCCAAAGTTTACTTGCAATCTTCTTTCCGTCAGTCGTTTGACTAAAAATCTTAAATGTTCTGTGACTTTCTTTCCTGATTTTTGTGTGATGCAGGGTCTCCGTTCGAGGAACTTGATTGGTGCGGGTAAGTGTAAAGGGGGTCTATACCGAATGGGGATGTTTGGGAAAGAGAGAAAGGCTATGACTGTTACGGTTGAAAGATGGCATAAAGGTTGGGACATACATCTCAAGAGAAACTTGCTAAGGTTGATTTTCTCAAAGGTGTTTTTTTTTAATCTTAGAAATAATGTTTGTGATTCTTGTTCTAAGGCTAAACATACGAGATCGCCTTTTCCATTAAGTAAAATTAAAACCAAAGGATGTTTTGAGTTATTGCATTGCGATATGTGGGGCAAATATCGCATTCCTTCACTTTCTGGGGCAAATTATTTTTTGACCATTGTTGATGATTTTAGTAGAAGTGTTTGGGTTTTTCTTATTAAATATAAAAGTGATGCTAGTACTTGTTTGGTCAATTTTTGCAAGATGATTGAAACCCAATTTTACAAAAATGTCAAGAGAATAAGGTGTGACAATGGCGGGGAGTTCACATCAAACCTTATGTTGAATTTTTACTCTAAACAAGGAATTTTGTTAGAAACCACATGTCCACATACGCCTCAACAAAATGGAGTTGTTAAGCGTAAGCATAAACATTTGCTTGATACGGCTCGGGCTTTACGGTTTGAAGCTAATTTGCCAAAACGTTTTTGGGGGGAATGTGTTCTGACGGCCGCATATATTATCAATAGATTACCCTCTAAAACTCTTGGTGACAAAACTCCACATGAGTTGTTGTTCAACAAAAACCCGAATATGACCACATGAGGGTCTTTGGTTGTCTAACTTACTTTTGGAGTATCGAAACAAAGGGTGTTGGACCATGTTCCGACCATGAAAAGTCAGTCGAGACAGTTCATCTTCACGTATAAAGGCGGAATCAGTATATGTGAAGTTACACAGCTTGTCCTTTCCTATTCCTTTGTTTTTATTGCTTTCTGAAATGAATTTGACAGAGTTTCGTTCCACAAGCACACATACACGTCCGCTCGAATGACACTGACATCAAGTATTTATAGAGTGCCCTGGTTCGCTCCAAGTGACCTGACATATAAGCGAACCAGTCACAATGACATATAAGCGATCCTACTTGATGCACTATAAGCGAACCCATCAATACCCTATGAGCGGACCTACCTCTATCAAGTACATAAAAGCGAACCTACACCTTAAAATACATATTTTGACATTCTAAACCCTCTGTTAACCTATCTTGACCTAAGACTTCACGTAGACGTAGTCAACAGACATTCCATGCATCAACAGACTCCCCCTTGGATGTTGACGTAGTCTTCAGCAGTCTTTCGCTCCTGAATCTTCGGTCTTGGTCTTTTCTCCAACTCTGTCTTCTCTTCATAATTACTTTATCTTCACAGGTTTCAGCATTACCACCTAGCTCTAACTTCAGACTTCCCTTTTAGCTGTTGATCCAGACTCCCCCTTTCACAGACTCCCCCCCTCAGTATTCTGGGATCTGAGGTCTTGTTCTGGCTCAAGCTTTAACAATTTACCTCCGTTGGGAATAATGAAGTCCAAACCTGTTACTCTACCAATAACATTAGAATTTATCTTTTCAAACAATAAAACTCAAATTCAATCAGCTTTAAACATCCACTCAAGTATTCAAGTTCAAATTAATGACCCTGATCACTTGATTAATCTACCAAGTTCAATTTAATGACCCTGGTTGATCTTTTGACGAATCAAACTGATTTTGTAAAAACATTTTCACATTTTTCTGAAAATAACAAGTATCAAGTTAATGAACTTGTTTTTGACTTTGAAAAACAATCAAACTCCTAACAAAGTAAGCTCTCCTCATTCTTCAGCTCAGAATCTCCTGCATCTGCTTCATCTTTCTAGAATCCGGCAATCAACTTTCCACTCTGGTTTGTCTAAAATAAAGCAGAAATGTAAAATCTTTTTGAATTTTAAGGTGATCTAGACTAAGAAATGAAATACAGAAAACTTAAATTGCAGAAAGTAAACTATTTACAAACTTATTTTTGGCGAGCGTGTCAGGGAATCATATCAGCTTTACAGACAAATCACAAGTACCGTTAGGCTATATCACATACTCAGACTTAAACAATTCACCTCGATTGTCGATATACTGATCCATCTTAAATTCTCACACAAATTTCAATCTATTCAGGATACGAATTAAGTGTCTTAAGAACTTAGTTCAATTCATATGTCCCACCTCTTGAATATACTCCCGTATCCAGAATCCCAGATATTCAGTCTTACAGGTGAGTATACCACAGATGATATCTGTAAGGGGTTAGGTGCGAAACCGTGAGAGCTCAGGTCAGAACTTCCGTTCAGCAGAGAGATGACGGCTCGACTTTTGGTGTGTCCCCTTTAGAGGATCTTTTAGTTACAACAGCAGCGACTATCAATTTTATTGTTTCATCAGCTTGCTGAGGGCGATGCTATGTTTCAAGCATTTTGCAGAAAGTATTATTCGGGGACTAGGTCAGTACTTCCATACAGCAGAAGTCTCGGAATAATACCCCAGATATCACTGAGTATAAAGACCTAGTATCTCAGAATATGGGACCTTTCAAACGAGATTTCAGGGGTTACCTATATATCCAAGTAGTGTTCCCCACGAATTTCACAAGTTTGAAATTTTAAGTTTATATCCCGAATCAATCTACTAAATGTATGAAAACCTATCGACACATCAATAGTGAAACTGTTTAACTCATTTTGTCTTTCCAAATCTTTAGCATACTGTAATTGTGTAGCTGAGGTACTATCATTTTCCCTATATACACAAGCTCTTTTTCAATTTTATCATGTTTTTGTATTTTTCATTTTTTACTGTTTTGTATTTTCTGAAAATAAACTATGTACAACTATCTCCCCCTAAATACCAAAACCCGTAAAAAATCGACAAACCATTGCAGATTGTTTCTCGTCTTCATCCGCAACAGTACTCTCATCAACGCTCACAATTCCATCCGACACTGAAAGCAATTTCATACCATTAAGTTTTAAAAAATATTCAAACCGATTTTTATCAAAAGCTTTGGTATGCAAATCAGCTTTTTGTTCGTCAGTGTGGATTTTCTCAATTCGTATCAACTTTTTCTCGAAACAATCGCGAATAAAGTGATGACGAATCTCTATATGTTTAGTTTTAGCGTGATGTACTGGATTTTTAGTGATATTTATTGCGGCCTCATTATCAACAAATAGAGGTGTGTTAAGAAACTGCAAACCGTAGTCGCGCATCTGTTGCTGTATCCACATGATCTGAGAGCAGCAACTGCTAGCAGAAACATACTCCGCTTCACATGTAGATAGCGCCACAGATGTTTGTTTCTTACACTGCCAGGTAACCAATCTAGGTCCAAAGAACTGGCATCCTGCAGTTGTTGATTTCGTGTTGACTTTGCAGCTTCCGAAATCCGAATCGGAATACCCTTCGAGCGTAAAATCGCCTTTTCTAGGATACCACAACCCCAATATGGGTGTTCCTTTCAAGTAGCGGAATATCCTCTTGACAATGATCATGTGCGAAGCTCTCGGGTTAGATTGATATCTTGCTGCGAGGCACGTTGGGTACATGATATCAGGACGTGAAGCAGTTAGATACATCAAAGAACCTATCATGGAACGGTAGAACGTTTCATCAGCCCTGTCTCCGGTGAGATCTGGGTGAATCCCATGATTAGTCGCAAGTGGGGTAGCAGCTGGAGTAGAACTTGACATTCCAAATTTCTCTAGAATATCATGCACGTACTTCGTCTGGTGAATGAAAATTCCCTTCAGGTAGTTGTTCAACTTGTAGACCCAGAAAGAACTTCATCTCCCCCATTGATGACATTTCGAATTTCTGCTTCATCACCTGTTCGAAATCTTTGCACAATTTCTCATTCGTTGACCCAAAAATTATATCGTCCACATAAATTTGTACTATCAGAAGATGACCATCAATGACTTTAGTGAAGAGAGTGGCATCCACTTTTCCACGAATGAACTGGTTAGCGAGTAGGTGTTGAGACAGAGTCTCGTACCAGGCTCTCGGTGCCTGACATAGACCATACAACGCTTTGTCCAGCAGATAAACTTTGTTCTTGTGGATTGGGTCAGTAAAGCCCGACGGCTGACCAACATAAACCTCCTCTTTGACCTTCCCATAAAGAAACGCTGACTTTACATCCAACTGATATACTTTGAAATTCTTCCAAGACGCAAATGCTAGGAAAATTCTGATTGCCTCTAGTCGTGCTACAGGAGCATAGACTTCTGTAAAATCAATCCCCTCCTGTTGACTAAAGCCCTGAACAACGAGTCGAGCTTTGTTCCTTACAACCACTCCTCTGTCGTCCCTCTTACATTTGAAAACCCATTTTGTATTGATTTTCCTTTGACCTTCCGGCAAATCCACTAACTTCCACACTCCCAACTTTTCAAACTGACTTAACTCTTCTTGCATCGCTATGACCCAAGAGTCTTCAGTAAGCGCCTCTTTGTAAGTTCTCGGTTCAATCTGCGAGATAAAACAACTTAATGAAAATTCAGTTTGTAAAGGTGCTACTGTAGAATAAAAACATGTTAAGCCCTGGTCAATTTGACGTCTCGTGTGAACGCCCGATTGCAATTCCCCTATGATCAACTCCTCTGGATGATAAGAAAGAATTCGCGGCATCACTTCGCTTGGAACATCTACATTTCCCTCCAGATTAGTAACATTTTGATCTGCATCTTGTTCACCAATTTGATTTGTTTGACTTGACAACTGGATCTGCTCCCCCTCAAGATCTGAATCACCATGGTCAAATACTGGCATGTTATCAGCTTCTTGATCATCACTCACCTCTGACTGATTACCAGGAGCAACGTCATCATCATGTTCACCAGCATTGCTAGGACCTGCTTCATCATCATTTGAAGTTTCCCGAGGTCTTCCAGAATACTCTGCTGGGAACCTGAGCTGTGACTCATATTCTCGCAAAATATCCAGCTCATCAAAGAAATCTTGTTCTTCCTCTGATTCTTCTCTCATGTCAAACGAATCCCAAAGTTTGTCATAATGATAACGCCATGAATCACCAGGATTCTGTGGCGGCATAGTGTAACCTTGACATTCAACATTTGCAGCTTCAATAATCCGCTTTTCACTTGGAATGAAGACACGTCGTGTAGGACTTGAATAGCCAACAAAGATACCCTCAATGCTCTTCGGACCAAACTTTCCATTAGGCTCTATCACTGTACAGGGAGACCCAAACGGTTCTAGATACTTCAAATTCGGCTTGCGGTTATTGATTAGCTCAAAACATGTCTTGTTGAACTTTTTGACAGTAAGAACTCTGTTGAGAGTATAGCATGCAGCAGAAATAGCTTCAGCCCAGAAATTAATTGGCAACTTAGAGTCTGCAAGCATCGTTCTGGCTGTCTCGATTAGCGTCCAGTTTTTGCGTTCTGCTACTCCATTCTGTTGCGGAGTGTACGGAGCACTAAACTCATGCAATATACCTCTTTCATCACAAAATTCTTCCATCTTACTGTTTTTGAATTCAGTACCATTATCACTTCGAATTTTACAGATAAGCCTCTGGTACAAATTCTCAATTCTCTTAAACAACGCCATCAAGCTGTCAAATGTTTCGTCTTTTGATTTCAAGAATGAAAACCACGAAAATCTGGAATAATCATCAGTTACGACCAAACAGTAGTAGTCTCCTGTAATACTCTTGACATTCACTGGACCAAACAAATCCATGTGAAGTCGTTCCAATGGTCTTGAAACTGAATTGACTTGCTTTGTAGGGTGTGACTTTTTCTTCTGTTTGCCTTTCACACAACTTATGCACTCCCCTTCCAGATGAAAACCTTTGACATGCACTCCTGTGACCAAATCGTTATGCACCAAATGATTCATCTTCCTTAGGTGAATATGCCCCATTTTCCGGTGCCATAATCTTGATTCTTTCTCAGTTGCTCTGGACACAAAACAATGAGCCTGACCCGTGGTTGTAGAAGCTACGCTCATGTCCAACACGTACAGGTCATTGACTCTTGGTGCCCTCATGATGATCCATTCCTCAGGTATCACAAATCCCGGTTTCAAGAATAAACATTCTTTGTCAGTGAAATGAGTAGTATACATCCTGTCACAGATCTGGGAGATACTCAGCAGGTTGTTCTCCAGCTCAGCAATGTAGTTAACTCTTTCAAACTTACGATGCCATTCGATAACGTTCCTTCACCTATGATCTTTCCTCCTTGATTACCCGCAAAACCCACGTAACCACCGTTAATGTTTCTCACATCATACAGCAACGCAGTCTTCCCTGTCATATGTCTTGACGCTCCACTATCCATGATCCATCTGGATACAAGTTTTGGAAGATCTTGCACATAACAAATCATCACTTAAACAACTTCAAGAAAAATGCCGATTCATGCTTCGCGATCCAGGAAGCTCCGGCAATTCAAACTGTTTAATCAAACATGGTGTCCACCCAGGCCTCATCAGCCTTAGGTGTAACCTTGACTCTCGCAATTTGAATTTTGAAATTTTCAGCCTTGAGAGGTGGAAAATTTGCATCATAATCAACCGTAATTGATTCTTCAGCCTTTTTCACCTTAGAAGTTGAAACTTTCTTCTCAACTTTTGGTTCAATTTTAGGTTTCCACACCTGTTGAGTTAATGCAACCCGTTTATAAAATATGTCATTTTTAGTTACCGACTTCTTTACGGGTTCATTTTTCACTTTGAAATTGTTAATTTTAACATTCTTCTTCTCAACAATCCCTTTCTCAACACCATCGGTGCTTTACCCAACACATCAACCTTCTTTTGTTTAACCTTCACAGCTTCAGTCTTAGGCTTCACATTGGTACACTTTCGTGCAATGTGACCAACTTGATTACATCGAAAACAAGTACGAGTCTCAGCTACCCGACTCGTGCCTTCAGACTGAGCCTGTGAAGCTCTCTTTTCAAAGAACTCTTTGTTAGATTTTGAAAAAAGTTGTTTCTCCTCATCAGCAAGTGAACTTGAACTGTTCACAAACTTTTTCTTCTCAACAAACTTCTTGTTTAAAACATTTCTTTTCTGATACGAATTACCCCCCTGATAACCACCCGACCAGTTGTTTCTGTTGTTATTGTAAAAACGTGGTGGATTAACAGATTTCTTGTTATAAACCTTTTCTTTCTTAAACTTCATTTTACCTTTCTTTTGACACAGAATATTCAATGCTGACATCTCAACTTCGACCAGTTTGAAAACATTTGTCAATTTATTCATGTTGACATTCTCGATCGGAAACTCTGAATCCAAAAACAACTTATCCGAACCCATCATTTTGTACATGACAAGGTTTGATTCTTCATTTAAGTTGTTCTTGGACTTTTGTTTCGGAATGTATTTGTCCAAGAAACACCCATCCTCCTCAGAAGTGTCACTTTCCGGTTTTAGCACTTTCTCAACAACACTTTTTACCACATCATTTTGGACACTATCGTCATTGGAAGATGTGAACGTGACATCAATGTTCTCAGGAAGTTTAACTTCACTTTCTTCCTCAAGTTCAACCAACCCAGATTCCTTTTTTGTGTAATTATGCAAAATCGGTGGTGGAACTTTGTGAAAACCCACGCCAGTTCCATCTGAAAACACGTCTTCGCCAGCTTTGTTTTTCCCTATGGGTTTGGGAACAATGTGCTGCAACACAAAGCTTGCGGAGCTATAACTGTTAAGCTTCAACTGGATTCGCTCATTCTCAATTTCAGCCTCCTGAACTTTAAGTTTCAATTTAGCGATTTCATCCAGTTGTTTGTTAATTGATTCTTCTTTTATTCTTACCACCGCTTTTAGATGTTCATTCTCTTTAAAAGTTTTACCATTACGATCATCACTGTCTTTCACAGTGCTTTTGAGTTTTTCAAATTTTTCAGAAATCTGACGGTTTTCGAGAATTAACTTTTCATTTTCATTTTTAACTTTTTCATGATCAATTTTATCTTTTTCAATTTGACCAATTAATTCTCTAATCCGTTCAGTTGAAGCTTTTACTGTTTTGTCACGACCAATAATTTGATCCTCAACACTTCTGACTTTCGCTGTCAGATTTTTAATCTTCTCACCATTGAGGTACGTGACAGTGCTACAAAAATTGCATTCTTTGTTGCAATTTTTGCAGTCAGCATTTCCATCGATCTTTTTACCTGACGCATTTGTTGACGAATTTGGACTGACCTGGCCCTTTGACTCAGACACAGAGTTAGAGTCTACCTCAAGTGCTTTCACAGCCAGCACTTTGTCAGCCATTTTTCCCAGGTTCTCTGCTGTCAACTCCTGCGTAGTATCGATAATGCCTGTATCAACCTTCTTTGAATTCTCGATTTCTTCTTTTTCTTTCTTCTCTTTCTCTTCTTTCTCCTTTCTCTCTTTTTCTTTTTCTTCTTCTAACATTTTCTCGGTTGGAGTGCCCCACCATTTATGTTGCCAATACTCATCCTCTTCTTTGTACTCCTTGATGATGGCTTCGATCAAGTGTTTTATCGTCAATCGCAATATTGCCATACGGATCCAAGTAACACTCTCTATCCGGATCCCATCTTTTCGCTCTCTTTGCTTCCGAATAGACACCAGACAATCTAATGATCTTGTTTTCAGCAATCATTTTTCTGTACCGATACTTCTGCTCTTCCGTACGGTTATCTTTACAGGGAATGGGTTCATTGTTTTTCGCCATAAATGCGTAACCAACCGCATCTTCCTCCGGTAGAACCTCTTTGCTCCAATCGTACCCCTCATCATCGTAAATCACAGCAAGAGCCCTCGATTTGTCTCTGTTATCTTCAGCCTGCTTCAATCTAGGCGGCTCGGATTTATTCTGATGATATATCGCCTTATTGTAGTAATCGTCTCTAAAAGGATTCTCTGACTCATCAGCATACGCATTTCTACATTCTCGCTTGAAGTGACCTTTCTGCTTACACTTGAAGCACGTCACCTTTGATTTATCGAACCCCAACTTTGTAGACGGACCACCGATCGTCTTCCTCCCGGTAATTTCCATGAAGCGTTGTGCTCTACGAACAGCACTCGCCATCACCCAACGAATGTCGATCAGCTCCATTTCTTCGGGATCTATCTGATCATAATCTTCCTTTGTCAGATTTGTATTCCCGATCTTACCAGCCACCAACCCTTCATAAGATTCTAAAACAGATGCCAAAAATACCATCTGTTGTTTAGCCGACTCCTCATCAAAATTCTGAGCATTCTTCAAATCTATTGCGATGTTGCATGAAAACTTTGCATCAGAATGATTTGCAGAAGATGAAGATCCACTGTGATAACCACTGTGACTTCCGCTGCTTGGACTGCTTTGACTTTCTTTGCTTGCTGAAGATACATTCTCAGGTGAAAACGCAGTCTTTGGAGAAGTTGCGTTTGGCATCATGCTTTTTGGATAATAAAGATCCAAATTCTGCTGGTAAGAAGAGTGATTGACTTTGTACGTTTTCTTCAGTTCCAGCTCGTGACTTTCAAGTCTCTCAATCACCAAATCTGGAGTCAACTTTGCAGGCTCAATAGTGTTTTTCAACATAAGTGCATAATATCTCCAATCCACCTCGTCTGGTAATGAATCGAATAGTTTGTCAACTAGTTCTTTATCAGAATACTTGATTTCATGTCTTGCTAATTCCAGCTTCAGATGACCGAACCTTTCTATCATTTTACAAACTGACTCATTCTTGAGGCAACCAAACATATCAAACTCTTTCCTAAGAAGTTTCTTTTTATTTTTTACAATTTCAGTACTTCCTAGACATTTCTTTTCAAGCTTTTGCCACGGATCTTTTGCATTTGAATAGTCAATCAAAGAAATGATGTCTTCTCGGACAGATTGGAATAGCAATACCACACACTTTTGTTCAGCTACAAACGAATCAATCTCATCACTCGATGTTAAAGCTTCACCATTCTTGTTTCCGTTCTCATATCCGTTCTTCAACTTTTCCAACTTGGAAATGCAAAGGCCATCATCCAATCTTCAAACTTTCTGGACCATCGGCTGTACTCCTCGATAGCCATAAGCTTTGGTGGTTTATTGAATGTCCCAAATGCACTTTCCGATTCCCAAGCTTCCTTCTTCCTTTCTTTTGGTGGATTCTCGTTCGTATTGCTTGAAGACGTATCATTGTTTCCGGAATTTCCCGTGAATGCGTACATGTCGCTGAACGGATTCAAGAAAATATCATCCATTGTGAATGTACCGAAAAAGTATGAGAGAAAGTGAGTAGAAAAGAGAAATTTCTGCAGATTCAAGCTGTAGTAGTATGAACTCCTCGTCCTGAGCTCTGATACCACTTGTTGGACCGTGTTCCAACCCTGAAAAGTCAGTCGAGACAGTTCATCTTCACGTATAAAGGCGGAATCAGTATATGTGAAGTTACACAGCTTGTCCTTTCCTATTCCTTTGTTTTTATTGCTTTCTGAAATGAATTTGACAGAGTTTCGTTCCACAAGCACACATACACGTCCGCTCGAATGACACTGACATCAAGTATTTATAGAGTGCCCTGGTTCGCTCCAAGTGACCTGACAGATAAGCGAACCAGTCACAATGACATATAAGCGATCCTACTTGATGCACTATAAGCGAACCCATCAATACCCTATGAGCGGACCTACCTCTATCAAGTACATAAAAGCGAACCTACACCTTAAAATACATATTTTGACATTCTAAACCCTCTGTTAACCTATCTTGACCTAAGACTTCACGTAGACGTAGTCAACAGACATTCCATGCATCAACAAAGGGTGACAAGTTCGAAGTGAGTGGGAGACCCAGGATTTTCTTGGGCTATCCTCCAGGAGTAAAAGGTTACAAATATTTGACATTGAAAGTAAAAAAATTGTTGTGTCACGAGACGTGAAATTTCATGAAAATACATTCACATTTCCCGTTCAAGCCCACGATATTGTTCCAGCGCAAGCCCATGATAATGAAGATGTGTTCATTCCTGTTCAAGCCCACGATGATGAAAGCCTACATCAAGAACCATATGTTACTTCTAATGAAATGCCTAATGATGGGCCTATTTCCAGCCCACAAACCGTGGGACATGAGGATGCCCATATGACTCAAGAAAATAATGGTGAAAGTGATCCAACAATAAATCGTGAAGAGGTTTCTCACCAAAACCGTGAATCACATACCAATGTTGAAACCTCATGACCAAAGAGGGATCGAACTCAACCCAAATGGCTTCACGATTTCGTTGTGAATCTTCCCCCTTCGGTCGATTATACACATACCGCAACAACTCAAGACGCCTCTACGGTACACCCTATAGCCAATTATCTTTCTTATGAAAAATTTTCTAATGCTCACAAATTTTTTTTGGCGGCCATCACTACTGCTGATGAGCCGAAACATTTTAAGCAAGCTATGAAAGATCCAAGATGGATTGAAGCTATGAAGAAAGAGATTCAAGCCCTTGAGCAAAACAACACGTGGACTCTTGAATCCTTACCGGAAGGAAAACGAGCTATTGATTCTAAATGGGTCTACAAGATCAAATATAAACCAAATGGGGATGTCGAAAGATACAAACCCACCTCGTAGCAAAGGGGTTTACTCAAATTGAAGGAGAAGATTTCCATGACACGTTCGCTCCGGTAGCAAAGTTGGTGACTGTTCGAACATTACTATCTGTGGCCACTAAAAACAATTGGCTCATTCACCAGCTTGACGTCAACAATGCCTTTCTGCATGGCGATCTAGAAGAAGATGTGTGCATGAAAATACCGCAAGGTTTTTCTAAAGAGAATGAGGATCGGGTATGTCGTTTACGAAAATCTCTTTATGGTCTCAAACAAGCGTCAAGAAATTGGTATCAAAAATTTACCACGGTTCTTTTCGGCCTCGGGTTTTGTTCATCCAAATCGGATCATTCTCTCTTCCTCTACAAAAACACTGAAACATTCATTGCTATACTCATCTACGTTGATGACATTATTATGGTTGGTAATAATTCCAAGAAGATACAAGAAATCAAGCAATGTTTGCATTAAAAGTTTAGCATCAAAGACCTAGGTAAACTGAAGTATTTCCTTGGCATCGAAGTGGCAAAAACCTCTCGTGGTCTTGTTTTGAGCCAACGAAAGTATACTCTTGACATCTTGGAAGATAGTGGTATGGGAGGATGTCGGCCGTCTTTCTTTCCAATTGAACAAAATCTAAAGCTTACTATGGACGACAAAGAATCTAAGGTTGATGCTAGTAACTATCGACGGCTCATTGGCCGTTTATTATACTTCAAGCCACTCGTCCAGATATAGCCTACTCGGTTAACACCCTTAGCCAGTTTGTATCGGACCCTCGTCAGAACTACCTAGATGCTGTGTTTAGGATCCTTCGATATCTCAAAGCGACCCCAGGCCAAGGCATACTCCTACCAAAAGAAGGTGGCACTAATCTGGTTGCATACTCTGATTTGGATTGGCTCGGTTGTCCTCTCACTAGACGCTCTCGAACTGGATATATGCTACTGCTCAGAGGTGCTCCAGTTTCGTGGAAAACCAAGAAGCAGTCGGTTGTCTCACGCTCTTTGGCTAAAGCTGAATATCGCGCCATGGCTACCACTGTTAGCGAGATCATTTGGCTACGATGGCTTTTGAAGGAACTGGGTCTTCCTCAACTTGGGCCTACTGCCCTTTTCTGCGACAACCAAGTTGCTCGCCACATTGCCAACAACCTGGTCTTCCATGAACGCACTAAACATGTTGAGATGGACTGCTATCTACATGTTCGAGAACGTGTAGAATCCAAAGAAATTTCTCCTATGCCCATCGACTCGAAACTTCAACTTGCTGACCATCTTACGAAGGGACATGGAGCTTATCAACTTTGCTTTCTACTCGACAAGTTAGGCGTTGTCAATCTTCACGCTCCAGGAGCTTGAGGGGGAGTATTGGCTTTTGAAATTATATGGAGATTCTCTCCATAATCTTCTCCCCAGTTTTAGTCCATGTTTCCTCTCCCTAATTTTAGCCATATATAATAGTTGATTCCTTTTTTTTCTTTTGTCCTTTGTATTCTATATAAACAGAGTCATAGTCTCTGTTCTTGTATTCAGAAAATAAAAACTCAATAAAAAGGGATACCTTTGAATTTCTTAACCTTCCTCATCGACTAACAGATCCTCCTGCTCACCACCGTCTCCCAGGTCCGGATAGTCTTGCTGTACAAAGTTATGTTCACCACCATCTCCCTGGTCCGAATAGTCTTGTTGTACAAAGCTCTGCTCGCCACCGTAACCGTGGTCGGGATAGTCTTGTTGTATATAGCTCTGCTTACCACCGTAACCGTGGTCGGGATAGTTTTGTTGTACATAGCTCTGCTCACCACCGTAACCGTGGTCGGTATAGTTTGGCTGACCATATGGATATTCAACCTGAGGATATGGTTCACCTCCGTATCCGTAATTTGAATGGCCGTGTTGTGCGTATGAGTCTTCCACAGGTATATTCAAGTCCAGCTAAATCGTATTGTCATGATAACGAATTCCATAGACAACCTCCTCCTCCCTCATGTTGGACGGGATAGTCAAAAATAGTAGTTCCCTCGTAAGAATCTGGAACAACGGACTCGTAAGAGTATTCACCGAAAAGGTTGTTTCTAAACCACGACATCGTATTTTGAAGAAACGCCACTAAAACAACAAAACACGCATTTGTTTGAAACACTTTTGCAATTTGGAATTTGAATGAAATGTCGAATGCATGGCCTGCCTTCTTAAAGCACCAGAAATTGGGACCTAAGCGCCACGCTTTGGCCATAACACAGCGTTTAGGGTTTCTCGTGACCCGGCTGACAACATCGTACCGAATTAAACCTCGTATCAGGTTGAATCAAGGTCACATCTCCTTTTCTTTAGAAAAGAACCCTAAACGTCGCACTTTGACTAAAGCGCGATGCCTCAAGGGTGTGAAAAATAAGGTTGACGTATGTGAATATCATATCATGATCGACTCGTATCCGCACAATTGAATTCGACACTGGTGAGTAGGAAGAAAATAACGTGTTGTGTGCCATAGTGCCTATTTATGAATCATAGTGGTCGGTGATGATGTGGCCAGTGGTTGATGAAGACGGTGCGGTGCAGATTGTTTTATATTTATGGGCATATTGTTAAATTACAATTGTACAAGTGTAACGCCACATATAATACCAAGCCACAGACAAGTAAACAAAATTAAAAAAAAAAAATACATGTCACATTTTAAGTATGCATTTCATCCGTACCTGTAAATTTTAAGATATATTTTTAATCATATAATAATCTAGGATATTATAAGAAATCTTTTTTTTTTAACGGTAAAGACTACATAAACACTCCTAAATTACATCAATTCTACCCCATGCCAGGATTTGAACCCTGGTCTCTCCCCACGAAACACAAAGCCTCTACCACCCCACCAAATTATAAGAAATCTTTTGATTGATCCAAGCTAAGGTCTTGTATATTTGCGGCTACATGTCATCGTTTCACTTTTTTGTTTCTTATCTATTTATTAAATGCAAATGACATGAATTGTTTAATTTTGTCAAGTTACATTAAATGATTGATTCAAATGACATTAATTCATTTTCATATATTTAAATTTTTTATATATATGTTTTTAAAAGTTTATATTTAAGGGGCCCGTATTTTTTTTTCGCACATGGCCTAAAGATTTTCGAACATTTTCGAAGACATTCCTGACATGTATGTTATACACTAATACGTCACATAGTCGTAGCATTAATATACAATTAATGTAATGTTTTCATAAAAATGATGTGATTATATACGAATGCTTACATAATCGTGCCCTACAATGCATCATATTGAAATGTGGCATGACAACATGGTGATGTTTCACACAGTTGTGTGAACCAAATGTCATCTCACAAAATGGCACATAACTATGTAATGATGTTCACCTAGTTATGGCTGGTTTATGCCACCAATATGAAAGTTCACATAAATCACACGTCCATGTAGGGTTGAATTACAAAGTCGTGTCTCTACCAAGTTCAGAAAATACTTTGTTTTGTATGTGTATTCGGGTTTCCAAGTCTAACAGCCCCCAATCATTCATTTAGATGTAGCATATAGGGGTGTTCTTCGGGTTTTTTAATCAGGTTTCGCGTTTTTCGTGTCGGGTTTTCAATGCTAAATAATTAACCTGATAAATGAACCATTCTAGGTTCGGGTTCTTCGGTGTTCGGGTTTAGAACGGGTCGGATAAGATCAGGTTTCGGGTTAGAAAATGAACTAGTTTAACAGAAAAGTATAACCTTTTAAATTTGGAAATATTATATTAGTTATTAGCGAACACTATAAAAACGATTTTGTAAATCAGCCCCTGTATGTCGCTGAGAATGGAGGATATCAAAGATATGGAATGTCTTATGTATGCTGTGATTTAAAACTTTTAGAAATTAGAGATATGGATGAATTTCGTGATTTAAAATTTTTAGAAGAAAGTGATGTAAAATTTTTAAAAGATATGGTTGGCTACATCATAGAATAAGAAAGGATTATTAGGTCCTTTTATAAGATATGACTATATCTAGAAAATATATAAATTTTATTAAAGCTATTTCGGGTTTTTCTGGTTAAACCGATTACCTATTATTCAACCCGTTAACAAATTCATAGAACTATATTCGGGTTTGGGTTTACAGTTATTCGGTTACGGGTTCTTTGATTTTCGTCTACTTTAGGTTTGATTGACTTCGGTTTCGAGTTGGGTTTCGGGTTTCGGTTAAAAAAGACATGCCAAGTAGCATATGTTGATATGTCAAAGGTGTATATAAGGTAAAGGGTTAGAAAGCAAATGCACAGCCCCTGGATGAATCGGTATTTTAATAACTACTTTTAGAGGACCAGAAATTACTTGCTGGGGTGCGAATGAGGTGTTCACCCATATTTTCAAAGGATGCGGTCAAGTTTCTTTGCCTAAAATATACGCTAATTTTTTTTTCAAGCGGTGCGGCCGCTCGCCTTAACCAAAGAGTGGGTCCGCCAATGGATGTGTGTATATTGATTTTAGGTTTCAATTAAATAGTTAAATTTCAATATTTAAGAAAGTTTTAGATTGGTTATTATAAAATTAAAAGATAAATTCAATTTTACATTAAAAATATGTAATAATATCAGATAGAAAATCTTAGCATTTTGAATTCCCGAGGTGAAATACTCTAATTTCTTCTAAAAGACGTGAAAAAAAAAAACATTTTTTTTTAAAAAGTTTGAGATTGGCTCGTTTAATTTATGAGAGCTTAGAGCTTAGATTATTTCGATATTAGTTTTTCTAAAGATCGAGCTCGGCTAATGATTAGTATTTCAAGCTCGAGCCTGTCTATTATTTATTATTAATTTTTAATTATTTGTAAGTGTATTTATAATTGGGTTATTAGATTTTAATAATCTTAAGTTTCAACAGTTGCCCGATAATAATCCTAACTTTAAAAATTCCCTCTAATAATCCCAACTTGTAAAATTTTGGCCCCATTGATTCTTTTCAAATATATAAGAATTTGGTTTCCTCAATAGATTCAATTACATCTAGAGACTACTTAGTTGATTTAAGTGCACCCATATTTTATAAAAGGATCAACGGCGGCCAAACTTTTACAAGATGAGATTATTGGAGGGAATTTTTAAAGTTGGGATTATTATCGGCCAACTGTTGAAACTTAGAATTATTAAAATCCAATAACCCTTTATAATTCTAACTTTTTGTTCCTAACATAGTATATATGATCATAATTAATAATTTTATGTATAATATTTGTTATTATACATGTACAGGGGAAGGTTCAAATGAAAACCACTAATTATCGTGAAAACTCGAAAACTAACTAAAACAGCCCAAAAAACATATCAATTTTTTTTTTTTGCATACCAATTTTCGCTATTTAAATTATATAAAAAAACTTTAAAAAAATTGTTGTGCATATGTGTAATAGTACTACACATGTGAGTTATTAAACATGTGCACTACAAAAAAAAAAATTCTTTTTTTTTTTTTTGAAAAAAAAGTTTTTTTTATATATATGATCGGAGTGTCGCGCTCCGGTCAAATATAATATTTATAGTCCCAAATTACCCTTAACAAATAGTTAGTGGTAGCAAGGGGTCGGACCACGAAGAGTATGTGGTTTGCGAGTGGATTTGATTGAATTGAGATATGAGTCACAACTTATGAAGCTTGCTATCTTGTTTTTGTATATTTTTGTTTGATTGAAAGATGTGAATTAAAATTACTAAAATGATTGAATGGGTTAACTACTAATGATTAACAAATTGCAAGAAATAAAATTGATTGATTGAACAATAATAAGAAAACAAGGCTCACACCCGGTTTCAACTAATGCAAGACTTAGGGTTACTATGTATTTTAATTAGCTTTACTTGAAATAATTCATTAACGGGTCGCAATCACAAAGCTTAGGTGTCAATCGCTATCAACGTCATAAACAACGGACCATGATACACTTCGTTACTTTGGACTAGCAAACCCTACCAAAAGACAAGGCATAAACACGTGTATTCATTTCGCAGAGTCGAATTTAATCATTCACTCGACAATTTGCAAATTCAATACCAACGTAGGACAATTGTCTAAGATTCAAATGCACTTCAAGTTGTCACAAAACAATTATCAAAACATAATAAACCCTAAATCTTACAAAAGTCTACACCGGGGTGAAACCTCCAAGAAATTAGCCGAGCATGATCGAAGAAACTTGATCACCGGATGTAGAAAGCTTGACTTGGATCATCGTGAAACTTGAAGATGGATGAATGGTTAGGGTTATTGAAGATTGGTGATGATGGATTGGAATAAATGGATTGATGGAGCTAGGGTTTGGAATCAAGATTAACATGTGATTTCGTTCTTGATCCGGGTTGTTAGAGATGATGTTTGATGGAATGGTAGGTGATAGATGATGAGTAGTGGCTCCAAGATGATATTCAAAACTCAAAAGTAAGTGTAACTGTCGAATAATGGCCAACAACCCCCTTTTGATTCGTTCCAAGACTAAAGGAGAAGAAAATTCGCGTAGTCAAGTTTGGGGAGCTGTCGCCGACGGTAACAACCCCCTTTTGATTCGTTCCAAGACTAAAGGAGAAGAAAATTCGCGTAGTCAAGTTTGGGGAGCCGTCGCCGACGGCATGATGCCCCGTCGGCGACGATATGTAAATGTTGACATTCACTCGACGACCTATGTTGCTGTCTACTGTTGGTGCATCCGTCTGTCGACTTCGTCTTGTATCGAGTCTTGTATAGAGTTAGTTAGATTAGGGCTCAGAATCCAAGAAATTGGTATTTGAAGGTGATTCCGCTTGAAATGACCACTTGTCATTTCAAGCGAAATCTCATCTAGACTGATTCCGCTCGAACCTGTATTGTCTGATTTCGCTTGAGTGTATAGTAGTTGATTCCGCTTGAATGTGTTCAAGCGGAATAGGAACCCCTATAAATAGGTGTCTTTGGAGCGAAATCAGTAACGTTGTCTTCCGGTTTGCCACGAAGTGCTGCCGAAGTGTTGTCGTGCTTGTAAAAGGATTGTATATCAATAAAATCAACAGTTTAAAGTGAATACGGCTGAAATAACACTGATTCATTAGTTTCCGCCTCTTGAATTGGTGAATTACTCTTTTGATCGACTCGTTCGGGTCTGAAAACGATCCTACAAGTGGTATCAGAGCTCAGGTTGAAGAGTTCTTGCCATTTCAGCTGTATTTTCTGTTTTTCTACACCTTCTTCTTCAAAATTGAAAAATTTTCACTGTAAAATTGGCTCAAATTTTCTCAGATCACGCGCAATCATGTTTTGATAAATCCTAGAAAGTTTCACAATTAAAATCGAGCTAAAACTTGAGATTTTTGCTATTTCGCTTGAAATCGTTTTCGAAAATGATGACGTCACAATGATTTCGCTTGAAATCAGCTCTTGTTTCCGCTTGAAAGATTGATTTCACTTGAACATGTCATCTGATCTGGCTCGAAACAGAGATTCCGCTTGAAGTATCATTTGATTCCGCTTAAAGGTTGATTCCGCTTGGAAAATTCTAGTAATTCCGCTCCAGCGTGCATATTCCGCTTGAAATTGTGGTTGTTGATTCCGCTTCAAAGCTTCAAACAGAGATTTCGCTTGAAGTACATTCGTGTTATTCCGCTTGAAAAGGGTTATTGGTATTTCGCTTGAAACTTGAAAAGTTGTGAACTTTTGAAAATTGAACGATGGACAACGAGTTCTACAATGCCTTTGCTAGTCCTATCACAATTACTCAGAATGCTTTGCTTGAAAATGAAACTGGAACAACTCAAAAACCGCCTAAGCTTATGGACATTGATGATTATAACGGTTGGTCAGAACGCTTTGGTAACTGGGTTGAGGCGTATCATTTGGATGCTTGGGATCATACTGAAGTGCCATATTTCAGACCTCTTGGTAGTGATCGAAAGACAATACCAATTAGAGAATTAAGTCCTGAGGAGAAAAAGAAATACAAAGATGAGAAGCTAATGGTTAGTTTGTTGCAGCAGGCAATTAAAGAGGACATCCTGATTTTACTTCAACATGATGGTAGTGCATATTCGATTTGGAAAGAATTAGAAGCAAAGTCTCATGGAAATGATGATTTGCTCAGAAACAAAGTGTCTCTAATGAAGAAAGAATTTGATTTATTCCGAGGCTTGAGAACGGAAAACACCAAGCAGATTATTGAAAGATAGTGTAACTTGGTGAAAAATATGACAAGATTGGGCATTCACAAAAGTAAAGATGAGCTGATTGAGAAGCTGGCTGATGCTTTGCCACATGATGTTTGGGGAACGTTTTTGATGATGTTGAGGAATAATAGAGCTGAATATAACAATCTAACACTGGGAGGGTTCATCAAACATCTGGAAGCTCAAGAGATGGAACAAAGGAAGATTGCCAGGATGAAGAACTATGATGGAGAACAGGACATTGGTTTGTACTTTAAAAGTGGTGTTAATGAGAAGACAAATCCTTCTCCAAAGGTTGAAACTGCTTTTAATGCAAAAGGTTCTTCTGAAAGTTCATCTCAGGGATCAAGCAGCACAACAGGATTCTCTTCATTTCCAACATTTGATCCACAGTTTTCTACAACAAAGAGTGGCAAAGTTCTTCAATGCAACATTGCCTTAAAGCTTGAAAATGATCAGAATTATACTGAGGAAGTTGCTAAAAGTCACATGTCTTTGTTGGTTACAGTGCTTGAATCCTATGGAGGCTTAGTTGCAGGGAGAATCGGGAATCCAATGCTTACGAAAGAGGATTACGATCAAATTGATGCCGAGGAAATGGAATTGATGGATATAAAATGGTGCATGGCTAGTGTGTTGAGACGGGCTGAAAAGTTCAAACAAATTACAGGCAGAGATGATTTTCGCGAGGCACATGTTTCAACTTTAGGTTTTGATAAGTATAAAGTTACTTGTTTTCGTTGCAGGGAAAATGGGCATTTCAAGAGAGAGTGCACAAATCGTGAAGCGAGTGGAGCTCAAAACCCTTTCGGAAACAACGACTACTATAAGAAGGCGATTTATCATCAAGTTACACAACAACCATATCAACAACAACAGGCACCGCATCAGGCACAAATTGCACATGGTAGAAATGTGATTGAAGATTCAAAGAGAGCATGTCTGGTTAATCAGGGCAAGGATAGTGGATTCAGTTGGGATAAATACATTCCAACGGATAGCAAAGTGTGTTTGGCAGATCAAGACGATGAAAAATTACCAGAAGGCTTCAGTTGAGACAATTACTGCCCAGACCAAGAATTCATGGCAAAAGAGATGTTAAATGCTAAAGCTTTTGTTGCTAATGCTTCTAATGAATATTGGGCAGAAAAATACAGAAAAATTAGGCAAGCTGAAGAGGAGAAATGGAAAAGATATGAAGAAGAAGAAGAAGAGAAAGAAAGGAGAAAAGCTGAAGCTGAGAAGAAGAAAAGAGCAGAAGAAGTTCAAGTGAGAACAGTCAAAGTAGTTCCAGAGTTTGAGATCAAAGCTGATACTGAAGCAGTAAAAGTTCCAGAGAAGTGTTTGAATTGTGATTCATTGATCAAGCAAAACAACGAGTTGCTACACAACATTAAAAGATTGAAAGAATCATATGATACCTTGAACAGAGAAATGAACAAGTACAACAAGTCAAGCAGTGAACAAGCTGTAGCAATGAATACATTCAAAGGAGCTTACATGAGGCAGCTTGATAACGTCAACTACTACACAGAAAAGTGTGCTGAGTTTGAATTGAAGTTGGCAACACAAAGAATTGAAACTGAAAGAGTTAACAATTTATTGAAAAGTTACTCATGTTCTACTTTTGTTGTTGACAGGATTTACCCAATTGCGGAAAGACTGAAGACATTTGAAGAAGAGAAGACTTCGGAAGAAAAGAAGTCCGAGACAAAACAAGATGATGAAGTGAAAATTTCTGGTAAGAAACCAAGCGTTGTCTACAATAGATGTCCGCCCCGGTCGAAAATGGATATTCTCCTAGAAATCCAAATTCCGAAAGAGTCAAAAAAGCAACAAACTTACAATGGGAGTCTGGGTCATCAGATAATTTGCCAGAAAATATTGATGTTACGTTCACATCGTCCGACACTGATCATGAGTCCAAGTTGATAAAAAGTGTGGTCGATCAGGTGTTAGATAAAGATGACATTGAGGAGTCAAAAACGGAGTCCAAATCCGAGTCAAAGTCCAATACATCAAAATCAACAATCAAAAAGGACAAACGGGTTTATGATAAGGAATTTTTGCTATCAAAATCTAATTTGAATGACGAACCGGTCAAAGTAGCATATACTTTGAAAGATTCTGACAAATTATATTCTGATGAGATTTTTCCAATAAGAAGTGTTAAAATTGAAATGATTCAATAGGTTTTCAAAATCACAGAAATTAATATTTCTGAAATAAAAGATTTAAATCTTTCTGGAAAACCTAAACAATACACTTCAAGAGATCAACAAAGAATTAACAAGAAAATGGGTTACAATTATGGTTATAGTTTTCAAAAGAAACCAAACCATAATGGTAATTTCAAAAAGAAAGGTCTTGGATTTAATCAACCGAAAAATCATAAAAATGAAAAAGTTTATAAACCAAAAACTGTGTTTGTTTCAGGTAAATCTTTAGCGGATGAGAAAGAGCAAGCATTCAGGAAGCAGACAAATCAAGAATTCCTTGCCAAGAAGCAAGAAGAAGTAAAGAAGAGTATTGCTCAGAAGAAGATAGAAACGAGAACCTGTTTTCAGTGTAAAACTGCTGGTCATGTTGCTAGGAATTGTCCGAAAACATTCAAACCAAAACAGGAAGTTTCTGACAAACTGAAGGAAAAGATTGTTGAGAAAATCGAACCACCAACGAACAAACTTAAAGTTTTTGAAAATTCAATTTATGAAGTTGGTGAGTGTTCGAAAAATATTTTCAAAAAGAAGGAGAAACTTAACAATCAAATATGGGTTGTTAAGCAATCAAAAGCAAGTTCTGGTGATGAATCTGATTCCATAAAATCAGAGGAGCCGCATGTGATTGTCAAAGAAGAGAAGAAAGTTCCACCAGTGGATGATGTGAATTTTCCACCACTGAATTCTAAAAATTTGAAATCTAAAATCGGGAAAGTTGAAATTTCAAACCAATTTTTCTCTAAAAAGAATGAATTGGATGTTGAAAAAGCCTTTAACCCTGCAGTGAAAAATATTTTTGGAAAAATGATTGAGGGGAAGCCTAAAGGGGTAAAGGATTTTTATCAATCAAAAAGGAAAGATGCAACCCCAAGTGAGACTGAACAAGTTACACCCAAGGCTGGTCAGGCTTGGGTGGATATATTCTTCGTTAAATAGAAACCTGACTTGCTGGAGCTCCCAAGTTGGTAATCGTGGAGCATGAATCGGCATCATTCTTGAAAATGTTTGTTAAAAAATTGAATTGAGAAGTGTGAATTGCCGGAACTCCCAGGTTGGTATGTGTGGAGTAGGAATCGGCATCTTGAGAATTCAACCAACAAGTGGTAATTGGTTGAAAAGCTTTGTTACAAGTGATTGGTTTTTGTTCTTACAAGTGGTTAATCAAGGTCGTTAATTTGAACTTGATTTAACTATCATTCAAAAGATTGGTAAAACAATGTGATGATTTGATCCCCATTTACTATAAGTTGTAAAATCAACAAAACTTATTTTCTGGAAAAACCATTTTGATTAAAACAAACTTAAGTATTTTGAAATCATAATGGGAAAATAGTTTGTTGTGAGGGGGAGTTCTGATTGTTTATGCCAAGTGGATGGAGAATTTAAGTGATTCACATCATGTTGTCATGTTCTTGTATAGTTTGTTTTAAATTTTCTTTAAATGTGTTTGCATTTTAGGGGGAGTAAAAATTTTCAGAAAATCTAAAAACATTAGAAAATTTAAAAAAAAGCCAAAAACATGATAAAATGAAAAATGAGTTTTTGTTGCATAAAAGAGGAAATGATAGTACATCAGTGGACTATCATAACACGCTAAAGAAATGGAAAGTTAAAAATGTGATAAACAATCTCATTGTGAATGTGTCAGTAGGTTTTTGCACATTTAGTAGATTGTGACGAGATATAAACCTAAAATTTCAAACTTGCTTATATCGTGGGTAACATTGCTTGGATATGTGGGTAACCCCCGAAATCTTGTTTGAAAGGTCCCTCTTTCTGAGATACTAGGTCTTTATACTCAGTGATATCTGGAGTATTATTCCGGGACTTCTGCTGAATGGAAATTCTGACCTAGTCCTCGCATAATACTTTCTGCAAATGCTTGAAAAATAGCGTAGCCCTCAGCAAAAAATATTAAACAATAAAATTGATAATCATTGTTGTTGAAGAAAAGATCCTCTAAAGGGGACACACCTAAAGTCGAGCCGTCATCTCTCTGCTGAACGGAAGTTCTGACCTGAGCTCTCACGGTTTCGCATCTAACCCCTTTACAGATATCATCTGTGGTATACTCACCTGTAAGACTGAATATTGGGATCTGGATACGAGAGTATATTCAAGTGGTGGGACACGCGAATAAGTTTAAGTTCATAAAACGTTAATATTGTATCTCGGAACAGTTGAAATTTGTGTGAGAATTTAAGTGGATCAATATACTGACAATCTAGGTGAACTGTTTAGAACTTAAAAAGAAATCAAGCTTAACGGTGTTAGTGATTTGTCTCAAAAAATGATATGATCCTCTTGCAAGAACTCACAAAAATATTGTCTGTAAATATTTTTTTACTGGATTTATTTTCATTCAAAAATCCAAAAAGATTTTAGTGTGTTTTAGCATAAACTTTTGAAATATTCAAAAAGATTTTTGACAGCTGATGTTGAGAAGCTGAGTTTCGAAATTGCAAGTGCTAGACATGAAGATCAGGTTTGGATAAAGATTGTGAGAAAATGATTGTATTTGACATATGGTTTTCAAAGAATAAATCATTTTTGAATGTTTCTTGCAAATGGTTTCTAAATTTTAAAATATTTAAATTTTGTAGAAACTTATGTGTTGGGTAGAGATTTGTGCAGGATAAGAGCTAGGCAACGATCTTGAACCTGTGATTTCCAGACTACGATCCCAGTACTTTGAGAGGGGGAGTCTGAAGGAGAAAGTGCCAGGTTCTGATCCTGAGATTGCTGATGCTAATGAAGTTTAAAGATTCAACATCCGAGGGAAAGGAGTTTGTTGGTGATAGAGATTGAGTAAAGATGCTTACAATGGAGAATACTTCGAAGAGAAGCACGAAGACTGATAAAGACTGAAGGTTTGACAACCAAAGACTCGACACTGAAGACTCCGTCAACATCCAAGGGGGAGTTTGCTGGTGCATCCGTCTGTCGACTTCGTCTTGTATCGAGCCTTGTATAGAGTTAGTTAGATTAGGGCTCGGAATCCAAGAAATTGGTATTTGAAGGTGATTCTGCTTGAAATGACCACTTGTCATTTCAAGCGAAATCTCATCTAGACTGATTCCGCTCGAACCTGTATTGTTTGATTTCGCTTGAGTGTAAAGTAGTTGATTCCTCTTGAATGTGTTCAAGCGGAATAGGAACGCTTATAAATAGGTGTCTTTGGAGCGAAATCAGTAACGTTGTCTTCCGGTTTGCCACGAAGTGCTGCCGAAGTGTTGTCGTGCTTGTAAAAGGATTGTATATCAATAAAATCAACAGTTTAAAGTGAATACGACTGAAATAACACTGATTCATTAGTTTCCACCTCTTGAATTGGTGAATTACTCTTCTGATCGACTCGTTCGGGTCTGAAAACGATCCTACATCTACGACACTTGTGGCTACGGGAGGATGCATAGACCGTCGGCGACGGCCCCTATGGGCGTCGGCGACGGTGCCCCCAAACTTGTTTTTCTGTTTCTTTCATTTCTTGAGTCCGGTTGACCCTTTCCGCACCCCATGGTCCGTTTTTCATCCCGGTGATACGTAGAGCTCCCGAAAAGCTCCTTAAACTCTGCTAGACCTACAAAACAAGTATCTAATCAAAAGTAGGCTATTCGAAATTAAAACTTGTGTAAAAACATCAAATTAAACAATATCAATCATCGGTTTCGACCACGTATCACATCCCCACACTTGTCTTTTGCTTGCCCTCAAGCAAATCTGTTTTTTCACTTTCACGTGGGTCGAACGAAGGATACACCCCCCATTCCCGAGACGAAGGTTAAGGTCCCATGTCATGCTAAAGTTTAAACTCTTCACAATTTTCTATATATTTAATGGTAATGTGATTTCACATACACAAATGGTTACCCAAGATTAACCCGCCCGTGAAACCAACAATTCATGCACATCCCTTACAATGTTCTCTCCACTCGGCTTGTAAATTGGCTAATATTTATAATGTATTAGCACTTCAAAGGATATTCACTCAAAGCCGATTAGAACACATACCAACATAAGCTTGCAACTCAATCATTCTCCACCATTGATCACGAACACTAAGCACAAGTCATAAGGTCTTTATAAGGGTTGTAACGGGGCTAGGCCAAGGGTAGGAATCAGGATATTTTAAAGTGGCTAAGGTGATGAATATTCGATTTTTATTACAAACGACTACTCTAAACAACGCTAACTATAAACACCAATTATGAGGCAACAACTTTTCGCCTTTTATTTAACAACTACTAACACTTCATTTTTGTGTTTTTCTCGATGCTTTTTCAATTCTTTTTCATAACATTTTCTGAATTTTTTTTATGCAAGCAATAAAAAACAACTATACAAATATGACTCCTATAATCAAATTTCCATCAAACGGGTTTAAAAGAAAAAGGTTTAAGGGTTATGGGCTATAGGGCGATCAAACGAAAGGTTTAGACTCAAGGTGGGCGACTTGGGGATTTATTTGGGTAAGGATGGATAAATGGTTTTAAAAGAAAAGGTTTACCTAATGCCTTAATCATTCTCGTGCTTGTATTCGGTCTATGGTCTCAAACGTATCAAAAGTTGCAAGTTCTACAATATATGACTAATGGTCCACTCAAACAAAGAAACATATGAATGTAATCTATGATATAAAAGTGGCTCAAAACCTCACATATCTAAAAGGGTATGGTATGTGACTTGCATAAGAAACTAGTTTCTTAGGCGGATTATTCCCAAATAACCACCCGCTAAATACCCGTCATGCTGTTAATTTGAACTTGACCATGACAAAAGACCAAATGGGTTGTGACATCCCTCGTTGACTTAGTTACTTGCGCTTTCAAGATCGCTTTTGAAACAAGATATTTTTGAAAATTTTTTTAAATTTCCCCCCATCCCCACACTTGAGATAAACATTGTCCTCAATGTGTAGTGTTTAAATGAATGGGTCAAAATCGAAAATTTTTACTACTCCCCCATCCCCACACTTGAAGTACATATTGTCCTCAATGTGTAAGAACTAGAGTATTAAACGCACAAGGGATGTGACACAGCTAATTCCCCCAAAATTTCACCCAGGAAAATAATATACACTTTACAATCCACTTATTTGCTAATTAACAATCAAAAGTAAAAAGAAACGTATGCACCTGATTTTTGAGCTCATTCCTCGTGTGCTCTTCTTCCCTTCACGAAAGCGGTTGTCCCACGAACCCAATGTACCTACAAATCTTAACCCTTGTGTAGAAGCATGCTTCTCACAACCATCAAAATTTGTTAGTTACCTAGTTCTACCACTTTATGAAAATATTACCAAGCAATACGTTATTTCACTTTGATTTACGTGGAAAATAATTTACAACAACAACAAACCTAACTCACTTTCGTAGGAATCACGGTTGCATTTAGCGTATGCAACAAGCCCTTTTAAACCCCCCAATAGCTTGGGAGGACGAGTAGGTCTCGTGAGGGTTATATAGGGAACACACCCACAACGTTCATTTAACTAGGCGAAAATAAATAATACGAAATAAAAATAACGAAAACAAAATAATATACAACAACAACACAAACATACCTTGCCTCTACCACTAATATCTTTCGTTAGGATTAACTGGCGGGTTTGGCTGGTATGGATAACCAATGAGGGCCTCAAACATATCCCTGCAGTTATCTAGTGGGCTCAACTCTCCTTGAGGTGGTGGTTGGTAAGGAATCGGGATGAAGCTAGAGCTGACTGCCTCGGGCCAATGAGGGGTTGGATCGGATGGGCCTTGTGGATGGGGAAGTTTGGGGTAGTTGGTCTACCCCGAATGTTCGGCAAAAGGGAGACCGGCTTGATAGTCTCTTTGATGGCACTCCTGATCGTGGAGCACCTTGGCGTTATTAATCACCATTTGGTTAGAGACATCCAAAGCTCTCCATCGGCGTTGCTCTAATTCCCTTTGTGCACTTTGACGCCTTGCCTCTTCTTCTTCCCATGCCCGTCTATGGGTCCTTTCTTCCTCTTGCAACTGTAACAAGCGTTCCATTTGTGACTGTTGTAACGCTTGTTGCAGTTGTTGTTCCTCCTTCTGTTTCTCCACCCTCTCGCGAAAGGATGCTTGGAAACCCCATTGTTCTTATGAGTACGCCCCTTGCGCCTCTTCCCAAGCCTTCCTGCTCGCATGGTATTCTCTCCCTTCACCAATGCCTGCTGATACATTATCGTAAACCGCTTGTTGCCCGCGGGTCCACAACCGGTATGACGATATCTGCCTTTGGTTCACAAAGTCTGCTACATCGGCAGAAATCTCCCGATGCTTCCTCCTATATCTTTGCCTTGGTCCCCGCGGACCGGAAGGATCCGTATCCTCCTCAACATCAGGCATCTCCTCATCTTCTTCCTCTTCATCACCCTCTCTCGGTTCAGTGAATCGGTAACTATCCCCTTGTTCATCTTCAACCGTGTGAAGATGACCAAAAGCCTTCACAGTTATCTTCCAATGTCGCCTCATGGAAGCGAAGTTGAACTGATCGATGGGCTTAGACACCCACAGTGACTCCTGAGGCAATGCATTCTGCTGCAAAATCATTGTGCTAATCAACCTCGCATAAGGGATCATCTTCCGCTTGAATGATTCCCTTGTATCCCATGTATTGATCATCACAATTTGACGCCATGATAGCCATGGTGTCCCATACAACAACGAATGCAAAACCTGGCAGTCGGGTGCCTTCACTTTACCGCAGTCCCCATACCGCACAAAAACATTCTCCAACGAAATGCCTTGGAGTATTTTGCCCTCCAATGACAAGTCGTTTCTCGAATCCCCCGCACCCCCGGAACCTGGCAATATGGATGCTAACATTCTCACCGGATCAGCGTCGTTTCTTTTATTATCCAAAAACTGATCATAACCGTAGTAGTCATACGCTTCAATCCCAAGCGAATCAAATCTTGCTATAGCATTCATGTGCTCGAATGACATGATCATTTGGTTTTTGCCAATATTGCCGATCAATGCCACGTAGGAGCCGGCCCATCAGAATGTTCAAAACGGAGAGTAGACAACCATTCACAAATAGCCCCCAAATACACCTGGGTGGTGATATCCTCGCACCAATCAAGTACTCGCTCCTACCCAATCTTCTCAAACCTTTGAACTATGCCGATTTTTCGGAACTCATCGACATTCACTGTACGCTCACATACTGCCCTCTCGGGTACGGGCTTTGAAACACCAATGACCATCTTCATTTTCCACATCTTCGCCTCTAGTCTCTTGTTTCGGTACTTGGAAAGAGCCTTCAGTTTTTCATCTTTCCATACCGAAGCCGACCTACTATTCTTGGCCACCTCCCAATCCCAATCTTGTCTATAGAGTTACCCATCATCTTCTTCTACATTACTTAATTGTTCCCAACGCCTTTGATATTGCCCCGAGCCTGAATCGGCTCCCGAAGACGAACCTTGTCCGGAGGTTTTTGCTTTCTTGCTTCCTCTAAACATAGCTACAATCAAAAGACAAGACAACAATTAGTATACCCAATTCCTTCAATCAATCTCAAACTTTGAACATAATATGCAATGTTGAATTTCAATCAATAATTAGATGTAAAATCGCCTTTTTAATCTTCCAAAGTCGCTAATTTTAACATCTACATATCAATTTAGCATGTTTATTCATAAGATTTCTCAAAATTTCATGGTTTCAAAAATATTCAACATCACAACTATGCTCAACCATGCAACAATCTAGTGTAATCACATCACCAAGACTAAAGCATGCTCAAATCCCACCCAAATGAAGTAATAATCCATAAATTCATGCTAAAAATTCATGCATTATGATAAACAACCTACTCTTAAACAATAAGCTTAAAATTTCAGAAGAAATCAACAATCCATATAAACATCATGCATAAATTTACTGAAAATTCATACCTTAAGTGTAGATGACCAAGAAGAACTAAGAAAAAGTGTAAAGCAAAGAGACCTGGATGAACACTCTTTAAAACCCTAAAAACTCACGTCCAGAAATCTTGCAAACAAGCAAGAATTAATGAAAACCGCTATGGGGGTTTTGTTCCTCTTGGAAAATCACTCAAGATAGACTCAAGAATCAAGTGATTTGGTTAAGAATCGAAGAAGTTATGAGAAGAGGAAGGATTAGGGTTCTTGGTTGAAATTGTGAAGAAGATGAAGTTGGGGGAGAGATAAGGTAACGTATAGATCTGAATGATTGAGGGTAAATGAGATTTGGTGGTTATGTAATGAGGTTTTCGGTCTTGTGTATGGTTAAAACTGATTTTTTCTTGAGTTTAAGTTGTGAAAAAGGTTCATGGGTTCGAATCCTAAACTCAAAACAACATCAGCGTCGGCACACTTTGTGGAGACCGTCGGTGACGGGCAGGAGTACCGTCGGCGACGGTATGTAGATTCTTCTCGGGAGCCGACGGCCTATGTTACTGTCTACGGTACTTTTTGGGCTACGGACAAATCGGGGCACTGTGGGCGACGAAGACCTTCACCGTCGACGCCGATGACTATAATCCCACTTTTTTTTATTTTTTTCAATTTTTTTTTATGAAAAATAAGAGGAAAATATGAACTTTTTGTAAATGAACTATATACATGAAAAATTCCTAAAAATTATTAAAAATCTTTTTGTGAATTTTTATAAGTTAAATTTTAAAAACGCGGAAACCGTTAACTGCCCTACCACCCCCCGAAAAGTCGTGTATTGTCCCTAATACACACAAATAAGTCTTAAAACATACCTTTTTGTCTTCAAGACCCGTTCGTGATATCCGAACTTCACACAATCAAGAGGATTAGTACGAAACGAGAACGATTAACACAAAAACACACAAACAATTAAATAATTGTACATAACTTTACAAAATTTAATACCGGTCCTTTCAGATGACCTCATAAGTTGGCACACTTACCACGAAGTTTACCAACTCCACATTCTCATCCTTGTTCTCATTGTTACCATCAAGAAACGGTTTAAGGCGATGCCCATTAACCGTTTGCTTCGACCCATCCTTCGAGTCCTAGATTGTAACTTTTCCAAGCTTTCCGACCCGTGTAATCACGTACGGTCCCATCCATTTGCTCTTGAGCATACCGGGAAAGTATTTAATCCTTGAATTATAGAGCCAAACCTTTTGACCCACTTCAAATTCCTTCGGCTTCAACTTCGCGTCATGTGCCCTCTTCATATCATCCTTGTACTTCGAGGCGCACTCATACGCTTCTTCCCTAAGCTCCTCCAATTCGCAAAGCTTTAATTTCCGCTCTTTACCTGCATCATCGTATTTCATGTTAACTTCTTTAATAGCCCACCAAGCGCGATGCACAAGCTCAACCGGTAAGTGACAATTTCGCCCATAAACTAAGCGATAGGGAGTGGTTCCAATAGGTGTTTTATGAGCCGTTCTATAAGCCCATAAAGCATCATTCAACTTCGTCGACCAATCCTTTCGGTCGGGTCGAACGGTCTTTTGCAAAATTTCTTTTATTTGCCTATTGGAAACCTCCACTTGACCGCTTGTTTGTGGGTGGTAAGGAGTAGCAATTCGATGGTCAACACCATACCGTTTCAAAAGTTTGCCAAAGTTAAAATTCTTAAGTGAGATCCCCCATCACTAATGATTACCCGAGGAATCCCAAATCTAGAAATTATATTTGTTTGTACAAAATTGCAAACAACGGTATCGTCATTCGTCTTGGTGGCAATCGCTTCGACCCACTTGGATACATAATCGACCGCCACCACGATGTATAAATTCATACGAATTGGGGAATGGGCCCATGAAATCGATCCCCCACAAATCAAAAATATCTACAATGAGGATCGGTTGCATGGGCATTTCATCCCGTTTAAAAATACTCCCTAGCTTTTGACATTCAACACAATTTAGCGAAATGGCCAATAAAGACCGCTATTGAGCACTTTGTGCTCAGTTTTGTGACCACTGAAATGGCCCCCACAAGCAAACGAATGCAAGTGCATCAAGACACTAGGAATCTCCTTGTCGGGTATGCATCTTTGAACGACTTGATCCGGACAAAACTTGAATAAGTCCGGTTCTTCCAACGTGTAGTACTTGATTTGAGATAGGAAGTGCAACCTCTTCCTTCTATCCCAATGAGCCGGCAAGTCACCTGTAACAAAATAATTGACAATATTAGCATACCATGGTAATATTCCAACTTTTAAAATTTGCTCATCAGGAAAGTTCTCATTGATCTCTTCACAGGAAGAATCCTCCTTCACAACCAATCGAGACAAGTGGTCCGCAACCACATTTTCACTCCCTTTCTTGTCTCGAATCTCCAAGTCAAACTCTTGTAGCAAGAGAACCCATCGGATTAATCTCGGCTTAGCATCCTTCTTTTCCATAAGATACCTAACTGCAGAATGGTCAGAATATACAATGACCTTAGTACCCCATATGTAAGCACGAAATTTATCCAACGCATATACCACCGCAAGTAGCTCCTTCTCGGTTGTTGTATAATTAAATTGTGCATCCGAGAGAGTCTTACTTGCGTAGTAAACAACAACTGGTTTCTTATCTACCCATTGACCCAATACGGCCCCCACCGCATAATCACTTGCATCACACATAATTTCGAATGGTAATGACCAATTCGGTGATTGCAAGATCGGGGCCTCAACCAACTTTTTCTTCAACACATTAAAGGCATTTTGACAATCTTTATTGAATTCAAACGGTTGATCTTTTAGCAATAATTTACATAGAGGTTTGGTTATATCACTAAAATCTTTTATAAATCTTCTATAGAACCCCGCATGACCCAAAAATGATCTAATACCCTTAACATTCGTAGGATAGGGTAAAGTAGATATGACTTGCACTTTTGCACGGTCAACCTCTATCCCACGATTTGACACTACATGCCCCAACACAATCCCTTCTTGAACCATAAAATGGCTCTTTTCCCAACTCAAAACAAGATTTTTCTCAACACATCTTTTCAAAACTTTTTCGAGTTGGTCAAGGCATGTATCAAATGATGACCCAAATATTGAGAAATCATCCATGAAGATTTCCAAAGACTCCCCCACCATATCTGAAAAGATACTCATCATACACTTTTGAAAGGTGGCGGGGGCATTACAAAGTCCAAAAGGCATTCGCCTAAATGCAAAGGTACCGTATGGACAAGTAAAGGTAGTCTTTGCTTGGTCTTCCGGATGTATAGCAATTTGATTGTATCCGGAATAACCATCCAGAAAACAATAAAATTTTTGTTCGGCCAATTTCTCAACTATTTGGTCAATAAATGGCAAAGGGAAATGATCTTTGGAAGTTGCAGCACTTAACTTGCTATAATCAATACAAATACGCCACCCGGTTACCAACCGAGTGGCGACCTCTTCACCTGCATCATTTGTGACGACTTGAATACCCGCCTTCTTCGGAACTGTTTATGTCGAGCTCACTCATTGGCTATCCGAAATAGGGTATATGATACCCGCATCTAGCCACTTCAATACCTCCTTCTTGACCACTTCCCGCATGTTCGGATTTAGTCTCCGTTGCGTGTCGCGAGAAGGACTCATACCATCTTCCGTGATGATCTTGTGCATCACCACCGAGGGACTAATTCCCTTCAAATCCGCAATGGTCCACCCAATAGCGGCTCTATGGGTGACCAACACCTTCATCAACTTTTCTTCTTGCTCCCCGGTCAAGTTAGATGCAATGATAACCGGGAGCGTGCTACCTTCACCCACATAAGCATATTTAAGATGCTTTGGCAACACCTTCAACTCTAGCACCGGAGGCTCTTCCAATGACGGCTTCAACTTTGTGTCAATGCTTTCCGGAAGACTTTCCACTTGATGTGTCCAAGTGGGCCTTCCTTCCTTTGCCGCCATAACCTCCAACTCTCTCACCTCTTCATCCATGCTCCGATTCGTTTCTCCTTGTAACCTGTCAAACATGAAACATTCCTCTATTGTGTTTTCCTCTTCGACACTAATGTCGCATAGAGGTATACACTCGTCAACGATGTCCGCCATAAAACATTCATCGCCGACTAGAGGATCCGTCAATCCTGAAAAGACATTTAACCGCAACTGACGGTTACCAAAAGTCATGTCGACCGTGCCCGATTTGCAATTAATTTGGGCATTCGATGTTGCCAAAAATGGTCGACCGAGGATCACCGTTGGTTGCTTGGTTCGGTCCAAGGAAACATAATCTAATACAAGAAAGTCCACCGGATAGTAAAAGTCCTCGACCTTGACTATTACATCCGTGACTATCCCACGGGGTAGTTTAGGGGTCAAGTCGGCTAACACCACGGTGGTGTTAGACACTTGAAGTGGACCAAAATCATATTGGTCATATAAACGACCCGGCAAGATACTCACACTTGCCCCAAGATCCAAAAGTGCCCGAGTCATTTTGAATTCCCCAACTTGTATTGAAATAATGGGCGCCCCTGGATCTTGAAGTTTTGGTGGAAGTGCACCCGAAAGAATCGAACTCACATTTTCAGTCAAATCAAGTTTCTTAGGAAACTTGTGAGTCCGTTTTTGGGTGCATAAATCCTTCAAGTATTTAGCATATGAAGGTATTTGCTTAATTGCATCTAGAAGTGGTAAATTGATTTTGACTTGCTTAAAAATTTCCCACATCTCTTCTTGTTGTGGGCCTCGTTTATTTACCACCTTCTTAGATGGTCCCAACAAAGCTTCGGGATAAGGGGTGGTATTAACCTCCACACCCTTTTCCTTAGCTTTTGGGAAGGGAACGGTCACAACGGGGGTATTACTATTAATTTTAAAATCATTTTTCTTTTGACCCGTTTGACCGTTTTTACCTTCATCATCACTCGCATCTTCGACCACCCCTTCAACAAAATTGGGTGATGGTGGCTCGACACCACTATCTATGACTCGACCACTACGTAAAGAAATTTGATTAATTAGTACCTCACGTGTGTTCTTCGAGCTCGACCCTTGATGCTTAGGGTTCACTGTGGTATCACTTGGAAGTCCTCCTCCACTTCCACGAATTTGAGCCATCTCTTGAGCAAGTTGCCCCACTTGCTTCTCCAACGCTTTATGAGATTTATCCCTCACTTCAAATTCTTTCCTTACTTCGGTTGTAAGGGTGGTCATAGCATTCATGAGAGCGTCCATTTTAGAATTGAATGAGTCGTCATCTTGAGAGTTTGATGTACCACCCCCATTTCCACTTTGGTTGTAACCACGTTGATAATTACCTTCACGATTTTGATAGCCTTGGTTACCCCCTTGATTGTAATTCCTTTGGTAACCCCCTTGGTTACCACCTTGACGATTGTTATACGATGACCCACCTTGACCACCTTGATTACCCGATTGGAAATTCGAATTCATTTGATTTGAAGAATTACCATACCGAAAATTAGGGTGATTTCTCAAACCCGGATGGTAAGTGTTGGAGTTCATGTCATATTGTTTTCGATCCCCATACACTTGGTTTACCTCCTCGGTGTAATCACTCGTCCCCGTTGGACATTCCTCGGTTCTATGCCCAATATCTCCACACTCTTCACACACCGCAAATTGTACCGCGTTCACCTCCTTCTTCTTCATAAGAACCATTTCCCGCTCTAAGGTAGAGATTCGATCTTTAGAATCAAGATCGGGAAGTGACCGGGAAATGGGATGTTTCTTAGCTCGATCGGCCGATTCCTTCTCTTTTGACCGTTTGCTCATCCGCTCCAAAAACTCCCAATCATCATCTTCATGATTGCTCAAAAGAGTCCCGTTGCTCGTTGATTCAAGGCGGTTCCATGTATTGTCGTCTAGACCCCGTACAAAACACTTGACTAACTCCCACTTCTCTATTTGATGATGTGGGCACTTTCTTATCAACTCCTTAAATCTTGTGAATGCTTCATGCAACGGCTCACCCGATAATTGGCGAAAAGACCTAATTTCATCACGATCATCATCGGTCTTTGCCATCGAATAGTATTCATCAAGAAACGCTTGTTGCATTTCTCCCCATGTTCGAATACTATTGGCCGGAAGTGTAAGGAACCACTGCTTCGCTTTGTCCTTTAATCAGAATTGAAATAGTCGAAGCTTGACTTCCTCCAATGCAAAATTGTGCCCCCCAATTGTGCTACATATAGATGAGAATTCCGCCAAATGCGTGTACAGTTCATCATTCGACCTTCCATTGAAGTGAGGAAGTATGTTGATGTAATGAGGTTTACAATCAAACATCTTCCTCTCACAAACAATTGGTGAAGCATTCTCGGTGACCACCGGCCTAAAACGGTCATTCACTCCCCGTGGAGGTTGTTGACGACGATGCGGGCCGTTAACTTCTTGATCAACCGGTCTTCGGTTGTCCCTTCGATCACCTCCCCTATCACCCATTCTTTCATCTCTTCGATTTCCACCTTGGTTACCCCTTTGGTTACCCCCTCCCACGAAACGAGGAATCCGGTTAGGGTTAGCATTGTTGTTGTTGTTGTAAAACCCATCATTCCGGTTCCGTTGGTAATTGTTTCGTGGTTGGCGGTTATTTTCGTAACCATCATTTCTATTATTCCCATAACCGTAGTCATCATCCCCCACATAGTTGGCATTTTGATAGCCAAACTCCTCATCTTCAAATCCTCATGCATTGTAGATATTACCCTGATTCACGTACCCCCAATCTTCGTCATCATTAACTCGATCATCATAGTAGCCCCCGTCATCCGAATTTTCCGTATGAACACTCACATGCTCCGGCGATTGATAACCGGGAACACTATAAGGTTCGTCATCGGGGATGGCGTTCCTCAAGTCGTCTATGTTGAAAAATGGGTCTTCGTTCGCAGGATTGCCACGATCTCGGTTGCCTCGACGGTCGGAATTGACATTCCGGTCATCAAGGCTTAGGGGTAAGGAGGTTTGTCGATGAAGGTTTTGTTGTGAGGTATTCTTTGGTTGTTGTTGGGATTTTGGTTTTGAAAAGGTGGTTTGGGTGGTCCGGTATTGTTGTTACCACCCAGTCGCTCTTGGGGTATAGGTTGGACATTTTGAGCGGGAATGAAGTTGCTCCGATATTAGAATTGGTTCGAGTTAAGGTTTTGGTTTTGGTTTGCCATTGAATCGGTTTCAATGGTCGGTGTGAGTGGTGGTGTTGTGGTGGTTTGATTAGAAGCAAGTGTTGCCTCTAACCGGCTTGCTAAATTTCTCCTTGCAACTCTTTCAATTTCCGGTTCGTAGACTAAAGGTGAAGTCCTCCCGGAGTTCCGCATATGCATGCACTAGCTGTAACCTGCACAAGTAACACACCCCGCGTAACAAGGAAAAAAACAAGTACAAGAAAAGAAATTATGCAGTTTAAACTGTTAATCACACAAATTCAAACACTATCCAATCACAAAGCGCACGCACTCCCCGGCAACGGCGCCAAAATTTGATCAGAGTGTCGTGCTCTGGTCAAAGATAATATTTATAGTCCCAAATTACCCTTAACAAATAGTTAGTGGTAGCAAGAGGTCTGTGGTTTGCGAGTGGATTTGATTGAATTGAAATATGAGTCACAACTTATGAAGCTTGCTATCTTGTTTTTGTATATTTTTGTTTGATTGAAAGATGTGAATTAAAATTACTAAAATGATTGAATGGATTAACTACTAATGATTAACATATTGCAAGAAATAAAATTGATTGATTGAATAATAATAAGAAAACAAGGCTCACACCCGGTTTCAACTAATGCAAGACTTAGGGTTACTATGTATTTTAATTAGCTTTACTTGAAATAATTCATTAACGGGTCGCAATCACAAAGCTTAGGTGTCAATCGCTATCAACGTCATAAACAACGGACCATGATACACTTCGTTACTTTGGACTAGCAAATCCTACCAAAAGACAAGGCATAAACACGTGTATTCATTTCACAAAGTCAAATTTAATCATTCACTCGACAATTTGCAAATTCAATACCAACGTAGGACAATTTTCTAAGATTCAAATGCACTTCAAGTTGTCACAAAACAATTATCAAAACATAATAAACCCTAAATCTTACAAAATTCTACACCGGGGTGAAACCTCCAAGAAATTAGCCGAGCATGATAGAAGAAACTTGATCACCGGATGTAGAAAGCTTGACTTGGATCATCGTGAAGCTTGAAGATGGATGAATGGTTAGGGTTATTGAAGATTGGTGATGATGGATTGGAATGAATGGATTGATGGAGCTAGGGTTTGGAATCAAGATTAAGATGTGATTTCGTTCTTGATTCGGGTTGTTAGAGATGATGTTTGATGGAATGGTAGGTGATAGATGATGAGTAGTGGCTCCAAGATGATATTCAAAACTCAAAAGTAAGTGTAACTGTTGAATCATGGCCAACAACCCCCTTTTGATTCGTACCAAGACCAAAGGAGAAGAAAATTCGCGTAGTCAAGTTTGGGGAGCCGTCGCCGACGGCTTGATGCCCCGTCAGCGATGGTATGTAAATGTTGACATTCACCCGACGGCCTATGTTGCTGTCTACGGCACTTTGTGGCTACGGGAGGATGCATAGACCGTCGGCGACGGCCCCTATGGGCATCAGTGACGGTGCCCCCAAACTTGTTTTTCTGTTTCTTTCATTTCTTGAGTCCGGTTGACCCGTTCCGCGTCCCGGTGGTCCGTTTTTCATCCCGGTGATCCGTAGAGCTCCCGAAAAGCTCCTTAAACTCTGCTAGACCTGCAAAACAAGTATCTAATCAAAAGTAGGCTATTCGAAATTAAAACATGTGTAAAAACATCAAATTAAACAATATCAATCACCGGTTTTCGACCACATATCAATATATAAAAACTAGCGATTTTTAATAAAAAAAATTGTAAAAAAAAATTGGTGTGTTTTTAGGCTTTTTTTAGTTAGTTTTCGAGTTTTCGCAATAAAAATGGTTTTCATTTGAACCTTCCTCTGTACAGGTCTAACATATATAGTACATAAAATTATATAAGTAATTAGCTCGTCAAAGCTCGAGTCCGGACTCGTTTATTGTAACACCCCAAAAATATTAAATTTAAATATAAATATATAAAAAAATGTGAGTTGGTCAAAACCAACGGAAATGTAATTAGGAGCAAATAACCTAGTTAACTAAATATTGGTAAATAAAAAGGGAAATGTGAATAAGTACCCCTTTTAGAATAACTCTCAAACATAAGGGACTAAAAGGGGCAATAATGGAAAATGTTTTTAATTAAAATAATTAAAAACCAAAACACACATATATGTGTGTGTTTGGTCGTGATATCCAGGAGAAACAAGAAGGTTCTCCACAAGAACCCTAAATCATAAAAATCCAACGAATCAAAGGGAAAACGAGCTAAAAATTTGGGGCTTTTACTAAATTCGTGATCATCAAAACTAGGAGATCACAAGGTATGTCAAATTTCATGATTTGGTGATATCTTGAATTTTTGGTAAACACTCATAATTGAAATTCTCGAATGAATGTTGAATGTATGAGTGATATTATGTTGAATCCATGTCTAGGAACAAACCCTAGCTAAGAACTTGATGAATTAATGTTGAAAACTAAGAGTTTAATTGTAACGCCCTGCTTTTTTGTACTTTTCTTAATTAGAAAGCTCAGCTTGTAATTCTATTTTTGGAAACTTGTTTCCTTTGTAATCGTATTTCGTTTCAAGCCATTGTAAATCTGAGACTTCGATCGTAATGAAATTCTATTTTTATGCATGCTTATACTTGTTGCAATACTCGGGTTATACGTTACCAATCTTGAATGCATACGCGCAACCGATACTCAACATACTGGTACTCATGACTTATACATGCTTGGTAACTATTAATTATGTGATTAAATTCTAATAATAATAATAATAATAATAATAATAATAATAGTAATACTAATAATATAATAATAATAATCTATATATAATCTAAAATTTAGTTACATGTTCTATTTTAAAGTCAAATTTATGATGTTTTAAATGCAATTCTTAAAATAAAATTGATTAAAATAATATATTACAAAATCATAATCCGCCTCCATCATCCGCCTCCATCCACGTTATTCCTTTTAATTAGGGTTCTCTCAACCTCTGAAGATGTAGAATCCATCTTCCACAAACAAACCCCTCCTCGATGAATTTTAAGGAAATCACCAATTTGGCATCATCTGTCTTTCTCACAGTTCAACTTTTTGAAAACCTAATCTCCCTTTGCCTCAATCACTACCGCGATATGCATCAATCTCCGAAGGCAATGAAGTCGCTGATGTGTGCGAAGGCGGTACTCGACGTCAGTGATGCACGCTTGAATGTGACGACACTAAACCCTAAACCACTGACGATGGTGCGATTCGTTTAAAAATTGTACTTTCTGATTTCGTTTGATCTTACATGTTCAGTTCAATTTTTGTTTTGGTTTTTTTGAATATGTAGTGATGAAATTAGTTGGGTTAATTTGAGTCTTTTATATTTGTTTTGATTTGATGATTTAAGTTTTGATATTATGAATTAATTCGTTGTGATTTTTTGTTTATTGTTCATCTGTTAGTCGATTAGGTGTTTTTGTCTTCAACATCCGTAAACCAGGAGGCTAATTTCTTTATTTACCCTTGGTGTTTTGGTTTCTAATTATTAGTCGGTTTTGAGGCGGAAATCAGGTTCGAAAATCAGTAGTAACAACACATTGTATGGAATTGATCTTTTATTTATTTTGTAAAATGCTATGGCTCTTATTTATGTATAATTAATAGGTTGAAGGTAGTGTTTCACTGAGTAACACCGTTTAAATGATCTGATATTTGTTAATTATTGTTATTTTTAATAATGAAGCAACCTAATATAGTATGATATTGATCAGGTTGGGGATTTCGGCCTTTCAAAATTGAAGCATTCAACCTTTTTATCTGCTAGATCCGGGGGAGGGACGGTAAGAACATTCTCTCTCGCTATTTTCATGGTGAAGTGTCAAAACTGGGAAAAAAATTCTTGATTATGGTTATGTCTTTTGCAGCCTCAATGGATAGCACATGAAGTTCTTCGTAACGAACCTTCAAACGAGCTGTAAGATTCAGTTAGCATCTTGAAATTAGTCAATTGAGAATATGAGTTCCAAGATAATATAAACTTTTACTGCATACAACATTTTAATCGTTTTATTTCAAAATAATATTATTTTTGAAAAAGTAGACTATTTCACACACCAAAAAATTGTTAAGAAATAAATTATTGGTTCATGGCAGAAAGTCCTTCCGGTTATCCCAACCCGAAACATTTGAGAATATGGTTGTCTTTAAAGGCAAATAGTGTTGTTGTTATTATTTTTATTATTTTGTTTTGATTATTTTTGGGTGAGCTGGGATTGAAGTTTGGGGATTATTGATTCATCTTATTCATGAGATGAATCTGATGGTGAAGTATATGTATATCTTCTTGGTGTTGCAAGCGTACGCCATTGTTGGTTCTTTGGTTGTTCAAGAATCTTCAGGTGATCATTTCCATTTTTACCCTTCTCAAAGTTTTGTTTTTTTTAGCTTATGATTTAAATCTACCATGATATTCATCAGGTTGGGGATTTCGGTCTTTTAAAATTGAAGCATGCAACCTTTTTATCTGCTAGATCCGGGGAGGGACGGTAAGAACATTTTCTTTCGCTATTTTCTTGGTGAAGTGTCAAAACTGGCAAAAAATTTATTGATTATGGTTATGTCTTTTACAGCCTCAATGGATGGCACCTGAAGTTCTTCGTAACGAACCTTCAAACGAGAAGTAAGATTCAGTTACATCTTGAAATTAGTCATTTGAGAATATGAGTTCCAACATAATATAAACTTTTAGTGCATACAACATTTTAATCGTTTTATGTCAAAATAATATTATTTTTGAAAAAGCATACTATTTGACGCGGCATAAAAATTTTAAAAAATACATTATTGATTTATGATAGAAAGTGCTTCGGGCCATCCTAGCCCAAAACATTTGAGAATATGGTTGTCTTTAAAGACAAATAGCGTTGTTATTATTTTTTTGTTATTTTGTTTTGATTATTTTTGGGTAAGTAGGGTTTGGAGTTTGGGGATTATTGATTCATCTTCTTCATGAGATGAATCTGATGGTGAAGTATATGTATATCTTCTTCGTGTTGCAGGTATACGCCATTGTTGGTTCTTTGGTTGTTCAAGAATCTTCGGGTGATATTAATTCTAGGAATTATTGTGGTCAGGTAATGATTCTTCATATTATTAAAATTGTTTCATTATATCATATTATTTCATAATAGATTATATATAGATTTTAGGGTTTTAATTAGGGATATTGATTAATGAGGCTTTTTACATACCACAATTGCATGATCATTCAATGGGGCAATTTACGGTCGGCTTTAATTGCATTGATTATTCACTAATTTCTTCTTAGGAAGGTGAATGGTCTTAATTTCTATTATATGACGTCCACCCTCCCTATTGTTGTGGGCCCATATTCAGAGTTGTTACTCTACTATCATGTCTAGCTCTCTTAGTGTGAATACATCAGGAATTGGTGTTGGCAACCAATTGGTCCTTGCTGACCTCCGTGAAGGGAGTACTGGCCCCATCACGGTTATGGTTTGCAGAAAGTGGGACGTCACAAGTGTCAATGGACGCTTCATGAGCACCGACTATGTCGTCAGTGATATAAAGGTAACTATCACCCTTTTAACCCCCGTACCCTTTCCCTTTTACGAGTTTCATCGTTATTGAAAGTCTGCTGTTTGGTTTGCACGGGGAGGTGTAATGCATTGTACCACCCGGAATAACATTGCACATTACTTCTTTGACAAGCTCAAAGACGGTGGGATATATTTACTCAAGGGTTTTATAGTCCAACGTACCGATCAATACCCGATTCTGAAAGACAGCCCCTTTGTTATCGGGTTAAATGGCTCCACGGTAGTTAAGAAGGTTGACGATGCCAGTGCTTCATTTACGCGCTACCCGTTCTTACTTACGACGTTTGAGGACCTCGAACCAACAGAGGGCAAGTATTTTGTAGGTATGTTTACTCTCCTCATGCTGGTGTAACGGTTTTGCGGCGGAAATCAGGTTCGAAAACCAGTAGTAACACCACATAGTATGGAACTAATCTTTTATTTAGTTTGTAGAATGCTATGACCGGCTGAGAGAAATAAAAGGGAATCCACATAGAGTGGATAAGATCGCAAATTAGTAAAAGTCGGGTGTTCCATTGGTGTTAGGAAGCCTTTGACGTCTCTCCACATAAGCCGGTGGGAACCACCCGTTTCTACCTCTGCATTATCCTTCTGACCATCCCAAAGGGCTCACCTGGGTAGAAAATCATTTTACTCTTAAAATCTACAACGACTACTAACTAAATGTAAAACATGTGCACAGTAAACGGGTCAAGTAATGGGCCAAACTGGTTGGAACATTTAAACGTAAGAATCATTTTGCTTTAAGAATCTACAAAGACTAATGACTATCTGGTGTAGAATAGCAGCTACTCTATCGTGATACGTTCTTTCTCCTTCAACCTTTGAATGCATTAGAAATTCTCTTAGGAGTTGGAACATTTAAACGTTATTCTTCCAGGTAAAAATTCACATGCACACAAATCATTGAAACAGAAAACCCAAAAACCAAAAACATGTCCGTACGAGAAATAACCGAACGAATGGTGAATCCGGTTTTTAATTCAGCCCCTAGCCGTATTCGAATATAAATTCAGAATCCGGGTTCCACAAACCTTGCATATTTGGATAACCAAACTGAATGAAAACGAATAAACCAGACAATAACTGGTTCGATCAGCTAACTAAACCGAATAAATTAGTTTACTCAGTTGAATTTGTCTCAAATTTGGCTCAGTTAGGCTATTGGACACAGTTATAATTCAGACTAATTCTCGTTGCACTGCAGATGTTATCGGATATGTTACTGAGGTGGGGCCGCAGTATGTGAAAGCATCGGGTGCTCGCGCGGTTGAGTTCAATCTAACCAACGAACGGTAGGTACCTCATCCTTATTGCTTGTTTGGTCTTTCTTTTTCCCTAACCTAAGTCTTTAAATTTTCAACCTTTTTTAAATTCTCACAGCAATCGCCGAGTTAGAGTGACGCTGTGGGGTGATCTGGGTGATGTTATGATTAAGAAGAAGGACGAAAACCCGGTTGTCTATTCTCTAATCCTGACTTCCATGAGTGCAAAGTTTTACCTGGGTACGATTGTTTTCCGACGCGTAAATTATTATGCGTACTACTTCAAAAATCTTTACCTAACTTAAGACAATGGAGGTGTCCTTGGTTTGTCCAGTTCATCGTCAACTATGCTCATTGATTCCTCCGAGGTTCCCGCACTGCAAACTTTTAAGTCGTCTGTCAGGTACTGTTACAGCCTTTGTCACACACACTTTAATTATCTGTTTTTTATACGTTTATTGCTCTGGCTGAATATGAAACTATGCTTCCCAGCTGTGTTGCTATTGGAGATACTAGCGATCCAGTCACCGAGGAAGTGGTATGTGTTGGTACCCTACAAGAGCTTGTAGACAGAGTTCGGGCTGACAAATCCAAAAAGAAGGTATTTATCCCAACTGACTGTTTGCATTCGTCTCTCCCCTTATACCGATTCAACCAGTAAACCAGTACTTTAACCAACGCAATACTCAAACCCTTTTCTAAAAAAAACTGGCTTTGGCAGCTAACAAGAAACTAAAAGAAATGATTAACCAACTTTATGAGCTTTAAATCATCCTAATGATTGGTTGATAGTTACAAATTAAATCAAACAAGACCTTTTCCATAGGTTCAAAACTATATATTTGACAAAGGGTACGTTGTTGTGATGGTAACGGCAACCTGGTGGTCCTCGCTTGGGTTGGTTGGGGGAATAAGTACTGAACTGCTCCACACACTCTCCATTAAAACCATTCGTGCATACTAGATTTTATAGAATATAATTTAATAAACTCTCATATCCTCTTTTGTTTTTTTTAAACTTTTATTATTTTTTAAAGTTAGTATAAATTAATGAATACATCATTCCATCTTCGCCATCCTTAAATTAAAACATCAGAAGATGACCAGAGTATGTGCAGACAACCATTATTCTGTATAAAACAAACAAGAACATAATTAGCATATGCTTTAAATTTCAAGATTCACCACCACCGCTACCGCCGGCGCCACCACACCACCACTGTGAACCACCACCGTTGGGCTCATACCAATCTCATTTCTTCAACTTTTAATCACAAAAAAAAAACCACAAGAAACATCTAGGGTTCTTGATTTTTTATTGATCCACTGCTAAACAGAACTGCCTAATCTACCAAATGTGTGGAAATAGGGATTACCCTCCCCGACATAACCTGCCTATGTGCCTACTTGTGTTTTGTTCGTTGTAGGCCATCCTTTTTCGGAACGTTGTAGAGATTACGTCTATTAGAACCAAGAACAGCTGGTATCTTTTCGCGTGTTCCGGGAGCCAGTGTCGTAAGGGACTAACAAGAGAGGGCGGTTACTTCATTTGCAAGGCGTGCAAATCCAAGGCTGACTATCCAAGGACGAGGTATACACTTCAACATCTCATGCACAACTTCATTACTTTGTTCCCCTTCCCATATGATGCCATGATTCTTTGTTGTCCGGGGTGATTTGGTGCCCTTCTACCTTCACCACCAAACAATTTTGGCCCCGTAGTACCATTATTATTGATCTACTATACCCTGCTAGGTTTCGGATTCAGGCGGATGTAACTGATGGAACGATGAGCACCGTTGTCACCTTCTTTGATGAAGTTGCTGAGCAGTTGGTTAAGAGGACCGCAAAATCCTTGGTAGAGGAACAACTGAAGGTATGCGCACTACTCATTACAAGGTGGTTTTGAAGCATATGTGAAATTGCTACGATAACTTCTCTAGTTTGTATTTGGTATGCAGGATACTTCTATTGATGCTCCCCTACTACCCTCCGCCCTCGAATCCCTTATTGGAACAAAACACACTTTTGAGATTAAGAGCCACACATACTACCGTTATGGAGAATATGAGAGCTTCAATTGCGCGAAGATTGTTGGCCCTGGTATGGATGATACAGATGGGAGCGTTAAGGTTGTCACGTCGGAATTGGGTACCATACCATCTGACTCCCTAAAGCGTGGTTCGAGCCTCCGCCCCTGACACCCGGAACTGGACGCAAACTTAGAAAGCTGTAAGTTACACCTACCAATTGTCCCCTGTTTCGAATGTTTACATGTTGGAACTTTGCGCCAATACATACATTCCCATCTTTCTTTGCAGCTACGTTGAAGAATCGGATGACGATGATGAGGGGGTGTCCGTTGACCTTGTGCATGTTAACGATGTGGTAGACGATAGTGGGGATGCTAAGAAGGGCTCCCGCTGATATGGCGGTGGTCATTTCTCATTTTCTTCAAGTGTTTGTGCTCTTGTGACTTTCTCTTTTATGGATTCAAATAATGTGGCGACACCTATGACTTGTGCCCACACCAAAACTGTGATGTTTTTCTATTGCGCAATATATGTAATTTTTCCGCCTTACCAGTCTCTCTGGATTTATTAAAACAATTCAGCCACGTATTTATGACGAACAAAAATACTCCGCCTAAAAAGTGATGGTAGAGTCCAAATAGGATCATAATATGCCACCTCCGAACATACGCTTCCAAATACGTTTACCCAACCCTTTTGTTACATCTTTAAAGTCATATATAACTTCCAATCACTGTAAAAGGGTTCTATAAATGTTTATTCAGAATCATGCATACTCCAATAGAATAATACCAATGAACAACGTAAAATAAGTTTTGGAATCATATAAGACTTACATGAATTTTTATCTAAGATGTTGAATAAAGCATATAGATGAATGCAAATGTACAAGCGATGACCGTGTCATTATACAATCTTCGTGAGCACCTACGTGGAAGTCTGCATTACAAACAACAACGAAATAAGCAAATTATGACTTGTGCTAAACAAATACCTTACGACATATGACCTTTTCCGTCTGACTGTGCCTGTATCTGTTATTTGGGTAAAAAAACAGGCGCGTGGCCAACAATAAATATAATATTTAAACCAGCTTTAACATGCATTCTTTAAGAGTTATTTTCCGTATATTCTGTGCCTTTTCCTTCACATCAACTTGCTTTGTTTTACCCCCCCCCCCCCCCCCCCCGCGGGGACATGTATGAATGCTTCATTTTGGACGATGTATTATGTAACATTGTATGCAACATACAGCTGGCTGTGCGCCCCTTTGTGATGCTCGAAGCCTCTTTCGCCTTTCATGCATATTCACGTGTTATGCCTAACGGGTTGGTCCAATACGTTTGTGGGCTAAACTGCTTGAACAGGCTTGAACAAACAGAGGTATGAAACTTTTAATTGCAGTGTTACCCCCGACCCCGCATATGGAGTTTTAAATACTGAATTCTAACCCTTCCTGTTCCCTCATAAAAGACGAGGTTTGCAGGTTATGGCCTACTGCTCCTGATGTGGTTAGTAATTCGATACAGGCCCGCCTTTGTTCCCATACGTTGTCTGACGGAAAGATACAAACATATTTTGGCCTTACATTGATTAACAGCTGCAGCGATGCTAGCATCGTGGGTAGCAAACATTCTATCCATATACAAAGTCGTAATTATGTGGGTCTTGGTGGGAAGGCCGTGACATACTGTGGGCCTACCCTAACTACCATAAATGCATCTACTTCCTTTGCTGACCCCAACGCAGGTTAGCTATACTGTTCGTGAAAACGGAACCATTTAGCCATAATGTCCGCTTACCGACATGCGTGCACGCACAAATTACAATTCTAACTAGACTGCAAACAGTTTAGGCCCTCCAATTTTGATGCCACTGCTGTCAAGCCGCACACAATGGATTGGAATTTACTTTCTTAGTTAGTTATTTATACGTTTTCTACCTACTATGTTGCGTTTATTCTATCTTCATGTTCTGTGCCTCTTGCAGGTTGCACTCAAATACAACCGCCAGCTGTTACAGTGGCCACTGGTACTACCGCTAGAGTGCGCACAGGAGCATCAATAAAAGGTCGTCCCCATATTTCCTCATCAATGTCCCTCTGGGACGCAGTACGCCTATTCATACTTTCTGGATTGCACGCTTACATTATCCCTCATCCCGCTACGAGCCGTACATAATAGTTGTTCTTTTAACATATGTTACAGGTAAAAACATCATGCGGAGCGATGCAGTGCAGATGCAGCCTGTTTTATGTCCACCAACAACATATTCTCCCTCCGTATCTGCCCAAGGTCTACAACGTTATCTACGATGTTTACTACTATCCTTTTATCATTTCCGTAACTATTACGTTTTTACAGACAATATTTCCTGCACTACACGGAATTCTCATCAAAACGTAGCGGACCCATCGCGCCTGCGCCCTTCTCGCCCTAAAAAACAGAAGGTAAATCTCCATCACTACCCTGTACCCGACTATGCTTCTACCCGTCTATCATGCAACGTAGGAATAACATTGCCATATTTTAATATGTTACCAGGTGTTCGTGTTCGCACCCCACGTAGGGCAGCGTTTGCATCAACAGGTATTTTCCAACCCTATTTCTTACCATGCACGTTTTGTTCCCTTTTGCATCTGGCTTTACTCTGTTGTTTGATATGCTACTCTCAATCCGTGCGTTGTGCTAAGTTTGCCTGTTACATATATCATAGGTGCGCATGTTAGGTACCAGAGCCTTGGCCGTCCAACCTTCACGTGCCATAATTGTGCAGCGATCATGTGGTATGAAGAGAGGAATAAAAATACAAAGTCATCTGATGGGACGACTTTCTCTTCGTGCTGCCAGGATGGCAAGGTTTTGCTTGCTCGCCTTCTTGATCCTCCTGAACCATTAAGATCATTACTTGATTGTAACGACCCGGAGACACTTAGACTCTGAGAACATATTAGAGTTTACAATAGCATGTTCTGTTTCACATCATTTGGGGGAAAGATTGATCATGCTATAAACAGTGGTCGAAGCCTATACACCTTCCGAATAAGTGGTCAGAACTACCACCGAATAGGCGCCATGTTGCCAGTTGAATGTGAACAACCCAGATATGCTCAACTGTATTTCTACGACACGCAAAACGAAGTCAAAACCGTATAACTGCTTTGTTTGGCCAGACCCATTGTCACGACACATGTGATGAAGCAATTGTTGCGTCCCTCATCAGAATGTTAGACACCCACAGTCCTTTGGCTAACGCCTTCCACATGGCGCGCGACTGGTGCACTCAAAATGAAAGCAACAATTGTCAACTACGCTTACTAGGCCAAATAATAAACAATCCATAGTACAATCGCCCTAATGTGTCTGAAGTTGCTGTTCTTATCACAAACGACTTTGGGGAAAACACCGAACCACGTGATGTTATCATCAGTACAAAGCACGGCGCGCTTCAACGGATATCAGAATTACATCAGCTTTACATGCCTTTGCAGTATCCGTTGTTGTTTCCGTACGGAGAGACCGGGTTCCACGAGCGAATACGCTACCATGACAACACCGGACGTCGGGCGACTAAACGACAATGTGTCACGATGCGGGAATACTACTGCTACAGAATTCATTATCGCAACAACGAAGGCACCACCCTGTTAAGAGGCGGTCGTTTATTCCAACAATATTTGGTTGACTCATACGCAGCCATCGAAGAACAAAGGTTGCGCTGGATCAGGAATAACCAAAATGAGCTGCGCGTGCTGTGACGCGTGGGGATACAAATGCTGAGGCTATCGGGCAACGTATAGTTTTGCCGGCAACCTTTACGAGCAGTCCAAGATATATGATCCAAAATTACCAAGACGCCATGGCTCTGTGCCGTGCTTTTGGGAACCCCGACCTGTTTGTAACGTTTACAGCTAACCCAAAATGGCCTGAAATCGAAGACATGGTATCTCTCATACCAGGGCAAAAGTCTCATGACCGTGCAGATGTTGTATCACACGTTTTTAAGCTAAAGCTGACCTTCTTGATTGAAGATATTATGAAGAAACAAATCTTTGGTAGCTGCAAAGCAGGTAAAGTTTGTAATGCCTCGCCTCTTTCTTTTGCTATCAATTCTCCCACAAATACTAACCTTTTTTAGCTTTCTAATTTTCCCCTTTTTTCCCTCGCTGACTTGAATCTTTGTCCCCTTGGTTATATACAGTTGTTTACACAATTGAGTTTCAAAAACGAGGCCAACCGCACGCGCACCTTTTGTTGTGGCTTGAACATTCTGCCGCGTCTCGCACGCCTGCTGGTATAGATGATTTGATTTCAACAGAGATCCCATCGGAAATTGACGATCCATCCGGCTATAAGGCTATAACAGATTACATGTTGCATGGTCCATGTGGGAATGATGCGCGCAGCGCTCCGTGTACAATAGATGGAAAATGCATGAAACACTTTCCGAAACCATTTTATCGAGAAACGACAATTGACGAAGACGGTTACCCGGTTTATCGACGACGAGATACCAAGATCTTCTTTAAGAAGGGCAAAACGATGCTTGACAACCGGTTTGTCGTCCTATACAACCGTTATCTCCTCTTAAAGTACGAATCGCACATCAATGTTGAATGGTGCAACCAGTCCCGAGCAATAAAATACCTGTTTAAATACTTAAACAAGGGGCCAGACAGGGCTACAATGGTTGTTCAGGAAAACATTGGCAATGATGGTATAAAGCGTACACAACAGACTGTTAAGGTCGATGAGATTAAAAACTATCTGGATTGCCGGTACTTATCGCCATGTGAAGCTGTGTGGAGAATGCTTGCATTTCCTATACATTACTCATTCCCATCTGTCATGAAGCTAACGTTCCATACACCTAATCAACATCTGCTCACATTACGTGATTCGGACAGCTTGTCGGCCCTGTTAAACCGGGACGGGATACAAGACACAATGTTCACCCAATGGTTTGCGCTAAACAACAGAGATGAAGCGGCAAGAAAGTTAACGTACGCCGAGATACCAACAAGGTATGTGTGGCAAGAGGATAACAAGGTATGGAAAACGCGGTTGGAGCGGACAGCCATTGGGCGGATTGTGTATTGCAATCCAGCAGCTGGGCCAAAGTATTATCTAAGGATGTTGTTGGGAATTGTGAGAGGGCCCCGAAGTTTCGAAGAAATAAAAACGGTCGACGGAGTCGTGTATGCAACGTTCAAAGAAGCCTGCTATGCGTATGGCTTGCTTAATGATGACAAGGAGTGGAATAACGCCCTTTCAGAGGCTAAATTATGGGCGTCCGGTTCCCAGCTACGGGAATTGTTTGTTACCATGTTGTTGTTTTGCGAAGTGAACCGCCCGGCACAACTGTGGGCACAGAATTGGGAGATACTATCTGATGATATTTTGTACCTGAAACGTAGGCTCTTCATGTTCCCAGGATTACATTTATCAGACGACTAGCTTAAGAACTACTGCCTCATTGAACTAAATGAACTATTGGAGAAAAATGGAAAATCGTTGGCGGATTTCACAGATATGCCACAACCGGATACGTCGCTCCTCGATAAGATGGATAATCGTCTAATCAGGGAAGAGTTGAGTTACAATAAAAAAAAGTTGACAAACGAACACGATCAATTATATGCATCACTTAACACGGAACAAACGGTCATATACGACACAGTCATTGATTCTGTTACCACCCGAAAAGGCGGGTTCTATTTCGTGTATGGTCCGGGTGGGACAGGCAAGACTTTCCTGTACAGAGCCATTCTGTCACGCTTAAGATCTATGGGCATGATTGCCCTTGCGGTTGCATCTTCAGGTAAAAAAAATAATTCTGTAATGTTGTATAATTATTCTCGTGCTACATAATGTATGTGGTTGCGTACGCAACTCCATTTTTACTCACTTTACCTATCCCCGCACGTCAGGTATCGCGTCCCTTCTATTACCCGAAGGTCAGACAGCTCATAGCCGCTTCGCTATCCCTTTAGAATTACTTCACAATAGCACGTGTGCCATCAAACAAAATACCCAGTTGGCACACATGTTACAAGAGGTAAGGTTAATCATCTGGGACGAAGCACCAATGATGCAAAAATATGCCTTTGAAGCACTTGATAAAACACTTAGAGATATCTTGGGGTTTTCTACCTACGCAAACAGGGAACGTGTGTTTGGTGGCATGCCTGTTTTGCTTGGTGGTGATTTCAGGCAAATCCTTCCCGTCATCCCAAAGGGAAAAACAGAAGATGTTGTTCAGGCATGCATAAATAAATCGTATCAGTGGAAAAGTTGTGAACTCTTCAGTCTCCACCGTAGTATGGGTGTCAACGAATACACCTCAACAGGTGTGCTAGACATGGATAGGCAACGTTTCAACAAATGGTTGTTAGAAATCGGCGATGGAATCGTTCCCTCAAAAGCCAAAGAAGGTGAAGATGAGCCAACCTGGATCGAGATACCCGCCAGGTTCATCGTTGATAGTTGTGGCCTTCCTGTGGAATCGATTGTTAACGATGTCTTCCCGTCGTTTACAGAAAGGCAGGCCGATGACGATTTTTTGTGTGAAAGAGCAATACTAACCCCACTCAATATAGACGTGGACGAAATCAATGATTACATGTTTGCACAATTGAGACGGACCACAAAGACCTACAAGAGTTCTGACGAGATATGTCGCGCATCCACGGATGTATTAGAACAGGAACAACTCTATCCGTCTAAATTCCTAAACTCTTTGACATTCCCAGGTACCCCCACCCCCCACCCCCCGGCACTAAAATATTAGTTACAGACAAAAAAATTGTGACCAGTTAAATTCTTTAATTATTTGACATTGTCAGGTATGCCACCGCACGCTTTGCATTTAAAAGAAGGCCTCCCTATCATGCTTTTAAGAAATGTGAACCCCTCGCAAGGATTATGTAATGGCACCCGTCTTATTATCACAGACCTTGGGAAATTTGTAATCAAGGCTAGGATACTTACTGGGTCTAATCGTGGAGATACTGCATTAATACCGAGGATAACCCTTTCATCCACGAAATCAAAATGGCCATTTATTATGAAAAGACGCCAGTTCCCAGTGAAACCATGCTATGCAATGACCATTAATAAAAGTCAAGGCCAGTCATTAAAAGTTGTTGGTCTGTATTTGCCCCGACCTGTGTTTAGCCATGGCCAGCTTTATGTCGCGCTTTCAAGGGTTACGACACCTGACGGTTTAAAGATTGTCATCGTCGGGGATGGCAACGGTAGCATGAAAAACCATACCAGAAACATCGTTTACAAAGAAACGTTTAACAATTTGGCCACATCAGATCGGACACAATAAACAATACTTGCCTTACCGTATATTTTTGGACTACCAAGAAACTTTTATCGCCTTTATCGCTGTTAATCCAACATAATAACTGATGCATGCCCTAAACCCAATTTTTTTGTTTGTTCCGTCCCAAACACAACAGCTATATACGTACCACGTTGAGTATTATGCATGTACCCTCCGACGACCAACTATCCCCGTATTCTGCCAATAACGCCAGCGCAACAGCTATTTATGTGCCACGGGTGGTGGGAATGTAACTCTTTACAGCTTCCACTACATTTTGAAAACTCATATTCTTTTTTATTTCTTGGTTTTTTGTTTGTTGATTTTATTCTGATACATGTGCTGGTTGGTTTATTTGTCTATTTTAGGAAGAAAAGGCACCGATGATTCAAAGACTATTGTTTGTTGCTGGTTTGAACACATTGACATAAACGCATCTTGGGACACGGTTGCCAGCTGTCGTTGTGGGGGGGGGGGGTCATACACTTTCGTGCACACTACTATTTCAATCATTTTGGCTGGTCAATATAGCGACATCGTGGATTCTCAAGTGGTGGTTGCACACTTACACATCAACCTTTTATGAAACTTATAGTGTTTCGTTTAATATTACATCCAATTGACTCCCACATGTTAATGATTATATAGAAATTTGAGAGGATTGTGAGAGGGCCTCAAGGAGCTGCTGCTATTGTTGCTTCAACTCTTCAAATTGTGATTGGTTTTAGTGGACTTTGGTGTAATATCACACGATTAGTTTTGAAACATGTTACACATTCTATCTTTTACCATTCAGAGTTTAATTGGTTGGAAAAGTTTCGGTTTTTACGATTTCAGATTCATGAGACCATCATCTACAGTTTCATTGGTGGCTCTAACCGTTTATGGATTATATGAGTTTGATTTTCCCTTGGTATGCATATATAAATATGTGCGTGTATATATATATATATTATCTGCATATAGGGGATATGTATATAGAATGATGCTAATTATGCCTAAAAATATTAGTTTTATATACTTCCTTAATGTTCTGTAGGTTGCTAAATGTGTTGAGATTGGATTGCCACAGATTATGCCAAGAAACTTTTATCACCTTTATCGCCGTTAATCCAACATAATAACTAATGCATGCCCTAAACCCAGTTTTTGTTTGCTCCGTTCCAAACACAACAGCTGACGACCGGCTATCCACATAGTCTGCCAATAACGACAGCGCAACAGCTACTTCTGTGCCACGAGTGGTGGGAATGTAAGTGTTTACAGTTTCCACTAAATTTTGAAAACTCATATTCTTTAAAATTCCTTAGTTTTTTTTATTCAGCTACATGGGATGGTTGGTTTATTTGTCTATTTTAGGCTGAAAAAGCAATGATGATTCAAAGACTATTGTTTGTTGCTGGTTTGAACACATTGACACAAACACATATTTGGGCACGGTTGCCATCTGTCGTTTTGTGGGGGGGGGGGGGGTCATACACTTTCGTGCCTACTACTGTTTCAATCATTTTGGCAGGTCAATATAGCGACACCGTGGAACCTCAAGAGGTGGTTACACACTTGCACATCAACCTTTTATAAAACTTATAGTGTTTCATTCAATATTACATCCAATTGACTGCCACATGTTGATGATTATATAGAAATTTGAGAGGATTATGAGAGGGACTCAAGGAGCTGCTGCTATTGTTGCTTCAACTCTTTAAATTGTGCTTCGTTTTAGTGGACTTTGGCGTAATATCACACGGTTAGTTTTGAATCATGTTACACATTCTATCTTTTACCATTCAGAATTTAATTGGTTTGAAATGTTTCGGTTTTTATGATTTCAGATTCATGAGACCATTATCTGCAGTTTCATTGGTGGCTCTAACCGGTTATAGATCATATGAGCTTGGTTTTCCCTTGGTATGCATATCTAAATATGTGCGTGTATATATATATATATATATATATATATATATATATATATATATATATATATATATATATATATTCTGCATATAGGGGATATGTATATAGACTGATATAGATTTATAGATTTATATAGATTTAATAATATAGATTTATATATGTATAGACTCCTCATATTCAACTTCCATAACATCAAATTATTATTATTATTGGTTATCATTAATGCAATTACATGTGTGAGCACCTTTACATTCTCATATTCAGATACTGTAACATCTTTGCATTTAAACTTCCATTAAAATGAAAACTGCCACAGGTCATCCCAAGAGCCTACTTATCATGTCTCTATAAATACACAGCCACATTCAAGCATCCTACCTTTCACTATACAACCTGTGGCTGAATATCGAAAGACACCTGCGAACATGAAGGAAACTACTGTTGTTGCTAACTGTACAGAAAGTTTGGCGACTCTTGAAGAAATATTAAACCATGGTCGAGAAAATAAGAAACACACGGTATCAACACTTTCTATAATTTCGATTGTTTCCCCCAGCATTATTATTATCCATACATTAAACGTGTTTCTTCTAATCCATGCAGAATGCTGAGTTCAATTGTCGTGTGGTGATTAAAGGCGTACGTAATAGCGAAGAGTGGTTCAGACTTATGTGTGGAGGAGGAAAATGCATGAAAGGTGTATCGCATGATCACGGGGAGATGTGGTGTGCTGGCTGTGAAAACCCAATTATGTTTCCCCGAGCAAGGTTCGTCTTTGGTATTCTACAGTTATGTGCATTGGCAAACGTCTTTATACATTTTCACATCTGAAAAAAAAAACTTTCAACAGGTTCCATCTTGAACTTGATGTGCTCGATTCCACGGCAAATGTGGTCATCGTGTGCATCGATGACACTGCACAGATTCTAACAAGCACCACTGCTCAGTCTATACTCAATGTGGAATCGGGTCTCTCGCACATCTACACCGTTTCTTCCGCAAGCAACCAGGATAGCTTCACTCCAGTCATGATACAGACCTCTAACGGTAGCATCTCAACGCTCCCAAACTGCTTACATTCACTTATAGGCACCACCCGAACCATCCAAGTTGATACATCCACATCATGGGGCCTTTGAGAGCTTCAACTGCAAACGTGTGCTCCCAGACGAAACCAATTGTCAATCCGTTGGATCTACCACTCCTACTCCCATGACTAGGAAGGGTAAAGGGGTGATGACAATACCAACACCGGTTAAGCTTAAAGAAACAGTCAGCAAGTACATGTAAGTTTCTATATATACTTTTGACTTACGAAATTCCATGAACCACGTAACTACCTGTCCATTTGTGTTGTGTTTTAGTAAATGTTCAAAATTGAATAATATATGATACAAACATCATGTTTATTTCTTTATGACTACAATGACACCACTGGTTTTGATATGTGCTTTTTCGATTTGAGAACGCATACGAACCCATCGCTTTAATGTTGAAATGAATTGTAATGGAACTTACCCGCGGCAAGTCGGCGACGCGCGGGCATCACCACTAGATTCCCACATTCCGTAAGGTTACCTTTCCTTATGTCGATTATGATGCAATTTGTAGTGAATTTGTTTATGCTTTTTTTTTCGTTTGGATATTTAAGTTAAATCGTTAGATTATGTTTTTCCCCCTATTTTTACATGCCAAATAGCTAAATGGAATTAATTGATCTTCAACGAGTTTGAACTGCAGTTCATAGATGGGAATTTACTTGAACGGAGTTACATTCTATCAAGTTTTTAGGACAAAATAATGGAAATATATACATCATCCAAGTTAAGGTTCAGCCTAACATTTCCCTTCTTTCTTTCACAGCCCTAATTATGAAGATTCTGATTCAGATGGTTCTGTGGGTAGCTAAGGGGAACGTCGACTACATGGCCATGCATTAGCAGCAGAAGATTTCGTGGATTATTGAATAAAAACGGAGGCTTTATGAACTCCTTTAAGTTTTCCCCTGTAATGTATGTTTTTAGACTTGGCAAGTTTCCTGTGCTATGCATGCCTTAAATTTTGTGTGGCCAGCTTATGGTACAAACTCTTATCACGTTTTGTATGGCTTCTCTTACATTGTCTTTTGGCTAATTATCTTATATCCATAGATAAACATTTTCCCTAAACACACAACAAAATGAAGGACACTAACTATTGGTCATGCCGTGCATCGCACGGGCCTTCCCTCTAGTAATAATAATAACTTAGTAAACATCAACTATAACGTTGATTTATCATGTTGATATATTACTATTAAATAAAAAAATAATAATAAAATAAAAAATAAGAGTATGTAGGGCTGATGGGAGTTATGGCCACCAACATCAAATGGATAGTTATTTTTGGCTTTTAATTATATCTACAACCACAATGTATCACCATAACATTTAATAGTAAATTATGTATGCACTAACATAACTATTATACAATACCTAACTAATATATTAATTGTCAAAAAAAAAACTAAGACCACCATTAGCAGCGATCATATGTTATGACCCCATTTAAGTTCTTTTTTTATTATTACTAAACAACCCCAATTACTTGTATATCTTAAATATACACGATGCTTTATTATTAACTAACAATTATATGTCACAAATAAAAAGAAGATAGGTAATGGAAACAGCCACTCCGGCTGCTAGTCTCAAGACAACAACATTTTGTTTTTTCTATTTGTTTTAACCCCAACTAATCCTATTTATTACAACCAACTTTAACTCTAATCCTTTCCTATAAATATCACTTTAACCCAGCCACTTTTCCACTTTTACAACCCATAAACACACTCTCAAAGTCTCTAATTTCGCAGCAACAACTCAAGTTCGGACAGATTATCCAGCCTTCACTAAAGTGAGCATAACTCACTAAATACTTGTCCGATTTAGTCCATTCTTTTTCCTATGTGCTTGGATCGACCTTAGCTTCGATTCCATGGGTTTTTCACAGTAAATAAGTCCCTGGAACTCCGGCAAAAATGCTCCAAAGTTCACTGTTCATTTCTGATTTCATCTAATCTTAAACTTGTTTAACTTGAGTCTAACTCATCTCAAACCTATGTCCTTATGCTTATAACCACTTCTATGGTTAGTTAGTCTTAAAAACAAGGTTGAGACATTCAAAATCAGAGGTTAAACCTCATATACATTCTGTTTTGTTTAGGGTTTCTAACCCACAAGTGATGTTCAAGCTTCAAGCTTGATGAAGGTGATATTATGGACTAACTTGAGTTGTCCAACATAGAATCCCCACATCACTTGATGATTTCTCATAGTGTAGTTATTTCTTATTCTTGTATTAATATTAGTTCATGACCCTCCTTGTATGTTTTTACATCAAGTGTAGTGGTGAACCATAAGAGGTACCTAAATAGAAGCTTGTTCTTCCTACCTCCTACATGACTTCCATGATACTAGAGGTGCCTAAATGAAGAATAATCTTCTACCTCATGCTTGACTAATGGACTAAATAATACATATATTACTTATACATATATATACTATTCGAACTCTTGATGGTGGACTCGTGTTCATTCGTCAAGATATTAGCATGACATCATCTAAGGCATAAGACTTGTTACGATTCTAATGAGTATATTACTCATGAAAACATTAACCCTTGAGGTTCCATAATGTCAAGAACAAGTACTTGTATTAAAGGATGTTTACTTTCGAATACATATGTTCTTGTGTTTTAACTTCCTAAAATCCCTAAATCTTCCGAATTCCCAAAAATCATACACTTTGTTTCTTCGTGTAGAACGACTTGGTGTTCCAATCCCCTAATCATCAACAACTCACTCGTGGATTCAAGTAAAAGACTTGCAAAACCGTGAGTATACTCGCAACCCCCTTTTTATGTTTACCACTTTTGGGGTGTAACATGTTAATCTATTAAACTATACTTAAACTTATTCTTTATGCAATGCACGAAAACAATCCTTATACATGAATACTATGTTGTTATACTTGATGCTTATACGTGGACCATACTTATGTGATATGTTTTAGTCATTAGCTTTCACGAGTCTCCATTTGACATGTATAGCACTATAGGAGTAACGCACCGCCCCTAAACTAGTGGTCATGTTGAATTATATCATTTTGCGTAAACAGAGGGTTGACTAGAAATATTGCATGCCATGTTAGGTTGATCTTGTATAAACTAAGTTGCCATGTGGATTCGTTTTTAAACTTTTATACTTATACTTATTCTTAAACTTGTATACTCGCCTTTGCTTTTGCATTGAATTGTATTTTAAACATGTTACAGGTTGTGATTGATGATGCTAAGAAATGGATTAGCAAAGATGCCTAGATACTCACTTAGACGTTTAGGTTTAAAGTGTTGTATCAATTTTGGTTATGTTAGGTTGAACAATGTTGTTATTTGAATCTCTTGTAATGTTTTGACAATTTATTTATGAAATGAAAATCGGTTGAATTAAATATTGTCACAAATAGCGTTATGAAGTGTAACACCTCGAAATTTTGCGTCCAATAATGTATTGACACGTGTCTTGAGTTTACACGTGGTATTAAATATAGAATAAAGGACTAAAGTTAACAAACATGGAAAGTATGTAAATTCGAGGGTTAAAATGTCAACAAGGGGTAAATACACTATACAGTAACCCTAAATGATGCTCGTACCTTCAAACGGATAAATCATGGATCGTACGGAACGAAATGCGGAAGAGAGTGAAAGATTACAAACTACAGGGGTTAATTGTGTCAACATGTTTAAGTTATACCTCTGAGTGACCCTTTAACATACCCGAGGCTTTGTAACAGTAAATTACGCTCACTAGAATATACGATATAAATTCGCAAACTTCCGTTTTAAAACGAGAAAGTTATGATCAAATTCGTATGCGAGGGGTTAGAAGCGTCAACAATGGAAGATAAGGCTTTTCGGATAGTAATTAAACTAACCGGGGAGTTAACGGCGCAGGTAAAAGTCACGAGGCCCTTATTCGTAAATAATTGAGGCCCAAATCGCAAAGTTACCCCTTCGAAACCGAAAGGTCAGGCTAATAATGGCAAAAGATTTGAAAATCCTGAATTACAGGCCTCAGGCGGCCCGCGTTAGAGAAACAATGAAGCTTATGCGGGCCGCGAGCCATGTGAAGATCCGGTTCCTGACATAAGGATTCAGGCGGCCCGCGTGAGCCTAGCCTGATCCTTAATGCGGGCCGCGTCAAGGTGCCAGATGCAGAAAACATGCACAGATTCACTGTATGCAGGATACTTCTATTGATGCTCCCATACTACCCTCCGCCCTCGAATCCCTTATTGGAACAAAACACACTTTTGAGATTAAGAGCCACACATACTACCGTTATGGAGAGTATGAGAGCTTCAATTGCGCGAAGATTGTTGGCCCTGGTATGGATGATACAGATGGGAGCGTTAAGGTTGTCACGTCGGATTTGGGTACCATACCATCTGACTCCCTAAAGCGTGGTTCGAGCCTCCCGCCCCCGACACCCGGAACTGGACACAAACTAAGAAAGCTGTAAGTTACACCTACCAATTGTCCCCTGTTTCGAATGTTTACATGTTGGAACTTTGCGCCAATACATACATTCCCATCTTTCTTTGCAGCTACGTTGAAGAATCGGATGACGATGATGAGGGGGTGTCCGTTGACCGTGTGCATGTTAACGATGTGGTAGACGATAGTGGGGATGCTAAGAAGGGCTCCCGCTGATATGGCGGTGGTCATTTCTCATTTTCTTCAAGTGTTTGTGCTCTTGTGACTTTCTCTTTTATGGATTCAAATAATGTGGTGACACCTATGACTTGTGCCCACACCAAAACTGTGATGTTTTTCTATTGCGCAATATATGTAATTTTTCCGCCTTACCAGTCTCTCTGGATTTATTAAAACAATTCAGCCACGTATTTACGACGAACAAAAATACTCCGCCTAAAAAGCGATGGTAGAGTCCAAATAGGATCATAATATGCCACCTCCGAACATACGCTTCCAAATACGTTTACCCAACCCTTTTGTTACATCTTTAAAGTCATATATAACTTCCAATCACTGTAAAAGGGTTCTATAAATGTTTGTTCAGAATCATGCATACTCCAATAGAATAATACCAATGAACAACGTAAAATAAGTTTTGGAATCATATAAGACTTACATGAATTTTTATCTAAGATGTTGAATAAAGCATATAGATGAATGCAAATGTACAAGCGATGACCGTGTCATTAAACAATCTTCGTGAGCACCTACGTGGAAGTCTGCATTACAAACAACAACGAAATAAGCAAATTATGACTTGTGCTAAACAAATACCTTACGACATATGACCTTTTCCGTCTGACTGTGCCTGTATCTGTTATTTGGGTAAAAAAACAGGCGCGTGGCCAACAATAAATATAATATTTAAACCAGCTTTAACATGCATTCTTTAAGAGTTATTTGCTGTATATTCTGTGCCTTTTCCTTCACATCAACTTGCTTTGTTTTACCCCCCCCCCCCCCCCCCGCGGGGACATGTATGAATGCTTCATTTTGGACGATGTATTATGTAACATTGTATGCAACATACAGCTGGCTGTGCGCCCCTTTGTGATGCTCGAAGCCTCTTTCGCCTTTCATGCATATTCACGTGTTATGCCTAACGGGTTGATCCAATACGTTTGTGGGCTAAACTGCTTGAACAGGCTGGAACAAACAGAGGTATGAAACTTTTAATTGCAGTGTTACCCCCGACCCCGCATATGGAGTTTTAAATACTGAATTCTAACCCTTCTTGTTCCCTCATAAAAGACGAGGTTTGCAGGTTATGGCCTACTGCTCCTGATGTGGTTAGTAATTCGATACAGGCCCGCCTTTGTTCCCATACGTTGTCTGACGGAAAGATACAAACATATTTTGGCCTTACATTGATTAACAGCTGCAGCGATGCTAGCATCGTGGGTAGCAAACATTCTATCCATATACAAAGTCGTAATTATGTGGGTCTTGGTGGGAAGGCCGTGATATACTGTGGGCCTACCCTAACTACCATAAATGCATCTACTTCCTTTGCTGACCCCAACGCAGGTTAGCTATACTGTTCGTGAAAACGGAACCATTTAGCCATAATGTCCGCTTACCGACATGCGTGCACGCACAAATTACAATTCTAACTAGACTGCAAACAGCTTAGGCCCTCCAATTTTGATGCCACTGCTGTCAAGCCGCACACAATGGATTGGAATTTACTTTCTTAGTTAGTTATTTATACGTTTTCTACCTACTATGTTGCGTTTATTCTATCTTCATGTTCTGTGCCTCTTGCAGGTTGCACTCAAATACAACCGCCAGCTGTTACAGTGGCCACTGGTACTACCGCTAGAGTGCGCACAGGAGCATCAATAAAAGGTCGTCCCCATATTTCCTCATCAATGTCCCTCTGGGACGCAGTACGCCTATTCATACTTTCTGGATTGCACGCTTACATTATCCCTCATCCCGTTACGAGCCCTACATAATAGTTGGTCTTTTAACATATGTTACAGGTAAAAACATCATGCGGAGCGATGCAGTGCAGATGCAGCCTGTTTTATGTCCACCAACAACATATTCTCCCTCCGTATCTGCCCAAGGTCTACAACGTTATCTACGATGTTTACTACTATCCTTTTATCATTTCCGTAACTATTACGTTTTTACAGACAATATTTCCTGCACTACACGGAATTCTCATCAAAACGTAGCGGACCCATCGCGCCTGCGCCCTTCTCGCCCTAAAAAAACAGAAGGTAAATCTCTATCACTACCCTGTACCCGACTATGCTTCTACCCGTCTATCATGCAACGTAGGAATAACATTGCCATATTTTAATATGTTACCAGGTGTTCGTGTTCGCACCCCACGTAGGGCAGCGTTTGCATCAACAGGTATTTTCCAACCCTATTTCTTACCATGCACGTTTTGTTCCCTTTTGCATCTAGCTTTACTCTGTTGTTTGATACGCTACTCTCAATCCGTGCGTTGTGCTAAGTTTGCCGGTTACAAATATCATAGGTGCGCATGTTAGGTACCAGAGCCTTGGCCGTCCAACCTTCACGTGCCTTAATTGTGCAGCGATCATGTGGTATGAAGAGAGGAATAAAAATACAAAGTCGTCTGATGGGACGACTTTCTCTTCGTGCTGCCAGGATGGCAAGGTTTTGATTGCTCGCCTTCTTGATCCTCCTGAACCATTAAGATCATTACTTGATTGTAACGACCCAGAGACACTAAGACTCTGAGAACATATTAGAGTTTACAATAGCATGTTCTGTTTCACATCATTTGGGGGAAAGATTGATCATGCTATAAACAGTGGTCGAAGCCTATACACCTTCCGAATTAGTGGTCAGAACTACCACCGAATAGGCGCCATGTTTCCAGTTGAATGTGAACAACCCAGATATGCTCAACTGTATTTCTATGACACGCAAAACGAAGTCAAAACCGTATAACTGCTTTGTTTGGCCAGACCCATTGTCACGACACATGTGATGAAGCAATTGTTGCGTCCCTCATCAGAATGTTAGACACCCACAGTCCTTTGGCTAACGCCTTCCACATGGCGCGCGACTGGTGCACTCAAAATGAAAGAAACAATTGTCAACTACGCTTACTAGGCCAAATAATAAACAATCCACAGTACAATCGCCCTAATGTGTCTGAAGTTGCTGTTCTTATCACAAACGACTTTGGGGAAAACTCCGAACCACGTGATGTTATCGTCAGTACAAAGCACGGCGCGCTTCAACGGATATCAGAATTACATCAACTTTACATGCCTTTGCAGTATCCGTTGTTGTTTCCGTACGGAGAGACCGGGTTCCACGAGCGAATACGCTACCATGACAACACCGGACGTGGGGCGACTAAACGACAATGTGTCACGATGCGGGAATACTACTGCTACAGAATCCATTATCGCAACAACGAAGGCACCACCCTGTTAAGAGGCGGTCGTTTATTCCAACAATATTTGGTTGACTCATACGCAGCCATCGAAGAACAAAGGTTGCGCTGGATGAGGAATAACCAAAATGAGCTGCGCGTTGAGCTCTATCATAATGTTTGTGACGCTGTGACGCGTGGGGATACAAATGCTGAGGCTATCGGGCAACGTATAGTTTTGCCGGCAACCTTTATGGGCAGTCCAAGATATATGATCCAAAATTACCAAGACGCCATGGCTCTGTGCCGTGCTTTTGGGAACCCCGACCTGTTTGTAACGTTTACAGCTAACCCAAAATGGCCTGAAATCGAAGACATGGTATCTCTCATACCAGGGCAAAAGTCTCATGACCGTGCAGATGTTGTATCACGCGTTTTTAAGCTAAAGCTGACCTTCTTGATTGAAGATATTATGAAGAAACAAATCTTTGGTAGCTGCAAAGCAGGTAAAGTTTGTAATGCCTCGCCTCTTTCTTTTGCTATCAATTCTCCCACAAATACTAACCTTTTTTAGCTTTCTAATTTTCCCCTTTTTTCCCTCGCTGACTTGAATCTTTGTCCCCTTGGTTATATACAGTTGTTTACAAAATTGAGTTTCAAAAACGAGGCCTACCGCACGCGCACCTTTTGTTGTGGCTTAAACATTCTGCCGCGTCTCGCACGCCTGCTGGTATAGATGATTTGATTTCAGCAGAGATTCCATCAGAAATTGACGATCCATCCGGCTATAAGGCTGTAACAGATTACATGTTGCATGGTCCATGTGGGAATGATGCGCGCAGCGCTCCGTGTACAACAGATGGAAAATGCATGAAACACTTTTCGAAACCATTTTATCGAGAAACGACAATTGACGAAGATGGTTACCCGGTTTATCGACGACGAGATACCAAGATCTTCTTTAAGAAGGGCAAAACGATGCTTGACAACCGGTTTGTCGTCCTATACAACCGTTATCTCCTCTTAAAGTACGAATCGCACATCAATGTTGAATGGTGTAACCAGTCCCGAGCAATAAAATACCTGTTTAAATACTTAAACAAGGGGCCAGACAGGGCTACAATGGTTGTTCAGGAAAACATTGGCAATGATGGTGAAAAGCGTACACAACAGACTGTTAAGGTCGATGAGATTAAAAACTATCTGGATTGCCGATACTTATCGCCATGTGAAGCTGTGTGGAGAATGCTTGCATTTCCTATACATTACTCATTCCCATATGTCATGAAGCTAACGTTCCATACACCTAATCAACATCTGCTCACATTACGTGATTCGGACAGCTTGTCAGCCCTGTTAAACCGGGACGGGATACAAGACACAATGTTCACCCAATGGTTTGCGCTAAACAACAGAGATGAAGCGGCAAGAAAGTTAACGTACGCCGAGATACCAACAAGGTATGTGTGGCAAGAGGATAACAAGGTATGGAAAACGCGGTTGGAGCGGACAGCCATTGGGCGGATTGTGTATTGCAATCCAGCAGCTGGGCCAAAGTATTATCTAAGGATGTTGTTGGGAATTGTGAGAGGGCCCCGAAGTTTCGAAGAAATAAAAACGGTCGACGGAGTCGTGTATGCAACGTTCAAAGAAGCCTGCTATGCGTATGGCTTGCTTAATGATGACAAGGAGTGGAATGACACCCTTTCAGAGGCTAAATTATGGGCGTCCGGTTCCCAGCTACGGGAATTGTTTGTTACCATGTTGTTGTTTTGCGAAGTGAACCGCCCGGCACAACTGTGAGCACAGAATTGGGAGATACTATCTGATGATATTTTGTACCTGAAATGTAGGCTCTTCATGTTCCCAGGATTACATTTATCAGACGACTAGCTTAAGAACTACTGCCTCATTGAACTAAATGAACTATTGGAGAAAAATGGAAAATTGTTGGCGGATTTCACAGATATGCCACAACCGGATACGTCGCTCCTCGATAAGATGGATAATCGTCTAATCAGGGAAGAGTTGAGTTACAATAAAAAAAAGGTTGACAAACGAACACGATCAATTATATGCATCACTCAACACGGAACAAACGGTCATATACGACACAGTCATTGATTCTGTTACCACCCGAAAAGGCGGGTTCTATTTCGTGTATGGTCCGGGTGGGACAGGCAAGACTTTCCTGTACAGAGCCATTCTGTCATGCTTAAGATCTATGGGCATGATTGCCCTTGCGGTTGCATCTTCAGGTAAAAAAAATAATTCTGTAATGTTGTATAATTATTCTCGTGCTACATAATGTATGTGGTTGCGTACACAACTCCATTTTTACTCACTTTACCTATCCCCGCACGTCAGGTATCGCGTCCCTTCTATTACCCGAAGGTCAGACAACTCATAGCCGCTTCGCTATCCCTTTAGAATTACTTCACAATAGCACGTGTGCCATCAAACAAAATACCCTGTTGGCACACATGTTATAAGAGGTAAGGTTAATCATCTGGGACGAAGCACCAATGATGCAAAAATATGCCTTTGAAGCACTTGATAAAACACTTAGAGATATCTTGGGGTTTTCTACCTACGCAAACAGGGAACGTGTGTTTGGTGGCATGCCTGTTTTGCTTGGTGGTGATTTCAGGCAAATCCTTCCCGTCATCCCAAAGGGAAAAACAGAAGATGTTGTTCAGGCATGCATAAATAAATCGTATCTGTGGAAAAGTTGTGAACTCTTCAGTCTCCACCGTAGTATGGGTGTCAACGAATACACCTCAACAGGTGTGCTAGACATGGATAGGCAACGTTTCAACAAATGGTTGTTAGAAATCGGCGATGGAATCGTTCCCTCAAAAGCCAAAGAAGGTGAAAATGAGCCAACCTGGATCGAGATACCCACCAGGTTCATCGTTGATAGTTGTGGCCTTCCTGTGAAAACGATTGTTAACGCTGTCTTCCCGTCGTTTACAGAAAGGCAGGTCGATGACGATTTTTTGTGTGAAAGAGCAATACTAACCCCACTCAATATAGACGCGGACGAAATCAATGATTACATGTTTGCACAATTGAGACGGACCACAAAGACCTACAAGAGTTCTGACGAGATATGTCGCGCATCCACGGATGTATTAGAACAGGAACAACTATATCCGTCTAAATTCCTAAACTCTTTGACATTCCCAGGTACCCCCACCCCCCCACCCCCCGGCACTAAAATATTAGTTACAGACAAAAAAATTGTGACCAGTTAAATTCTTTAATTATTTGACATTGTCAGGTATGCCACCGCACGCTTTGCATTTAAAAGAAGGCCTCCCTATCATGCTTTTAAGAAATGTGAACCCCTCGAAAGGATTATGTAATGGCACCCGTCTTATTATCACAGACCTTGGGAAATTTGTAATCAAGGCTAGGATACTTACTGGGTCTAATCGTGGAGATACTGCATTAATACCGAGGATAACCCTTTCATCCACGAAATCAAAATGGCCATTTATTATGAAAAGACGCCAGTTCCCAGTGAAACCATGCTATGCAATGACCATTAATAAAAGTCAAGGCCAGTCATTAAAAGTTGTTGGTCTGTATTTGCCCCGACCTGTGTTTAGCCATGGCCAGCTTTATGTGGCGCTTTCAAGGGTTACGACACCTGAAGGTTTAAAGATTGTCATCGTCGGGGATGGCAACGGTAGCATGAAAAACCATACCAGAAACATCGTTTACAAAGAAACGTTTAACAATTTGGCCACATCAGATCGGACACAATAAACAATACTTGCCTTACCGTATATTTTTGGACTACCAAGAAACTTTTATCACCTTTATCGCTGTTAATCCAACATAATAACTGATGCATGCCCTAAACCCAATTTTTTTTGTTTGTTCCGTCCCAAACACAACAGCTATATACGTACCATGTTGAGTATTATTCATGTACCCTCCGACGACCAACTATCCCCGTATTCTGCCAATAACGCCAGCGCAACAGCTATTTATGTGCCACGGGTGGTGGGAATGTAACTCTTTACAGCTTCCACTACATTTTGAAAACTCATATTCTTTTTTATTTCTTGGTTTTTTGTTTGTTGATTTTATTCCGATACATGTGCTGGTTGGTTTTTTTGTCTATTTTAGGAAGAAAAGGCACCGATGATTCAAAGACTATTGTTTGTTGCTGGTTTGAACACATTGACACAAACGCATCTTGGGACACGGTTGCCAGCTGTCGTTGGGGGGGGTCATACACTTTCGTGCACACTACTATTTCAATCATTTTGGCTGGTCAATATAGCGACATCGTGGATCCTCAAGTGGTGGTTGCACACTTACACATCAACCTTTTATGAAACTTATAGTGTTTCGTTTAATATTACATCCAATTGACTCCCACATGTTAATGATTATATAGAAATTTGAGAGGATTTTGAGAGGGCCTCAAGGAGCTGCTGCTATTGTTGCTTCCACTCTTCAAATTGTGCTTGGTTTTAGTGGAATTTGGTGTAATATCACACGATTAGTTTTGAAACATGTTACACATTCTATCTTTTACCATTCAGAGTTTAATTGGTTGGAAAAGTTTCGGTTTTTACGATTTCAGATTCATGAGACCATCATCTACAGTTTCATTGGTGGCTCTAACCGGTTATGGATTATATGAGTTTGATTTTCCCTTGGTATGCATATATAAATATGTGCGTGTATATATATATATATATATATATATATATATATATATATATATATATATATATATATATATATATATATATATTATCTGCATATAGGGGATATGTATATAGAATGATGCTAATTATGCCTAAAAATATTAGTTTTATATACTTCCTTAATGTTCTGTAGGTTGCTAAATGTGTTGAGATTGGATTGCCACAGATTATGCCAAGAAACTTTTATCACCTTTATCGCCGTTAATCCAACATAATAACTAATGCATGCCCTAAACCCAGTTTTTGTTTGCTCCGTTCCAAACACAACAGCTGACGACCAGCTATCCACATAGTCTGCCAATAACGACAGCGCAACAGCTACTTCTGTGCCACGAGTGGTGGGAATGTAAGTGTTTACAGTTTCCAATAAATTTTGAAAACTCATATTCTTTGATATTTCTTAGTTTTTTTTTATTCAGCTACATGGGATGGTTTGTTTATTTGTCTATTTTAGGCTGAAAAAGCAACGATGATTCAAAGACTATTGTTTGTTGCTGGTTTGAACACATTCACACAAACACATATTTGGGCACGGTTGCCATCTGTCGTTTTGTGGGGGGGGGGGGTCATACACTTTCGTGCCTACTACTGTTTCAATCATTTTGGCAGGTCAATATAGCGACATCGTGGAACCTCAAGAGGTGGTTACACACTTGCACATCAACCTTTTATAAAACTTATAGTGTTTTATTCAATATTACATCCAATTGACTACCACATGTTGATGATTATATAGAAATTTGAGAGGATTATGAGAGGGACTCAAGGAGCTGCTGCTATTGTTGCTTCAACTCTTCAAATTGTGCTTCGTTTTAGTGGACTTTGGCGTAATATCACACGGTTAGTTTTGAATCATGTTACACATTCTATCTTTTACCATTCAGAATTTAATTGGTTGGAAATGTTTCGGTTTTTATGATTTCAGATTCATGAGACCATTATCTGCAGTTTCATTGGTGGCTCTAACCGGTTATAGATCATATGAGCTTGGTTTTCCCTTGGTATGCATATCTAAATATGTGCGTGTATATATATATATATATATATATATATATATATATATATATATATATATATATATATATATATATATATATATATTCTGCATATAGGGGATATGTATATAGACTGATATAGATTTATAGATTTATATAGATTTAATAATATAGATTTATATATGTATAGACTCCTCATATTCAACTTCCATAACATCAAATTATTATTATTGGTTATCATTAATGCAATTACATGTGTGAGCACCTTTACATTCTCATATTCAGATCCTGTAACATCTTTGCATTTAAACTTCCATTAAAATGAAAACTGCCACAGGTCATCCCAAGAGCCTACTTATCATGTCTCTATAAATACACAGCCACATTCAAGCATCCTACCTTTCACTATACAACCTGTGGCTGAATATCGAAAGACACCTGCGAACATGAAGAAAACTACTGTTGTTGCTAAATGTACAGAAAGTTTGGCGACTCTTGAAGAAATATTAAACCATGGTCGAGAAAATAAGAAACACACGGTATCAACACTTTCTATAATTTCGATTGTTTCCCCCAGCATTATTATTATCCATACATTAAAGGTGTTTCTTCTAATCCATGCAGAATGCTGAGTTCAATTGTCGTGTGGTGATTAAAGGCGTACGTAATAGCGAAGAGTGGTTCAGACTTATGTGTGGAGGAGGAAAATGCATGAAAGGTGTATCGCATGATCACGGGGAGATGTGGTGTGCTGGATGTGAAAACCCAATTATGTTTCCCCGAGCAAGGTTCGTCTTTGGTATTCTACAGTTATGTGCATTGGCAAACGTCTTTATACATTTTCACATCTGAAAAAAAAACTTTCAACAGGTTCCATCTTGAACTTGATGTGCTCGATTCCACGGCAAATGTGGTCATCGTGTGCATCGATGACACTGCACAGATTCTAACAAGCACCACTGCTCAGTCTATACTCAATGTGGAATCGGGTCTCTCGCACATCTACACCGTTTCTTCCGCAAGCAACCAGGATAGCTTCACTCCAGTCATGATACAGACCTCTAACGGTAGCATCTCAACGCTCCCAAACTGCTTACATTCACTTATAGGCACTACCCGAACCATCCAAGTTGATACATCCACATCATGGGGCCTTTGAGAGCTTCAACTGCAAACGTGTGCTCCCAGACAAAACCAATTGTCAATCCGTTGGATGTACCACTCCTACTCCCATGACTAGGAAGGGTAAAGGGGTGATGACAATACCAACACCAGTTAAGCTTAAAGAAACAGTCAGCAAGTACATGTAAGTTTCTATATATACTTTTGACTTACGAAATTCCATGAACCACGTAACTACCTGTCCATTTGTGTTGTGTTTTAGTAAATGTTCAAAATTGAATAATATATGATACAAACATCATGTTTATTTCTTTATGACTACAATGACAGCACTGGTTTTGATAAGTGCTTTTTCAATTTGAGAATGCATATCAACCCATCGCTTTAATGTTGAAATGAATTGTAATGGAACTTACCCATGGCAAGTCGGCGACGCGCGGGCATCACCACTAGATTCCCACATTCCGTAAGGTTACCTTTCCTTATGTCGATTATGATGCAATTTGTAGTGAATTTGTTTATGCTTTTTTTTTCGTTTGGATATTTAAGTTAAATCGTTAGATTATGTTTTTCCCCCTATTTTTACATGCCAAATAGCTAAATGGAATTAATTGATCTTCAACGAGTTTGAACTGCAGTTCATAGATGGGAATTTACTTGAACGGAGTTACATTCTATCAAGTTTTTAGTACAAAATAATGGAAATATATACATCATCCAAGTTAAGGTTCAGCCTAACATTTCCCTTCTTTCTTTCACAGCCCTAATTATGAAGATTCTGATTCAGATGGTTCTGTGGGTAGCTAAGGGGAACGTCGACTACATGGCCATGCATTAGCAGCAGAAGATTTCGTGGATTATTGAATAAAAACGGAGGCTTTATGAACTCCTTTAAGTTTTCCCCTGTAATGTATGTTTTTAGACTTGGCAAGTTTCCTGTGCTATGCACGCCTTAAATTTTGTGTGGCCAGCTTATGGTACAAACTCTTATCATGTTTTGTATGGCTTCTCTTACATTGTCTTTTGGCTAAACAACCCCAATTACTTGTATATCTTAAATATACACGATGCTTTATTATTAACTAGCAATTATATGTCACAAATAAAAAGAAGATAGGTAATGGAAACAGCCACTCCGGCCGCTAGTCTCAAGACAACAACATTTTGTTTTTTCTATTTGTTTTAACCCCAACTAATCCTATTTATTACAACCAACTTTAATTCTAATCCTTCCCTATAAATATCACTTTAATCCCAGCCACTTTTCCACTTTTACAACCCATAAACACACTCTCAAAGTCTCTAATTTCGCAGCAACAACTCAAGTTCGGACAGATTATCCAGCCTTCACTAAAGTGAGCATAACTCACTCAATACTTGTCCGATTTAGTCCATTCTTTTTCCTATGTGCTTGGATCGACCTTAGCTTCGATTCCATGGGTTTTTCACAGTAAATAAGTCCCTGGAACTCCGGCAAAAATGCTCCAAAGTTCACTGTTCATTTCTGATTTCATCTAATCTTAAACTTGTTCAACTTGAGTCTAACTCATCTCAAACCTATGTCCTTATGCTTATAACCACTTCTATGGTTAGTTAGTCTTAAAAACAAGGTTGAGACATTCAAAATCAAAGGTTAAATCTCATATACATTCTGTTTTGTTTAGGGTTTCTAACCCACAAGTGATGTTCAAGCTTCAAGCTTGATGAAGGTGTGATTATGGACTAACTTGAGTTGTCCAACATAGAATCCCCACATCACTTGATGATTTCTCATAGTGTAGTTATTTCTTATTCTTGTATTAATATTAGTTCATGACCCTCCTTGTATGTTTTTACATCAAGTGTAGTGGTGAACCATAAGAGGTACCTAAATAGAAGCTTGTTCTTCCTACCTCCTACATGACTTCCATGATACTAGAGGTGCCTAAATGAAGAATAATCTTCTACCTCATGCTTGACTAATGGACTAAATAATACATATATTACTTATACATATATATACTATTCGAACTCTTTATGGTGGACTCGTGTTCATTCGTCAAGATATTAGCATGACATCATCTAAGGCATAAGACTTGTTACGATTCTAATGAGTATATTACTCATGAAAACATTAACCCTTGAGGTTCCATAATGTCAAGAACAAGTACTTGTATTAAAGGATGTTTACTTTCGAATACATATGTTCTTGTGTTTTAACTTCCTAAAATCCCTAAATCTTCCGAATTCCCAAAACTCATACACTTTGTTTCTTCGTGTAGAAGGACTTGGTGTTCCAATCCCCTAATCAACAACAACTCACTCGTGGATTCAAGTAAAAGACTTGCAAAACCGTGAGTATACTCGCAACCCCCTTTTTATGTTTACCACTTTTGGGGTGTAACATGTTAATCTATTAAACTACACTTAAACTTATTCTTTATGCAATGCACGAAAACAATCCTTATACATGAATACTATGTTGTTATACTTGATGCTTATACGTGGACCATACTTATGTGATATGTTTTATTCATTAGCTTTCACGAGTCTCCATTTGACATGTATAGCACTATAGGAGTAACGCACCGCCCCTAAACTAGTTGTCATGTTGAATTATATCATTTTGCGTAAACAGAGGGTTGACTAGAAATATTGCATGCCATGTTAGGTTGATCTTGTATAAACTAAGTTGCCATGTGGATTCGTTTTAAAACTTTTATACTTATACTTATTCTTAAACTTGTATACTCGCCTTTGCTTTTGCATTGAATTGTATTTTAAACATGTTACAGGTTGTGATTGATGATGCTAAGAAACGGATTAGCAAAGATGCCTAGATACTCACTTAGACGTTTAGGTTTAAAGTGTTGTATCAATTTTGGTTATGTTATGTTGAACAATGTTGTTATTTGAATCTCTTGTAATGTTTTGACAATTTATTTATGAAATGAAAATCAGTTGAATTAAATATTGTCACAAATAGCGTTATGAAGTGTAACACCTCGAAATTTTGCGTCCAATAATGTATTGACACGTGTCTTGAGTTTACCCATGGTATTAAATACAGAATAAAGGACTAAAGTTGAAAAACATGGAAAGTATGTAAATTCGAGGGTTAAAATGTCAACAAGGGGTAAATACACTGTACAGTAACCCTAAATGATGCTCGTACCTTCAAACGGATAAATCATGGATCGTACGGAACGAAATGCGGAAGAGAGTGAGAGATTACAAACTACAGGGGTTAATTGTGTCAACATGTTTAAGTTATACCTCTGAGTGACCCTTTAACATACCCGAGGCTTTGTAACAGTAAATTACGCTCACTAGAATATACGATATAAATTTCGCAAACTTCCGTTTTAAAACGAGAAAGTTATGATCAAATTCGTATGCGAGGGGTTAGAAGCGTCAACAATGGAAGATAAGGCTTTTTGGATAGTAATTAAACTAACCGGGGAGTTAACGGCGCGGGTAAAAGTCACGAGGCCCTTATTCGTAAATAATCGAGGCCTAAATCGCAAAGTTACCCCTTCGAAACCGAAAGGTCAGGCTAATAATGGCAAAAGATTTGAAAATCTTGAATTACAGGCCTCAGGCGGCCCGCGTTAGAGAAACATGGAAGCTTATGCGGGCCGCGAGCCATGTGAACATCCGGTTCCTGACATAAGGATTCAGGCGGCCCGCATGAGCCTAGCCTGATCCTTAATGCGGGCCGCGTCAAGGTGCCAGATGCAGAAAACATGCACAGATTCACTGTTTGATGTTTTAACCGACCTTGGGTGCAATTATGGCAGCATGGGCGCCCCCTACATGTCCTCTAACACTCAGGGACAGCTGCTGATCATCCATGAGCAATTATAGACTTAGTTGTGATGATCTTATGCTCCATTTTTCACTATAAAAGGCAATGTAGTGCACACATTTGAAACACACCTCAAACCTGCTTTCTTGACCACTTTTGGAGCTCAAGAGCATTCTTCTAACATCTCTGGTCGTGCACCAAGCTTCTGTAAGTATGCCTAACCCTTTGTGGCTTAGTTTTTGCTTAGTTATAGCCTAAAAGTCAATCCGTCATAATTAACGGTTGACTTGACGATAAATCACAAATGGTCCAGTGGTTTGTCGAATCAAAAGTAGTTATATGTTGGTAATCATGTGGGCATTAAACCCCTAAGAGGGCACCCTCTGATTCCCACTCTAACTAGTCCGAATGTCGAGTCAAACTTGCTTAGAAAAAGTCAAAAGAATGCTATTTTGCGATTTTAAGCATAATCAGTAATGTAGATGGCGTGTAATCTGTTTTAACACTCATATAACATGATAATAAGTATATTAACTAGTCTAAGCTTGTTTGATCCGACCACTTACTGTTTTGACCCGGTTCGGAACCGAAAGTCGCAAAACTTTGACTTTTGCTTTGACTTCAATTCTGACCCGTTATGGTATGAGTTAGATATGCCTTAGGACTCTCTTAGGACCAGGTTACATGATGGTATAACCCTCTGTGACCGGTTCGTTGTTTGTCCGAGTCTTTAGCACATTTCCGTTAAATGCTTAAAAGTTGACCGTAACGCCCTTTCCAATTTAAAACAGGAATTTTTGACATGTGAAAGGACCATAACCTTGGTTACTGATTTCTAAGCATGTCCCTAAAAAATGTCACCTCAATCCGAGGTCTAGAATAGGAGTTATGCTAAATAGCGCAATTTCGGAAACTTTAGTAATTAAACGGCGCATTTAGCATAAAGCCTATCTAAACCCAAATTTCGGCACCAAACCTTTTACACAAGTATGTAAAATAATATTTTGGGAATTTTAAAGATTTTTATTTATTTTTAACCTGCTCATAACCTGCGGTTATGGCATCGGTTCGGTAAATACCGAATATACCCTTTTCGAGCATAACTTGAGTTCTACAAGGTCTTTTGACCCGATTCCAGTTGCTACTGATTTTAATTAATAAATAGAGTATTTTGGACTTTATAAACTGTTCGGAAAACTCAGATTTCCTGTAGAACTCAGAAACCTCTTTTATGATCTTTAAAATGACCGAAATACCCCTACGGGGCATATAATGAACTTAAACTCGTTACGGGCATTATGGAAGGTATCCTACTGATACCACAACCTCTTTAAAGCATATTGACTTAGGAAACTTGTGTAGGACTCTTACGGTTACCCGTTACGCCTTATGCGCGCACGGTTCGGTTTATGTAACTAGTTTACATAAACTAGCCGAAACGGGTCAAACCTAATTGTTTTCACCTCAAAATCTAGAGTGTGGTTATATTACCCATATAAAACAAGTCTTCAAACTTGTTGGGTCCAAACCACATTCCATTCCCGGTTTTCGCCTTTCACGCGATTAAACCATAACTATCCTTTGAAACTGACCGGTCTAAGCTAAGGCTAAACTAAAGACCCGTTAGGATTCTAATAGGTTATTTTAAACCTTCGTTCCAGAATAGGAGACCAGTAAAAGAAACTTGCATCTTGTTTAATTAAGGATTAATACTTGCTCAGGTAAATACTTTTAACTTATTTTCCCTATACGGGCTTGGGTTACGGTATATAAATTACCGCTTGTTCGGGCATTAAATCTTCCATCATATGGTGGTTAATTGAATAATTTAATTGGCCCGTTTAAATACGTTTTGTTGGCTTTACGCCTTTGGGAGCTTAATGACCATGTCCCGGATATCCTTGGCATCATTTTACGAAATGGCCACGACTTCGACACACGGGTGTAGGCGTACACCCGTAATGTGTCTATATTATTAAAGGTATAACCATTGATTTTCCCGCCACGGCTTTATGCTTTGTGGCGTGTCTATTAACCTTAAACCCGGCACGACCCGGGCGACCGAACGCATAGTAAACATGTAATTCTTTTACAAGATTTAATTATAAATTATCCCAAGTTATAAAGAGTTTGTGCCTTGTGCATTCAAATCAATTTTATTAAACATTTTACAAAAGTGTCGGTTGAATGTATTTACCAATGTAAACTGACGTATTTTCCCCAAAAAGATTAAATGCATGTTCTAAGCGTAATTGGCTGGATATTTCTCCTTAGCATCAATAAAGAGTTTCGCAAGCTTAAGATGCCTACGTCTGTTGAACAATACTTATATTTTATTTTGATCCTCTGTGGATTATATTTCGACAATCGTGATACTTTGATATTACATCCAAAGGTTGAAATATATTTATCTTTATGCTTCCGCTGTGCATTTATATATTGTGTGGTTTGACTATATTGTTGCCAACTACGTCACAGTAATCCCCCACCGGGCCCACCGGTGATACACGTGGAAAAATCGGGGTGTGACAGGTTGGTATCAGAGCCAACGTTGAGTGAATTTAACACTATCCTTATGTGTTTAATCTCAATGACACAATTGCACATACTTGAGTCTAGACAAGAACATAGGACAAATTCGAAATTGTTATTCCAGTTTGTCTTTTATTGTTTATTATGGTTTAAAGAATTGTTAAGCAGGAAATATGCCACCAGCAATTAAGAGAGGAGGAAGAGGCAAAGGGCCGATCACTACTCACAATGATCACGAGGCCGGACATTCGAACATGCGAGCTCCTTCCAGTACAAGGAGTGAAGAACCTCAGAGACGTAGAAGAAACCTCTTTGAGCCTGCAAGACATTCTACCTCGCACAGTTCGACACCTTCATACCATCACTCTTTTGGACCAAATTCGGAGAACGATCCCAGTAACCCTCAACCTTCGTTTATACCTCTCCAGCGATCTGCATCGCACCGTTCCTATGGCGATCCTACTCCTTTCTTTCAAGGCCGATTTAACCCGGCTGATTATGTCCAAGAACCAATAGGTTATAACCCTTTAGGACCTGAAGACCATTTCTCCGAAGATAATGCGGTAGATATGGATGAAGACACGGATCCCATAGAACCTGCAAGGGGTACTCCCAACCATCCAATCGAGATCTCTGATAGGTCATCCTTCCATGGAACACCCTATCAAGGTCCCGACAGTTACCAGGCGAGATTTAACCAGTGTGATTGGTACTTCACACCTTCTCATCACTTCTCGCCTCATGAGCAACAGCAGCAACAGGATCCTTCCGAGGATTCGCGTTTCGTGGCAGTTACGCCACCACCTCCTCCGCCACCAGTTCAGCAAGCACCTCCTGATCCGCCAAGGCGTAGGAGATCAGGCGCACGGATGTCCACCCGAGGAGGGGAATTCCACTTTAGTACCCCTCGCCACTCGAGTGCAAGTCACTTTCCGCCAGTGCCTGAAGAACCACAGTTAGGGGAACCTTCTGGTCACCCTGCAGAGGTGAATTCTGCACCAGTTGCACCACCTCCGCCACCATTTGGGTATGATAACCCTATACCAGCGTACGGCGGTTCCACCGCGTACAACCCGTTTGAGCAGCCGACTCACACGCACTACAACTATAATTACGATGCCGACCCATACGTGGTAGCGGCTAATTATAATGCCCTGCATCCCGACAGAGCTTATGGAAACCTTTGGGGAACGGATTACTCAGCTCATGGGTATCCAATACCTCCTAGACCTCCGGTTCAACAACCGTCGCAGCAGCCACGTTTTTCTCCACCGGAGCAAGAAGAAATCCTCCACCGTCTAAACCGAGTGGAACGAGACTTTGAGCAAGAACGTAAAAGTAATCGTGGATTCCTTAAAGGCCTAGAAAACCTACTAAAAGGGAGGAAGAAACGAGATCATTAGTCTCTTTATGTACTATAATATTTACAATTACAATCAAGTCCCTGCGAGGACATTTGTCTTAAGTATTTTAGTCCCTGCGAGGACATTTATCGCGTTTAGTCCCTGCGTGGACAATTGCATTTCAGTCCCTGCGTGGACTTATCTTTTAGTCCCTGTGCGGACATCTATCTATGTATTCGGTCCCTGTGTGGACTTGTTTTCTGTAAACCACTGCGTAGGTACTTATTTATTTAAAAGTCCCGTTTAGGACAGTGTGTAACCATTATTATGATTAATGGAATATATGTTATAAATTTCATTTTTATTATATACATTGTTATATGAAATGAATCAAAACTCATTCCTTTTAAATTAATATGCCTAAATAAAGAATCTTAATAGTGAAACCTAGCCTGGTGTCATTATAAGACCTGGCCAAGATGGTAAGACTTAATTAAAAGATTCAGATTCCAGTTAACCTCTATAAACATGTTAACATCCTTGGCAGATGTGATTCGTTAAAATCACACGCGTCATTCTTATATACAAATCCATTAAGGGATTCCAAAACCCAAATTAATGATTGGTAAATCATGGGTTAAATCGTCAATAAAGATGATCATTTATTTAAAACATCCATTAGTGATGTAGTGCCCACGGGCCATACTTATTGTCATATAAGACAAAAGACAGTTGTAGTCTGTGACTCCCTGTCAGAAAAGGTAAAAGGACTACGGTTCAAACCTTCATGCCTTGATTCTCTGTAATCCTGGCTTATATTATAAAAACGTCCTTGTGACTAGGCTTGTGTGCCATTAACAATATTATTTGTAAATAGGATAAGTTATATTCAAATCCTAAATAAACAGTGAGTAACAAATTAACCAAATATGGTCTCTGTTTACCATGGTTAATAAATTGCTATAAAAGACAATTCCATAATAAACTCCTAAATAAACTTTGTCATTATCTTCTGTAGCAGATTCGAGATATAATGGCTGAACCAAGTGGAGTTAATAGTCATTCGAAGGAGGATGACAATGATAACGCTCAGATCTATTTGACGGGCGCTGAACTAAAAGCTCTAGTAGACAACGGTGTTAAGGCAGCCTTGGATCGGCAGTATGAAGAATACACCGAGTCCCGAAGCAGAACCCTATCTACACCACACTCAAAGCCAAAAACCCACTCTAAATCTCACAGCAAACCACCCTCAACTCCGTCTAAGCCTAAGAAGGACGACGATGGGCACTCATCCAATGAGAATAGTGTCCACCCTAAGAAGAAAGTAGTCGATGATACACCTCGCGCCAGGGGTTGCACGTATAAATATTTCGTATCTTGCAAACCCCGAGATTTCACTGGGGAAAGGGCACGGTGGATTGTATGACCTGGTTAGACGAGATGGACACTGTTGTGGACATCAGTGGTTGTGCTGAGAGAGACTTGGTGAAGTTTGTTTCACAGTCGTTCAAGGGTGAAGCCCTAGCATGGTGGAGATCTCTGGTTTAAGCCTCTGGGAAGGCTGTTTTGTATAGCATGACATGGGAGGAATTTATGGCTCTCATCAAGGAAAATTACTGCCCTCAGCATGAGGTTGAAAAGATCGAGTCTGATTTCTTATCGTTGGTCATGAAGAACCTGGATTTCCAGGCATATCTCACGACTTTCAACACTCTGTCGAGATTGGTTCCGTATCTTGTAACACCGGAACCCAAACGGATTGCACGCTTCATTGGGGGCTTGGCCCCAGAAATAAAAGCTAGCGTAAAGGCTTCTAGGCCTGCTACCTTCAGATCCGTGGCAGATATATCTCTGTCTCTCACGCTTGATGCAGTGAGGCAGAGATCGTTGAGAAATGCCGATAGCGAGAAGAGGAAACGTGAGGATGATGATTCACGTAGATCCAGCAAGAAGCATCGGGGAAGTCGTGACCACAAGAGGGGGTCAGAGAACAAGAGAAATGACCGACAATCAGGCGACAAGCCCTTGTGCAAGGTTTGTCAGAAGCACCACTTTGGAAGGTGCAGGTTTGAAAAGAAATCCCCACCGAAGCCATGTGGGATATGCAAGTCCTCTGAGCATAGGACTCTTGAGTGCAAGAAACTCAAGGATGCAACTTGTTACAGTTGCAATGAGAAGGGGCATATCAAGACGAAATGCCCAAAGATAACGAAGAAGGCTGAAGAAGGTAAAAAGACCAACGCGAGGGTCTTTTAGATGGATGTTAAAAAGGCTATTCAGAACGACAATGTCATAACCGGTACGTTCCTTATCAATGATGTTTTCGCAAGAGTCTTGTTTGATTCTGGAGCAGATAAATCCTTTGTGGATGATAAGTTCTGCGAGTTATTAAAATTGCCTGTTAAAACCTTGAATGTAAAATACGAAGTAGAACTAGCTGATGGGACTATGGGAACAGTCTCAACTGTTTTAGATGGATGTGTTATATCCATTAGGAACCACTCATTTCCTTTATCCCTGTTACCCTTTAAACTCGCTGGTTTCGACGTAGTGTTGGGTATGGATTGGTTATCGCATAACCAAGCCCAAATCGTGTGCAACCAGAAACAAGTGGTAATCAAGACTCCGTCTGGAGAACCACTTATCATCCAAGGAGATACTCGACATGGATTGCCTGCACATGTATCTATGCTAAAGGCATCCAGATGTTTGAAGAAAGGATGTGTCATTTATATGGCACAGGTGACTATCGGTGAGGAGAAACCCAGAATTGAAGACATCCCAGTCATCTCCGATTATCCCGAAGTTTTCCCAGAAGAACTGCCTGGTTTGCCACCAGACAGACAAGTGGAATTCAGTATCGACATCATTCCAGGAGCCGCACCTATCGCGAGAGCGCCTTATAGATTGGCACCCACGGAAATGAAGGAATTGAGGATGCAGCTAGATGATCTGCTGGCCAAGGGTTTTGTTAGACCAAGTTCATCTCCTTGGGGAGCGCCAATCCTGTTCGTCAAAAAGAAAGACGATGCGTCTATGCATCGATTACCGTGAGCTGAACAAAGTGACGATCAAGAATAGGTATCCTTTGCCCAGGATCGACGATCTGTTCGATCAATTGCAAGGAGCGAGCTATTTCTCAAATATTGACCTAAGGTCAGGGTACCATCAATTGAAGGTCAAGGACGAAGACGTGCACAAAACTGCATTTAGGACTCGATATGGTCACTTCGAGTTCCTAGTGATGCCTTTCGGGCTCACCAATGCACCTGCCGCATTCATGGATCTCATGAATCGCGTGTGTAAACCTTATTTGGATAAATTTGTCATTGTCTTCATCGATGACATCCTCATCTATTCAAAAAGTCAAGATGACCACGAAAAGCATCTTCGATGTATTCTCAAACTGCTTCATCAAGAAAAGCTTTATGCTAAGTTCTCTAAATGTGACTTCTGGCTACGAGAAGTCCAGTTCCTTGGACATGTAGTCAGCAAGCGTGGTATCCAGGTGGATCCCGCTAAAGCTGAAGCTGTCATGAACTGGCAGGAGCCGAAGACACCTACGGAAATTCGCAGCTTCCTAGGTCTAGCAGGATATTACAGACGCTTCATCGAAAACTTTTCAAGAATTGTTGCACCCCTAACTTCTTTAACTAGAAAGAAAATAAAGTTCGATTGGGGCCCTAAGCAGCAAGAAGCTTTCGATATCCTCAAACAAAAGCTGAGCAATGCTCCAGTGTTGACATTGCCAGACGGAATGGAAGAATTTGTTGTATATTGCGATGCATCGCAACCGGTATGGGTTGTGTGCTTATGCAGAGGGGCAAGGTGATTGCCTATGCTTCGCGACAATTGAAAGTGCATGAAAAGAACTACACCACCCACGACTTGGAGTTGGGTGCCGTTGTATTTGCACTAAAGCTTTGGAGGCATTACCTTTATGGCATTAAATTTGTGATCTATTCCGATCACAAAAGCCTTCAGCATCTGTTCAATCAGAAAGATCTGAAGAAAGATCTGAATATGAGGCAGCGACGTTGGATGGAAACTCTGAATGACTATGACTATGAAATAAGATACCATCCAGGTAAGGCCAATGTAGTCGCAGATGCCTTGAGCAGGAAGGAAAGAGTGAAGCCAATAAGTATCAATGCCAAGAGCATTGAAATAAAGAACAGTCTGAATGAACGATTGTTAGCTGCACAGAAAGAAGCTGTGTTGGAAGCTAACTATCCAAACGAAAAGCTAGGGGTAACTGAAGAGCAGTTATCTTATGGCAAAGGCGGAATTCTGAGATTGAATGGAAGTATATGGTTTCCTGTTTATGGAGGTCTTCGTGACGTTATTCTTCAGGAAGCCCATAGTTCCCAATATTCCGTTCATCCTAGTGCTGATAAAATGTACCAGGACTTAAAGGCGAATTTTTGGTGGATAGGCTTGAAAAAGTCTATAGCCACCTATGTAGCAAAGTGCTTGACTTGTGCCCAAGTAAAAGCCGAGCATCAAAAGCCGTCAGGCTTGCTACAACAGCCTAAACTTCCCGAGTGGAAATGGGAAATGGTGACGATGGATTATATTTCGACAATCGTGATACTTTGATATTACATCCAAAGGTTGAAATATATTTATCTTTATGCTTCCGCTGTGCATTTATATATTGTGTGGTTTGACTATATTGTTGCCAACTACGTCACGGTAATCCCCCACCAGGCCCACCGGTGATACACGTGGAAAAATCGGGGTGTGACATGAAGTCTCTTACAATGTCGAACTAGTCCCACTCCGATGTTTCCACCATTGGTTGGGGTGTGACATTGATGATCATCCATATAGGTGTTAAGTGGGGTTTTATAACAATGTGATGAACACATGAAATTGAATGTTAATTGTGAAAAACTAATGTTTTAATGCAAGTTATTGATGTTGTTTATGAATGCTAAACATAAGGACTAAATTTTGATGATTGAAAACTTGGTTAAAAGTTAGTCATGAACTAGATAAAAGGTGTATAAAAATTATGCCCGCAAGGTGTTTGTTAAAATGCCTAAACGAATGTCAATATGTCGAAATTATGAAAGAAACACGTAATTGGCAAAATTGATGAATTACGTGTAATATGTAATGATATGAGTTCTAAACACGATGTTGGTTGAACTCTATAGGAAAAGTGGGAGAATCTTCAAATGGCCAAGTCGGAACGGACGAGCGCTTGAAGGATAATCTTTGAAAGGTACACGACTTGTCATTTCGTTACATCTATGTAGACAAGCTTAGTTGTAATTATGTAAAATGTTGATATAGCGAAAAATGTACGTGTTTGGTAAGTCAATGAAGTGATGGAATTCACTCGACAAACCAAACGGGTCAAAATAGATAGTTATAATACGTATGATGTTGATATAACAAAATTGTAAGTTTTGGTAAGTCAATGAAGTGATGGAATTCACTTGACAAACCAAACGGGTCAAAATAGATAGTTAGAATATGCATGATGTTGAAATAGTGAAATTGTAAGTGTTTGGAAAGTCAATGAAGTGATGGAATTCACTCGACAACCAAACGGGTCAAAATATATAGATAGAAAGATAGCAAATTTTAGGTGACTTGAATGTCACGCAACAACCCGATTAACTGAAAGCGTAAGCCGAGAAACGGACACGCTAAAATTTGATTTAATGAACCCTTGGAATTGGGTCAAAACATAGAAACATGAATTCGTTGAATATTGATAAAAGGTGTATGTTTGAATTTTAGACAACAAGCATAATGTAAATGCGTGCGCAAACCATGTAATGGGAGCGAAAACGCTAATGTTTGACAAGCTCGGGATTAGGTAAAAATGTTTAGAAATGATTTTGATAATAATCATGTAGTGTAACTTAAAACTAAACGGGTCGAATAATTATAAAAAGGGATTTATGATCCGTTTGTTTATAAGCCGGATTTCGATGTGAACAAAGATGGTAAATGGATCCGTATTTTAATTACAGACGCATAGAAATAAGAATCGTGTAATTCGGATAAGTAGAACGAAAGTTATGAAACTTTTAAGTTAGAAATTTGGTTAGAAATCATAGTTGGGCAAGAAATGCAGCAGCAAAAACAAACATGCCGTCGAAAATGGGTTGTCGCGCTACGCGACAACGAATGGAAGTCACCATCGCATGACGCGACGTGCGTCGCGGCCCGCGAGAGACAGGCCTCTCACCTGTCGCGCCCCGCGAGAGCACACAAAGCTAGCATTATGTTTTATTTTGTTTGTTTGACCCATATAACTTGTTTGAACTTGTTAATAATTATCAAAACTAACTTTTAAGTTGGCTTTGAACGTAGGTTATTATTAAGAGTCCCGGATGAAGATCAAGCGTCGAAAAAGAACCGAACGCATGTCATTTAAAGCTTCCATGATGATCTTATTTTGTTTTAGCTAATGGTGAATTTTGTAAACATTTAGAATTAAAAATTGAAAGGTTTCTAACATGTATGAATGTTAACTTAACAACGTTTTTAAAGTCTCATTTCCGTGTAAAATGCGTATGATATGATTATATTCGTGTTAAATTGAGACGTGTCTTACATTTATTAAACAAACTTTATTTTTAGACTAGAACTCATGCTCAAAGTCATTTAAACTCGGTTTAATTCAATTTTTAGCAAATGCAAATCGGTGTCAGGTAAACACGAAAAGGCTTGGTCATACCGTGCATAAAATAAAATAGGGTCGGGCTTCTAACAAATAGTTATATAAGGAACTTCATCATTTTATTTCCTATTTACGCGATATATTTAAATTTTTTAGTTACGTACGAATTAACTGTTTTACAACTAACATGCTCTTGCTCTCTTAATCTTATTACTTACACGTTATATTTTAGTTTACCAATACAAATCCATGATAATGATAAAGATGCTTCCCAAATCTTTCAACACCATTAATTCTAATTCTACTACATTAAAATGATATAACATATATGATTGTAGGGGAAGGTTCATTGGGGAACACTAAAAAAGTGGGGAACAGCGGGGAACCGACTCAAACGAACTCCGATTGGATTCATTCCAGCGGCGTTGGAACCAGCTCGTCGAACCCTAACTAAGAGCTTTCAACCCTAAACCCTAAATCCTAACTCCTAAACTCTAAACCCTAAAGCTAAAAAATAAGGCTAAAACCTAAGCTAAACCGATAAACCCTAAAAGCTAATCCCTAAAGGCTAAACCTAAAGCTAAACCCTAAAGCTAAACCCTAAACCTAAAGCTAAACCCTAGACCCTAAAGATAAACCCTAAAGCTAAACCCTAAAAGCCAAACCCTAATATATTTAGGGTTTAGGGGTTATGATTTAGGGTTTAGGGTTAAGAGATCCTAGTTAGGGTTCGACGAGCCGGTTCCAACGCCGCTGGAATGAGTCCAATCGGAGTTCGTTTGAGTCGGTTCCCCACTTTTTTAGTGTTCCACAGTGAACCTCACACTATGATTGTACTTACTCAAAGTATAAATGTTATACAAAAATATAGTGTTTGTGCAAGAGTCAATATTCTCTTATGAACCATAATCTTTTTATTGATTAAGGTTGATGTCATATGAACAAATTCACCCAATTTAAGACAGGAACTTCTAAATGATGACGTCAATTTTTAAATCCATGATGTCATCTATTTTTAGATTTTTAGACAATAAATAAATTAAAAAAACAATTTCTGCTTTAAATCTTTAACCGAGAGTAATTAACATCCCTGCAACTAATTCATTGGGCCAAACTTGTCACCCAATTAAACCCTGGTTCTTTTGCATGCTCCTTGGAGATCCAAACGCCGCCTGTATCTACTCTTCTTTACCTAATTGTTGTGTCTATATTAATATTAATTGCACGCTCCCCCAACTCGGGCGACATAAGATCCACTCTTCTCCCCCAATCAATGGAAGCAACGACGACCAGAGTTGTAAATTACCGCCTAAAGTGAGGACCGGAAATTGATTGCTAAGCACGACCCTTCCTGATTGTTGTGTCTCATAGCGATTTAAGGTATCTACAGATCTCTAACTTTCTATTTAAATACCAATTTCCTCTCATTTTTTCAGCATCAATCTCTTCACGGATCTTACATCGCCCGAATATCCTGTTCCAGGTTAGCATTTTTTTAATTCTTGATTATTATCTGTTAAATTAGCGTATTCTTTGTTATTGATTTGTGTAACTTACTTTTTAAATGCATATTCTAGGATTTGTGTCATTTCATAATGGTTTGAAATGTGTTAATTACATTCTATAGTTTATTAGATTAACTATTACCTTTCAGGTTACTTATGATTGTGTCAAAAGTTTGATGTTCATGCTAATAATAGAAATTTGCAGATGCTTCGAAGTCAATTCTTGCTTAAGAAACATTACACAATGTTGTGCACAGAGTAAGCAAATTATTGTACGTACATTTAACATAAACTATCTGCAAATTGTAACTTCACTGTGAAGTAAATTTATAAATCTAACAGATCCGCAACGGCAAGTTACGTCCACTCTGCCATCAAAAGCACTCGCAATCTCTCCACAAAAGTCGGCCATTCCTTCAACCCTGAGAAGATAACTTTTTAGCCCCACGGGTATGCTATAACACAAGCCACAATAGTCTTATATTATCCTAAATAAATTTGGTGTTTTTAGACTAATAATAAATAAAATGACAAGAACAAACTTATTTTATAGACATTCTCTTTGGAGACAAAAAGCACCATACATTGTGTTACTATTTTAAAAAAACTAGTATTGAGCACCCTTTGCGGTGGGGCCGAGCACTAATGTCTCACGCGTTACGATGAACGCACGTCTATTTTTTCCCATTTGACAGGTTCATCGTAATCTATATATAACATATATCATTACCACTATACAAACCATAATCCATACATTACAACAACCATTGCGTCAATATGTTGCAAATTATATTTATACAAGATTTTGGCTAAATTAATTATATTATTATAAATAATAATAATTTAAAATAAAACAACACAACTTTAAATGGATCAAACCGATTGAATATGGTAAGATAATGAAACCATTATTTAATTAGGGTACAATCACTTAAGCGTAATTTACAACCGTACATGCATACAAAACATATTGAATTTGATAAGGTAATGAAACCATTATTTGATTAAGGTACAACCACTTAAGCACAAATTACAACCAAATATGCATACAAATTTTCCAAATTAATAGTATAAGTAAGGTACAACCACTTTAGCACAAATTACAAGAAAAAAGCATACAAATATTCCAAATTAAGTTTTCCAAATTAATAGTATAAATAAGGTACAACTACTTTAGCACAAATTACAACCAAAAAAATATACAAATGTTCCAAATTGATAGTATCTATACTATCTATAATAAGAGAAGATGAGCTGATGTAAATCTGCCTATGTGTCAGCTCCTAAGCTATGTCACATGTCAATGATGATGTCATAATTCCAATTTATAAATTTATAAATAATCTATAAATCTGATTTTCATTAGAATTAATTAGTGGTATTTTTAGGCGGGACAATTTAAAACATTTCAAATTTGAAAGCCCCTTTTAAAGTAAACAGGTTCTCATATCACAACTAGGGTTTCTTATTTTTCTCTCTCTCTCTGATCTTTAGAGATCATATCATCAACGCTGCAAATCAAGGTTGGATCATTAATATTTTCGATTAAACACGCTGATTTCATTTATCGATGGCTGTCAATCATTGTTTAGATTGTTTTGCTGATTTGTTTTTCATTCTTCATAACCCAGGGTTTGATGATCTACTATATGTTTACTTCTCACAGAATGTCATCAACAGCAAGGTATGATTCCTATAGTCATAGATTATTCAGATTTGTATGTTCGTTTATTAGATTGTTGTTTGTATTTTCTGTGATAAATGTTCGAGTATATCGTATTTAGGGCTTTATCTTCTTCAACACGCTTCACGTATTGTTTTCGATCTCAGCAAATAAATTCTAATAAGTTATTCGGTTAATTCGCATCACTGAAAGATCTTCAATAACAAGGTACGACCCCGATTTCTTTCTATTAGCATCTTGATTTGGATATTTTTTAACTTTTAATGATGATTTTTTTTTGGTTTTGCATTCATCGATCTTATCAGATCCTATCGTATCGATACAATATCTATATAATTGTTATGATTGTTATTATAGTTAAGATTCACATTGTTTAGTCGTTTTAGTGTTTTTATTGTTTCATCAGACAGAATGTTATCGTTGGTGGTTGCACTGGCTATGCACATGAAGAAGTTGGGGTCAAGAAGCCCTTTGATCAAGTAGGTGAAAAGGTTGGCGTATCCAAAGTGTTGATTATCTAAACCCTGGACAAAACGGATCTGATCTGATCATATGTTATGAATGGTGTAAGTTACATCATCTTTCTTTGGCTCAAGACCTTCATGGCATCACAACAAAGGGTTAAAATTCTGGTGTATCGAAGGACAACAAAAAGGTAATATCAACAATTACAATTTATGCAATATGAATCATCTGGATTAAGAGGAATAAAATAAATCTGAAAGATTAAGAGTCCGATTTTCAGATTGTGTTGGAGGATATTAATGTGCTTTTGTTTCTATGGGTGATGAATAGATAGAATATTAAAAAAATATATTTGAAGGGAGCAATTGTGTGCTTTTAATTTTGTTTTTTGATGGTTTAATCCTTGGTTGTATATATGTTCTGTTTGTATGCACTATTGAGACTGAAGCTACTGCAGAATTTCGAGACGAAATTCCAAACCAACGGGGGGATGATGTGACACCCCAGGAAAATCAGGAAACCACGCAACTTAACTAGCTTCCTCGGTAACCACGTGCTAAATTTTGGGACGAAATTTTCTTAACAAGGGGAGAATGTGACAACCCTCATAATTACGTGTATCCGTACGATTTATTAATGTTAATTAAAGTACTTGATAACTGTGGTGAATTACTTAACTGCTTTCTGATTCCTGCGTCATACTTACATGTGCTTGTTAACATACTAGTCTTGTGCAGAAAATTGACTAAATAGTCATGTGTGCCTTCCTAAGCGTTGGGAATTAAAAATGTTACAAAAAGATACATAAAAGACACTAAACGGAACAACTTAGCACTTTAACGAATCGGTATCTAACCGAACAATCAGACATTACCCGGCACACCAAAATTTTACTAGAAACATTGTTTAATTATTTCTTGACTAGTTATGATCCCCGTACACCATAAGCACCCACTAGATATCTACTAATTAACACTAGTAACCTTATACTTGAAATTGAACTAATACTTACCTACTTATCATCAAGTTACACTTACCCACCTCCCTGATGATTTACGGCCCCAAGTAGGACCCCACACTAGATTTTACTTCAATATTTTATTTGATATCTTTGCCAAGATATTGTAAGTGATCTTCTAGATATGGTGCATATCTTTATAAGATCCTACCATATCATTCTTCTCACTTCAACACTCAAGCTTCACCCAACTCCCTCAACTCCTCCCTCCTCCTCTCGGCTCACCTTGCCACCGCCACCATCACCACGTTGTCACCACCACACCACCATTTTTAAGCTTCATTCAAGTGCTAGAAGGTGATTCCCTGGAGCTTGAAGCTTGTGGATCACCAAGGAGTTCTCTTGCTTGCTTTCATCATCCATTTTCACCATCTTTTCTCTCGAAGTTCTTCCCTAGCTTTGAGCTAGTTGTAAGTCCTTGTTTAACGTTTGTTCACTTCTATTTTGAGTAGTTAAAGGATGTAGTATGAGGAATATCACAAGAACACTAAAAGGTTTAAACAAGAAACATGAACATAAAGCTTTACATAAAGATGAAACATAATGAAATATTGCTAGTATGATGTTGTTGGGTGTATGTTGATGCTTGCTTGTTGATTTCTTGATAATATGATGTTGATCATCATATGGAACATGTTAAAGTATGATTGAAAACATGGTTTAACAAGTTAGAAGGTGATTAGGGAATTACATGAAATAATCACCTACTAGATTAAACATGAACTTGAACATAAAATGATTTCTTGTAAAATAACAAACAAAGTGAACTAGTAATCTTGTAGATCCAAGACTTGTGAATGATTTTCCTAAAGGAACCAAGTTTGAAAAGATGATTCTTGAAAGATCATGATTCTTAGTAAACCTACACTATTTTAAGTAACAAAATAAGTGTAGAAATATTTTCGGAACAAGAAGATGTGGTAAATAAATATTTTTGTAAAAAGTACCTACAAGTTGTAAACATCTAGAAATCCCGATAAAGAGATTTTCACAAAAGTAAATACACTTCGGGAGGTAACTAAGACCACTAAATACCTTACCAAGTTACTACGCGTTTTTACGAAAACTCAAGTTCATGTTACTACGTAGAGTGCATTGTTTTTACACTTGGTGAATGTAATATTGTTTAGTGAATGATTGTTGATTGTTGAATAATGTTTGGAAAAGAAAATGATATGCTTATTAGCATGGACACCTCCATTTACAAAGGAAACTCTGGCGAAATTTTCTAAAAATTCCAACACTTAGAAATTATTTTTCTAACAAGTGTTCACAAATACGTTTCAACTTTGTTTTTCAAAATAAACTTCGCCATGAGTTTTGTTATAAAAATACAAAGTATCGGAGGTTGATTTTTACAAGTAAAATGGTTAAATATATATATTTAGAATATATATTTTATACAGGAACACTTGTGTGGATACTTCTTTATTTTGTGAGATAGTTATATTATTTTAGGGTAAAATAATATAACTTAACAAAGTACCTTGACATTAGAATTGTGTGGTACGTGATAGAAGTAATGAGTAGATAAACCGTACGTAGGATACGTGTTATGCATGAGAAACTGATTGTTATCTGTACCTTATTAGGACGTGCTTGATTTCTGATTATTAGAGTAACTAATCTAACCGAGCAAACCAAGGTGAGTTCACACACTTTCTAAGGCATGGGATTCCCGGTGGTTGGGAATGGGTTAAAGAATTAAAACGGAACCTACATATCCTCCTTGCGTAGGATATGTACCGCCATCTTCCATGGGTAGGATGCCAATATAAATCCTGCGTATTCTCCTTGGGTAGAATACGTACGTTCGTCCTCCTTGGGTAGGACAACAACCTTAAAACTTACTAGACAAAACTCTATCATGAAGTCCCTCATTTTATATCGACTTAATCGCCGAGGCCAATGGCGAGCGGGTCATTAGTTAATAGCGCTATTAGGTTTAACAAACCTCACACCGTGCCAGTCGGACGGGCGTGTACTCATGGACTATGGCAAACTGTCAATGATGATAGACATTGACGTAGGGCACAACTTACTTTCGTTAGTAGTCGATATGGTAACGGTCTAGTGGTTCACATGGGGAAGACCCCACTGATTATGGATATGGTTAGGGTAATAAAGAAGGAACTGGTTAATCATGTTTTCAACTATGGGGTAACCCCCACGGCAAGTAAGCCAGCAAAACACAAACCATGTTTTCGGAAACAACATAAAACTAAACAACCAACTGTGAACTCACTCAACTTTGTTGTTAACTAGTTGTTACATGCCTTACAGGTTGTTAGATGCTTATGGAGCTTGCACGAGGTGGAGGTCGTTGTGGGATATGGACTGTTATGTCCAGTGCTTAATATTTGAACTTTATGAACCTATAAGACTTATGTCTTGGTTTCACGTTTTATGCTTCCGCTGTTTAATTTGAACTTGGTTAACTAGCTTTTGATCACCAATTATATCGTGTGGTTGGATTTTATCTATCTTAAATACATTGTTCAATATGATTGGCGGCTTGATCCTGGTCATGTCACGCCTCCAAGCGGTGATACTCCGCAAGGTGGATTTTGGGGGTGTGACAGATTGGTATCAGAGCCATTGGTTATAGTGAACTTGGTTTTAAAAAGGGAAAAGCTTTTTGATAAAACCAGACTATAACCTGTATAGTGCTCAACGATCCACAACGACGCTTCGCTCCACATGCAAGACTCGACACAATAGGTGGCATGAATTATGTTTATATTGTCTGTTTGATAGTCCACATAGTGCATTAGTTAACGTGATAACTGCTATTTGAGCCTTGTGTGCTTACTCTCTTATGTCGTCCCACGCTTACGCACTTTCGCGACACTTTTCTCACTCACGTTGCTTCGTTGTGAAGATCATGAACGGACGCGGAGGACGTGGTGGTATCAACCTAACTCAAGCCCAGTTGACGGCTTTGATCAATAAACGAGTTGCTAAGGCACTCGTAGCTGTCCCTACAGGAGGTATAACCTGCCATATCAACCCATCTTAGGACGTTTAGATCCTACCCTCGCGAACTAACTCTTGTGCTTAACCTTGTCTTTTATTCTTGCGCAACAGGTCAACATGCTCAGCCTCCTGTATGTACGTTCAAAACGTTCATGGATTGCCGACCTAGTACTTTCAGCGGCACAGAAGGAGCTGTAGGTCTTCTTCACTGGTTCGAGAAGCTTGAGTCTGTTTTTGAGATGTGTGAATGCCCTGAAGATCGTAGGGTGAAATTTGCTACTGGAACACTCGAAGGTGTTGCGTTAACCTGGTGGACAGCACAGGTTCAATTGCTAGGGTTGGCGGTTGCTAATGCCACACCATGGAACGATTTCAAAGATTTGATCAAAGAGGAGTACTGTAGCTGTGATGACATCCACAAGCTAGAGGTGGAATTTTTCAATTTGAAGATGACGGGGTCTGAGATCGAGGCATACACAAAGAGATCGAACGAATTAGCTATCTTGTGTCCTACTATGGTGGATCCTCCAATCAAGCGTATCGAGCTGTACCTTAAGGGTTTGGTGCCAGAAATTCAAAGCCACATGACCTCAGCTAATCTTGGCACCATTCAGCAAATTATCTGGTTGGCTCATCGTCTCATTGATCAGGCAGTTGAGCAGAACAGGCTGCCCAAGCGTATTAGCGCTACTACTACTGATGCTCCCACTGATAACAAGCGCAAGTGGGATGGAAATTCGGGCAAGGGCTCTACTTCAGTTCAGTCTCAGTCCCAGCAGTGAAAGACGGATGAGTACAGGAGCCCCAGTCAGCATTCTTCTGGGAATCAAGGTCAGGGTGGTTACAAGGGAAATCACCCTAAGTGCAATCGATGTAATTTGCACCACAGCGGGCCGTGTAACAAGGGTCGTTGTTAGAGATGTAACAAGCTGGGTTTTGAAGCCAAGGATTGCAGGAGCTCACGTCCTGCGAATCAGAATCGTCAACAGCAGCCACAAGCTCCACAGAACCACCAGCAGCAGCAACAGCAGGGCAATAAAGGATGCTTTCAGTGTGGCGCTGAAGGCCACTTTAAGAGGAACTGTCCTCAGCTGAACCAGAATCAGAACACCAACAACCAAGGAAACGGGAACAACAATGGAGGCAACAATGGAGGCAACAACGGGGGTAACAATAATGGCAATGGCGCCCGAGGTCGTGCCTTCGTGATTGGTCAGGGTGATGCAAGGAACGATCCCTAATTCTAGCTAAAAGTGGGTTAATTAAAACTAGCTAAATTACCCTAATTCTAGACTCTCTAAGTTTTAAATTTATAAAACTAAGACTCTCTAAACCCTAAACCACACAACCGGCAAGTGTACCGATCGGTGTAGTATAGCCTAAGGAAGTCCGAGTATCGAACCCAAGAGACTCTACTGATTACGCTAATGACTCTATCTAGACTTAGACTGACACGACTCAACTAATTGTTTAATTGGATGGGGGGGAGGTTTCTAAAAATCCTAAAAAAAATAATAAAAGAATGCTAGAAAACTAGACACGAACTCGAACGAAGGTTTTGACCAGAGGTGATGAAGACTACCTAGGCTAGACGTAGGCTAAACTCAGGATGGATCTCTATTCGATGATTTTGTGGTGTGGAACCGGGATCTTTGAATGCTAAACCTATTAAGATACCACTAAGCCCCTCAAACACTCTCGAGGCGATTCTTGTGGCACTACCTAGGATGTTACGCTCACCGGTTTTCTAGATTTCTTTTCCGTCCTCTAGTTTCTTGAAAGTGCTTATGTAAGACGCTCTACTTTGCCGCGCGAACGTCTAAAGCAACTATGGGTTCAATCTTGGCTTGATAGACAATGGGTGGTTAATTCCTTTTAACTACTCCTAGACCTACCAATATCCTCGAGCCTTTCCGCGACGAGTCTAGCAGCACACTTGATTTTAATTAATTACCGAATATTATTCCTAAGGTTACTAGTGCACTTTTCACCCTAAAGAATTAATGACCTATTATGTGATATAGACACTCACCTAAGTCAAAAACCCTAATTCAACTCCATTACGTGATAAAGACCGTCACCAAGAATTGAATGGAACAAATAACCGATAAATAAGAAATCACAAGCATACAAACGCACCAAGACAAACTATCATAGTGTTTACAATGCAAGAAAAATCACAACCACATCAATAATCATATAAAAATCCAATCTTTGTCATGCCATAATCATCGCCTAGGTAGTTCGAGAAGTTTAGCCAATAATCATGTCTAAGATCAACATAACAATCAGTAATAAATCAGAATTCATCATGAATAAACAAAGATCAACCGAACAAGAAGAATAAACGAGAAGATAAAACCCGAAAATCTTCAAACCCGAGTGTTCCCTAGCCTCCCACGATGATTCCAAGCTTCCCCGAGCCTTCAAAACCTCTGAACTAGCCTCTATGATCGCCTAAAGTTCGTCTTGTCTGTTCGAACCCAAAAAATCCCTCTGCTTGCTGCCTTCGTTCAATGCCTCTCCTCCACGCGTCTGATGTCCTCTTAAATAATATTATTGCCGCCTCCAAATTCAGCCAATAAGGATTGCCGCCCACACTAATGTTTTCTTTTCCCAAAACATGGGCTTCGGCCCACTACACTTTCGTTGAACTCCAACCACCAACCTAAGGATTTTTCCAAGTAATAATATCAAATAATGGTCTGATCACGAACTCCTTGATGTCTGGCGGCCCCACCACAAATAGATAAAGCAGCCATTTATAACTTCACGTGCATGTATCCTTTATTTATTCCAAGTATTGTTAGAATCTGGCCCAACCTCCAATAATAACAATTCTTTTATGGCTTTTTCCATCAAAAAGGACATTTACTAATTCTTTTATGTATGCAACACTTAATAGATGACATGGAGATAGCGGGCTCGGCTCACTTAAGTGACTATTTTAGTTCAGTCATTGGCGCCCTACTCAACTCAACTGGCAGGTTATTTCTTTATTACCCGTTTTCGCTCCATTTGCATCAGAACCTGCCAAAACACCAAATAATGTAATCTAATACTAAAACTAAATAAAAATAAATAAAACCTACACAATAATTATACAATTTACACGGGACAAATATGTGTATTTTACCCCACATCAAATATCCCCACACTTAACCTTTTTTCGTCCTCGAAAAAGAATTATGCATCGGAATCATAGTCAAGATAGTCATTCGGGCCAAAAGCTTTTGTTAATTTATTTTAAAATCGAGACATGTGTTAGTTGCGATTGCAAGTATTTTGATCCTCTTAAACCCAAACCCGGTTCCAAGCCCTTATCATGCAATTTAAGTTCAAATATGGGTCAATCCACATAGGGTCTCACACTAGAAATCACAGGCCCATCTAATCCCACCTCAAACTTATAGGACAAAAGGAACGATCAATAGACCAATTCCCAACCGTTTTATATCAAAACCAAGAGAGTTTATAATCAAACAATTTTTTTTCTTTTTCTCTTTTTTTTTTCTCGTGAGTCTAGACGGTGCTTTCCCAAACCAAGAGGCAATCCGGCTGTAGAGTCGCTATCCCCAACCACAGATTACTTAGTTTCAGTACTTTTTATTATTTTTTTCTTTTTTTTTTTCGCTTTGCACGGTCGATTTCACACACCCTAGAGGCAATCCGGCTGTAGGGTCGCTATCCCCAACCCAGACTACATAGAAGTGGCTACTTTCATTTAGTTTCTAGCTCACTTTTTATTCTATTTTTTTTATTTTTTATGATCACAAACTCTAACGGTTTTAACTTATAACGGTGCCCCTTATGTTATTTTTGGCGGTTTCAATTTCCCCACTTTCCCTAGATGAGAACCCACTAGTAGACCAACAATTAGGTATATTAAGATCAAAGGAACCCAGAACCGACTCAGGCCTACCCGCATATCCCAAACTAGACACAAGCTCAATTATTTAATCTCATATTATTATTATTTGAACCCGAACAAAAACCCGACTTTTCTATCATTTTCCGTTTTTATTTTGCAAACTTCTTATTTCAAAAGACATTTTCTGAGTTTTCAATTTTTTTTTTTTTGATTTTTTAATTTTTTTGTATTTTTTCGGTTTTTTATGACTCAAGACACTAACTAACCGACACTAAATGACAGTTCCCATCCCCACACTTAAATTTTACATTGCCCTCAATGTAAGATGGAAACCGACTCAAAAAACTAAAAATAAATAAGAAATAAAAGACACAAAGGCATAAATGGAAAGGACTTAGCTGGTTAAATTCTCGCGTATGCTCCAAAACTCTCGTCCAATCCAGCTCGATCGTATATCATTTCATTCGCGATCGGCTTTGACTCTAACTGGTACACTTGATAAATGCCTGGAATTTGATAAGCAGCTCCAAAATCACCCGAATGGAGATTGAGTACGAGTGGTACATATTCAAACCTGCATAAACAAAAACAAGCAAAAACCAAAGCAGTACCGACTCTAAAAAAAAACGACTCAAAGACTACTAACTAAGACTCAATAAACAAAAACTACGACTCAAAATACAAACACTACAAAACCTCCCCACACTTGAATTTAATCAGGAGGCTTTTCTTTGACTTGGACCCTATCTAACCCGTTCAATTCCATCCGGTCCTCAAAAATAGTTAAAAATTTAATGGTGGAATTATAAAATATTTTAAAATTTTGAAACGGGTCAGACCACCAAAACTTAAACTTACCTGGAAGAAACCGGATGCGTGGCATGTAATGAGAAGACCGGTCATGTTTGAACTTCAATGGCTCCTTCTTCTCCATCTTGTACCAGCTTTCGACCCACAACCAATCTCGATTCTTCCCTTTTCTTGCCTTCTCCCGTGGTTTTTCTGATTTCTCAGTTACCCCTACCACGGGCCAGTTGTGGTGCTCTTCCTCTTCCACCACTCTTGCAGGATGATCCCCACACTTAGTCTCTTCGTAAGGGATAAGTTCGATCAATTCCGACTCTAAAACCTCATCCTCCCCAGAAGACTTAATTTCAACCTCTTCACTTTCTTCCTCTGCAACAAACATCCAACTAGTGGAATCCCCCAATTCCACTTCTTCTTCCTCCACTTCTCTCTTCACTAACGACCTTTGATACGCCGTCCATTCTTCTTCGTCTATTTCATCATCAGAGTCACTCCCGAAGTCATATATAATACCCTTCTGAACCGGAGGTGGGACTTCGTCGTCCATTATCGTCTCCGTGACTGGAATGATCTCCTCATCTGACTCTTCTTCTACTTCCTCTAGCTCACCCCGCTCTCGAACTAACTCCTCTACTATCTTTTTATTTCTCTCCGTATATTCAGCCATGCTTTCCAGGGTAGCTTGATTTTGCACTATGAACTGCTCCATTTGTGTCATTGTCTGAGCGAACATTTCTTCTATCCTACTCATACTACCCTCAAAACCTCTATCGCTCGTCTCAACCAGGTTATGTTGCGGCTGCTGATACAGATCATTGTAATATGGCCGATTATCATAACCTTGCAAATAATTCCCCTGTGAAAAATATGGCTGCGGTTGCACAACAGGGTTAGTGTAACGTGTGGAGTATCTCGAGGAATATGGACAAAATATAGATATGTGAGGTATACCACAATTTTGACACATAAAAGGGTTGGCGTCACATCGTGCAGAGGACCCCTCATATTGTGGGCACTTAACAGTAAAATGAGGTCCTCCACAAATTTCACACATATTTACAAGACTCAAGAAAAATAAAAGACACGGACAACTAGACTCCTACGACTCCAACAAATAGCACGTAGCACGTATAATGTCAATCAAGTCCAAACAAAGTAATCAACGCAATCGCCAAGAGTCCCCGGCAACGGCGCCAAAAACTTGATGTGCTAAAAGTGGGTTAATTAAAACTAGCTAAATTACCCTAATTCTAGACTCTCTAAGTTTTAAATTTATAAAACTAAGACTCTCTAAACCCTAAACCACACAACCGGCAAGTGTACCGATCGGTGTAGTATAGCCTAAGGAAGTCCGAGTATCGAACCCAAGAGACTCTACTGATTACGCTAATGACTCTATCTAGACTTAGACTGACACGACTCAACTAATTGTTTAATTGGATGGGGGGGAGGTTTCTAAAAATCCTAAAAAAAATAATAAAAGAATGCTAGAAAACTAGACACGAACTCGAACGAAGGTTTTGACCAGAGGTGATGAAGACTACCTAGGCTAGACGTAGGCTAAACTCAGGATGGATCTCTATTCGATGATTTTGTGGTGTGGAACCGGGATCTTTGAATGCTAAACCTATTAAGATACCACTAAGCCCCTCAAACACTCTCGAGGCGATTCTTGTGGCACTACCTAGGATGTTACGCTCACCGGTTTTCTAGATTTCTTTTCCGTCCTCTAGTTTCTTGAAAGTGCTTATGTAAGACGCTCTACTTTGCCGCGCGAACGTCTAAAGCAACTATGGGTTCAATCTTGGCTTGATAGACAATGGGTGGTTAATTCCTTTTAACTACTCCTAGACCTACCAATATCCTCGAGCCTTTCCGCGACGAGTCTAGCAGCACACTTGATTTTAATTAATTACCGAATATTATTCCTAAGGTTACTAGTGCACTTTTCACCCTAAAGAATTAATGACCTATTATGTGATATAGACACTCACCTAAGTCAAAAACCCTAATTCAACTCCATTACGTGATAAAGACCGTCACCAAGAATTGAATGGAACAAATAACCGATAAATAAGAAATCACAAGCATACAAACGCACCAAGACAAACTATCATAGTGTTTACAATGCAAGAAAAATCACAACCACATCAATAATCATATAAAAATCCAATCTTTGTCATGCCATAATCATCGCCTAGGTAGTTCGAGAAGTTTAGCCAATAATCATGTCTAAGATCAACATAACAATCAGTAATAAATCAGAATTCATCATGAATAAACAAAGATCAACCGAACAAGAAGAATAAACGAGAAGATAAAACCCGAAAATCTTCAAACCCGAGTGTTCCCTAGCCTCCCACGATGATTCCAAGCTTCCCCGAGCCTTCAAAACCTCTGAACTAGCCTCTATGATCGCCTAAAGTTCGTCTTGTCTGTTCGAACCCAAAAAATCCCTCTGCTTGCTGCCTTCGTTCAATGCCTCTCCTCCACGCGTCTGATGTCCTCTTAAATAATATTATTGCCGCCTCCAAATTCAGCCAATAAGGATTGCCGCCCACACTAATGTTTTCTTTTCCCAAAACATGGGCTTCGGCCCACTACACTTTCGTTGAACTCCAACCACCAACCTAAGGATTTTTCCAAGTAATAATATCAAATAATGGTCTGATCACGAACTCCTTGATGTCTGGCGGCCCCACCACAAATAGATAAAGCAGCCATTTATAACTTCACGTGCATGTATCCTTTATTTATTCCAAGTATTGTTAGAATCTGGCCCAACCTCCAATAATAACAATTCTTTTATGGCTTTTTCCATCAAAAAGGACATTTACTAATTCTTTTATGTATGCAACACTTAATAGATGACATGGAGATAGCGGGCTCGGCTCACTTAAGTGACTATTTTAGTTCAGTCATTGGCGCCCTACTCAACTCAACTGGCAGGTTATTTCTTTATTACCCGTTTTCGCTCCATTTGCATCAGAACCTGCCAAAACACCAAATAATGTAATCTAATACTAAAACTAAATAAAAATAAATAAAACCTACACAATAATTATACAATTTACACGGGACAAATATGTGTATTTTACCCCACATCAGGCAACAACGGGGGTAACAATAATGGCAATGGCGCCCGAGGTCGTGCCTTCGTGATTGGTCAGGGTGATGCAAGGAACGATCCCAACGTTGTGATGGGTAAGTTTCTTCTGGATGACTTCTTTGTTGCTGTTTTATTTTATTCGGGTGCTGATACTAGTTATGTGTCCTCAAAGTTAGTCAAATGCTTAAGCGCACCCCAACACTTTTGACCACCAAACACACGGTAGAGCTAGCAAATGGTAAGAGTCTCGAGGCCACACACATAGTTAAGGGCTGTAACCTCGTCCTAGCTGGTCAGACCTTCTCTATCGATCTCATTCCTATCGTTCTGGGTAGTTTCGACGTTGTTATTGGGATGGATTGGTTATCTCATCAGCAAGCAGAAATTCTTTGCAACGAGAAGATTGTCCGCATCCCTCGTTCTGGTAAAGAACCCCTCGTAGTTCGTGGCGACAAGAGTGGTGCTATTGTGGGCATCATCTCTTTCCTTAAGGCCCAGAAGTGGTTGCGAAAGGGCCACACTTCTATTCTAGCCCTCGTCTCTGATACATCCTCGGAAGAAAGGAAGATAGAAGACATACCTATTGTACGTGATTTTCCTGAGGTATTTCCTAAGAAATTACCTGGTCTTCCGCCTCATCGACAATTCGATTTTCAAATCGAGCTAGTTCCTAGAGCAGCGCCCATAGCTCGAGCACCTTATCGTCTAGCTCCATCAGTACTTGAAGAACTGTCCACGCAACTACAAGAACTCTTGGAAAAGGAATTCATACGTCCTAGCTCTTCGCCTTGGGGAGCTCCAGTGTTATTCGTAAAGAAGAAAGACGGTACCTTCAGAATGTGTATTGACTACCGCGAACTCAACAAGGTGACCGTGAAGAATCGTTATCCTCTTCACGCATTGATGACTTATTCGACCGGTTGCAAGGGTCGAGTTTCTATTCCAAGATTGACCTAAGTCAGGCTACCATCAACTGAGAGTCCGAGACGAGGATGTCCCTAAAACAGCATTCAGGACTCGCTATGGGCATTACGAGTTCCTGGTTATGCCTTTCGGATTAACGAATGCACCTGCGGTCTTCATGGATCTCATGAACCGAGTGTGCAAACCTTACCTGGATAAGTTTGTCATTGTATTCATCGACGACATCCTAATCTATTATAAGAGCCAGGAGAAACACGAACGACACCTGAGACTTATTTTGGAACTCCTTCGAACAGAGCAGTTGTATGCCAAATTTTCGAAATGTGACTTCTAGCTTCGCGAAGTCCACTTTCTAGGCCATGTGGTAAACAAGGATGGGATTCATGTGGATCCATCCAAGGTAGACTCGATCAAGAACTGGCCTGCACCCCGTACACCAACAGAAATATGCCAATTCTTGGGTTTGGCAGGATATTACAGAAGGTTTATCAAGGATTTCTCAAAGATTGCGCAACCTCTCACTTCACTGACTCAGAAGGGTGTCACCTATCGTTGGGGTGATGCACAGGAATCTGCTTTTCAGCACTTAAAAGATAGACTTTGTAGCACGCCTATCCTCTCATTGCCTGAAGGCACAGATGACTTTGTGGTTTATTGCGATGCTTCCATCCAAGGACTTGATTGCGTGTTGATGCAACTTGACAAGGTCATTGCCTACGCATCACGCCAACTTAAGATTCACAAAAGGAACTACACTACGCATGACTTGGAATTGGGAGCAGTTGTTTTCGCACTTAAGATATGGAGACATTACCTGTACGGTACCAAGTGCACCATTTACACCGATCACAGGAGTCTCGATCATATCTTCAAGCAAAAGGAATTAAACATGCGACAACGTCGATGGGTCGAGCTCTTGAATGATTACGAATGCGCCATCAAATAGCATCCGGGCAAGGCCAATGTTGTGGCCAACGCCCTCAGTCGAAAGGATACTATACCTAAGCGTGTACGTGCGTTACAGCTTACCATTCACTCTAGCCTTCCCGCTCAAATTCGTGATGCTCAGGTCGAAGCGTTGAAAGCAGAGAACATCAGGGCTGAGTCCTTACGAGGATCGAGACAACAGCTAGAACAAAAGGAAGACGGCGCCTACTATGTAACAGGGCACATTTGGGTTCCACTTTACGGAAACTTACGCGAGCTTGTGATGGATGAAGCGCACAAGTCTCGTTATTCAGTACATCCTGGTTCGGATAAGATGTACCACGATCTCAAGACCACGTATTGGTGGCCTGGTATGAAAGCCAACATAGCAACCTACGTTAGCAAATGTTTGACTTGTGCGAGAGTCAAGACCGAATATCAGAAACCATCAGGCCTACTTCAACAACCAGAGATGCCTAAATGGAAATGGGAGCAAATTTCCATGGATTTCGTTACTGGCCTGCCTAGATCTCAACGCGGAAATGACACTATTTGGGTAATAGTGGATCGATTGACTAAGTCTGCACACTTCTTGGCTATCAAGGAAACTGACAAGTTTTCTACTCTAGCAGACATCTACTTAAAGGAAGTAGTATCAAGGCACGGAGTGCCAACCTCCATCATTTCTGATCGTGACTCGCGTTTTACATCCGAATTGTGGCAAGCTATGCACAAGTCCTTTGGTTCTCGATTAGACATGAGCACAGCATATCATCCACAGACGGATGGACAATCTGAACGCACCATCCAAACCCTTGAATACATGCTTAGGGCATATGTAATCGACTTTGGTAATGGCTGGGAAAAACACCCCCCGTTAGTGGAGTTTTCGTATAAAAACAGTTACCACACCAGTATCCAGGCCGCTCCATTCGAGGCATTATACGGACGGAAGTGCCGATCACCTCTTTGTTGGGCAGAGGTTGGCGACAGTCAAATCACTGGCCCAGAACCTGTAGTAGATACAACCGAGAGGATTGCTCAGATACGACAACGAATGGCGGCAGCTCGTGACCGTCAGAAAAGCTATGCTGATAAGCGAAGGAAACCACTCGAGTTCCAGGTTGGGGATCGAGTGCTACTTAAAGTCTCACCTTGGAAAGGTGTGGTTCGTTTTGGCAAACGAGGCAAACTCAATCCGCGTTATGTCGGACCGTTCGAAATCATTGAGAAAATTGGCAAGGTGGCCTATAAGTTGAATCTACCTGAAGAACTCAGCGGAGTTCACAACGTATTCCACGTGTCAAATCTGAAAAAGTGTCTGTCAGATGAGACCCTCATAGTTCCCTTTAAGGAGCTTACAATTGACGACCAGTTGCGATTCGTCGAGGAACCAGTTGAAATCACAGACCGAGACGTTAAGATTCTCAAGCGTACCAGAATACCTCTTGTTCGAGTTCGTTGAACTCCCGTCGTGGCCCAGAGTATACCTGGGAACGAGAAGACCAAATGAAACTCAAGTATCCCCAGTTGTTTAAGAAAAGTGCAACCACTACTGAGACTGAAGCTATTGCAGAATTTCAGGACGAAATTCCAAACCAACGAGGGGATGATGTGACACCCCAGGAAAATCAGGAAACCACGCAACTTAACTAGCTTCCTCAGTAACCACGTGCTAAATTGTGGGACGAAATTTTCTTAACAAGGGGAGAATGTGACAACCCTCATAATTACGTGTATCCGTATGATTTATTAATGTTAATTAAAGTACTTGATGACTGTAACAACTCTCACTAAAAAAAATAATAATAATAATAATTACTTATTATGTTAATTGTCCAATAGGAAACCTTAATTGAGAAACCCAAGTAATTCTGCATAAACCCTAAAATTTTCAGAACAATCAGAATCAGGATCACGGCCCCTAAAACTCAGGGGAGGGGGGGTAAACCCTAGTTACGATTATTCAAATAAAAAGCTGTCAAAATCGAATTTTACAATTCCGACGACTCAGCAAGCCTACAAACACACGGGGCTACCCTATGGTAGGTAGTGACCCCTCGCGCCACGCGACGCCCATAGGGGTACCCCTCGCGTCACGCGAGGGGGTCAAATTTTATGTATAAATAGGGGTGTTTGGGACTTGATTTCTGAAGTTGGAACGACGCTCAAATTCCAATTATACACTGAGATATCATCCGAATACTACAAACACACACAAATCACGAAACGCTGCCGCAATAACAGGGTAATAACTCGATCGCTATTACGATTCAACGTCCGATCGATTGAAACTATCCAACGAATGTTTAAGTGCTGCTCAAATTGGGTTTATACTTTGTCATTCTTCGTTAATTCGATGGATGTTTAAGTATCGCACTTTGTCATTTGTTGTGAGGGTTTTAATCTCGTGAATTGTCGTAAATGTTGTATTAGTTACCAACCCCGTTCGTGTGCATTGTTATTTAAATTAGGTTAACATGCTAATCAATAGGCTAAGCTCTGCTTACATAAATCTGCAATGTGAGTCATTCTCTTTTTATCAACTGATTTACAAAACTCCAAGTTATTTTCAAAGTTATAATTACAGGGATTAAGTCTTTGTAATCACCAAATTACAGCCGGTATGTGGGGTTTTGTATACATTACTTGATAACCGTCACCATTGGACAACGAGTTAGCCAAGGGGTGATATGACCATAGTCACAGACACCATCGGGCAATGAGGCTACCAATGGCTGGTCGAGTGACAAATACTGTGGGTAGTTGGTTGATAAACCGAAACATTGTAATCGCTCTTAATAGTGTAAATTATAACAAATGTATCGTTTTAAGACAAACTGAATGATTCACTCAGTATTTCCCGCTAACAAAACCATTTTCAAACATGTTTCAGGTGATCTGTTGTGATCCAGGAAAAGTGCCGTGAAGCACTACAAGCTTAAGGAAGTGGCTCAATATAAATAAATAAAGAAACATGTTTTGTAAAATAAAGATTTCCCAGTGAAATCCCTTTATTGTAAATTACAGGGTTTTATCCCCAACTTATGTAATGAAGAAAACGGGCATTTTTAGTATTAAAGGATCCTGTATTAAAGACTTCCGTTGTCGCCTAAATTAAATACCACGGGGTTCCTGTCCCGCGGCTCTTGACCAGGTCAAACCGGGGCTAGGGTCGTGACAATGACTGTGATGAATTACTTAACTGTTTTCCGATTCCTGCGTCATACTTACATGTAGTCTTGTGCAGAAAATTGACTAAATAGTCCTGTGTGCCTTCCTAAGCGTTGGGAATTAAAAATGTTACAAAAAGATACATAAAAGACACTAAACGGAAAAACTTAGCACTTTAACGAACCGGTATCTAACCGAACTACCGGACATTACCCGGAACACCAAAATTTTACTAGAAACATTGTTTAATTATTTCTTGGCTAGGTATGATCCCCGTACACCATAAGAACCCACTAGATATCTACTAATTAACACTAGTAACCTTATACTTGAAGTTAAACTAATACTTACCTACTTATCATCAAGTTACACTTACCCCCACCCCCTTGATGATTTACGGCCCCAAGTAGGGACCCCACACTAGATTTTACTTCAATATTTTATTTGATATCTTGCTTGATATCTTTGCCAAGATATTGTAAGTGATCTTGTAGATATGGTGCATATCTTTATAAGATCCTACCATATCATTCTTCTCACTTCAACACTCAAGCTTCACCCAACTCCCTCAACTCCTCCCTCCTCCTCTCGGCTCACCTTACCACCGTCACCATCACCACCTTGTCACCACCACACCACCATTTTTAAGCTTCATTCAAGTGCTAGAAGGTGATTCCTTGGAGCTTGAAGCTTGTGGATCACCAAGGAGTTCTCTTGCTTGCTTTCGTCATCCATTTTCACCATCTTTTCTCTTGAAGTTCTTCCCTAGCTTTGAGCTAGTTGTAAGTCCTTGTTTAACCTTTGTTCACTTCTATTTTGAGTAGTTAAAGGATGTAGTATGGGGAATATCACAAGAACACTAAAAGGTTTAAACAAGAAACATGAACATAAAGCTTTACATAAAGATGAAACATAATGAAATATTGCTAGTATGATGTTGTTGGGTGTATGTTGATGCTTGCTTGTTGATTTCTTGATAATATGATGTTGATCATCATATGGAACTTGTTAAAGTATGATTGAAAACATGGTTTAACAAGTTAGAAGGTGATTAGGGAATTACATGAAATAATCACCTACTAGATTAAACATGAACTTGAACATAAAATGATTTCTTGTAAAATAACAAACAAAGTGAACTAGTAATCTTGTAGATCCAAGACTTGTGAATGATTTTCCTAAAGGAACCAAGTTTGAAAAGATGATTCTTGAAAGATCATGATTCTTAGTAAACCTACACTATTTTTAGTAACAAAATAAGTGTAGAAATATTTTCAGAACAAGAAGATGTGGTAAATAAATATTTTTGTAAAAAGTACCTACAAGTTGTAAACATCTAGAAATCCCGATAAAGAGATTTTCACAAAAGTAAATACACTTCGGGAGGTAACTAAGACCACTAAATACCTTACCAAGTTACTACGCGTTTTTACGAAAACTCAAGTTTATGTTACTACGTAGAGTGCATTGTTTTTACACTTGGTGAATGTAATATTGTTTAGTGAATGATTGTTGATTGTTGAATAATGTTTGGAAAAGAAAATGATATGCTTATTAGCATGGACACCTCCATTTACAAAGGAAACTCTGCGAAATTTTCTAAAAATTCCAACACTTAGAAATTATTTTTCTAACAAGTGTTCACAAATACGTTTCAACTTTGTTTTTCAAAATAAACTTCGCCATGAGTTTTGTTATAAAAATACAAAGTATCAGAGGCTGATTTTTACAAGTAAAATGGTTAAATATATATATTTAGAATATATATTTTATACTGGAACACTTGTGTGGATACTTGTTTATTTTGTGAGATAGTTATATTATTTTAGGGTAAAATAATATAATTTAACAAAGTACCTTGACATTAAAATTGTGTGGTATGTGATAGAAGTAATGAGTAGATAAACCGTATGTAGGATACGTGTTATGCATGAGAAACTGATTGTTATCTGTACCTTATTAGGACGTGCTTGATTTCTGATTATTAGAGTAACTAATCTAACCGAGCAAACCAAGGTGAGTTCACACACTTTCTAAGGCATGGGATTCCCGGTGGTTGGGAATGGGTTAAAGAATTAAAACGGAACCTACATATCCTCCCTGCGTAGGATATGTACCGCCATCCTCCATGGGTAGGATGCCAATATAAATTCTGCGTATTCTCCTCGGGTAGAATACGTACGTACGTTCGTCCTCCTTGGGTAGGACAACAACCTTAAAACTTACTAGACAAAACTCTATCATGAAGTCCCTCATTTTATATCGACTTAATCGCCGAGGCCAATGGCGAGCGGGTCATTAATTAATAGCGCTATTAGGTTTAACAAACCTCACAACATGCCAGTCGGACGGGCGTGTACTAATGGACTATGGCAAACTGTCAATGATGATAGACATTGACGTAGCACACAACTTACGTTCGTTAGTAGTCGATATGGTAACGGTCTAGTGGTTCACATGGGGAAGCCCCCACTGATTATGGATATGGTTTGGGTTATAAAGAAGGAACTGGTTAATCATGTTTTCAACTATGGGGTAACCCGCACGGCAAGTAAGCCAGCAAAAGACAAACATTGTTTCCGGAAACAACATAAAACTAAACAACCAACTGTGAACTCACCCAACTTTGTTGTTGACTCGTTGTTACATGCCTTACAGGTCGTTAGATGCTTATGGAGCTTGCACGAGGAGGAGGTCGTTGTGGGATATGGACTGTTATGTCCTGTGCTTAATATTTGAACTTTATGAACCTATAAGACTTATGTTTTGGTTTCACGTTTTATGCTTCCGTTGTTTAATTTGAACTTGGTTAACTAGCTTTTGATCACCAATTATATCGTGTGGTTGGATTTTATCTATCTTAAATACACTGTTCAATATGATTGGGGGCTTGATCCTGGTCATGTCACGCCTCCAAGCGGTGATACTCCACAAGGTGGATTTTGGAGGTGTGACATTATAGTGGTTTAATAATCTTATTCTTATGTTCTTCAGATTGAATGAAAAAATGATTTTTGTCTGCAAGACGTTTTGGTAACCACAATTGCTATGTTTGATGATGAGAATGGTAGCAAATGTTGTGTTGCTATTCCATGGGTTCTCTATCTTAAATAGCGTAAATATAAGTACAATATGGAATCTACACTAAAAGTAAGAATGAATTTACACAATTTAACCATTTTTCTACAGTTTGCAGGGCAAGTCAGTTATTCACAGCAAGTATACTAGCATCATTTAGACAAAGCAAGAACATTATGATATTCTAAACAGGCTACATGTCTAAAAGTTAGACTTTAGACTTTAGAATTGCAAAAGTCAGAGGTAAAGGAACAATATTAGCAATAAGCCTGTGTTTGAGGAAAAATTTTATTAGCTTTATGTTTATGCTACAGGTTATAAGAGATAAAATATTTTTTTTTATTAAAATATTTTAGTTATCAACATTAATTACTTTTTGTACTTTTATATCAATGAGAACTTCTTAGTGTCTGGTGAGATCTTCTTAATGTCTGATAGGTGGGTGTTCCCAACACTAATGTTTAACTTTGATTTGTTCAGGTTGATGATGCAGAAAAATTGATAGGTGGACACTAATGTTTAACTTTGATTTGTTCAGTTTGATAGGTGGGTGTTCCCAACACTATTCAGTTTTAGTACAAGAAGATTAATAAGTAAGATAGTTGTTGACGTCGAGGTTCCTGCCCTCGATTATGACCATACGGGCCAGTTTATTTTCTGCGGATATATTGTTTATGTTGTGACTCGAAGGTTAGTGTACTAAATGAGTAATAATGAGTTTTATCTTTTAGGATTTTCTTTTTGTTATGGTTTAACACTTAACACCATTGTAATTCTGTCCTTGCAGTCATAATGAGCGGTCTGAAATCGCGTTTGTGACATTCACGGATAGTCAATGAGCTGAGACCGATGTTCTTCTTTCGGTAGTTAGCTTTCATCTTTAGATCTAATCTATTATATATAATAAATGAAAATTATTTAGGCCACTGTTGAGTCAAAACAGTGGTTTGAAACCACTTTTAGGTTAAAACAGAGTTTTAAACCACTGTTGGGTTAAAACAGTGGTTGAAACCACTGTTGGGTTAAAACAGTGTTTCAAGCCACTGTTGGGTTAAAACAGTGTTTCAAGCCACTGTTGGGTTAAAAACAGTGTTTGAAAACACCGTTGAGTCAAAACACTGTTGTTAAAGCAGTGGTTTGAAACCACTCTTGGGTTAAAACAGAGTTTTAAACTACTGTTGGGTTAAAACAGTGTTTGAAACCACTGTTGGATTAAAAGAGTGTTTCTAGCCACTGCTGAGTTACTTTTTTTGTTGGTTTTTACATGAACGTGTTCTTCTTTCTCTTTATAATGAATGCATACTGTTAAAAATATGTTTCTTAACCTTCGTTTATTGTATCATTTGTTGTAGGTTTTAATTAATAGACGTCGTTTCATATCATCTTAATGGCATTTGATAATGAATCATTGTCGAAGAACCCAAGAATCCGAAGTGACTATGCACTTTATTATTCAGATGTATGGAATTAAGGATCTAATTCTACTCGGATATCGGGAGAAATGTTGTAAGTTTTAATGTTTCTGTCTCGAAACTCCTTTCTTTTCCTTTTGTTTTTGTAATGTAACCAGTACCGGAACTCTAAATCCCTAACATTTTATTGGCTGGGCAATATATATTAGGTTGTCAACCATGATATAGTGGATTCCTGTATTTATGTATGTATTTATATATTAGGTTGTTAACCATGATATTTGGTTCGGTACCAGTTTGGTACGGTACCAGTATTTTATCTAATTTTACCCTCAAATACCGGTACCGTCTCAGTACCAGTAACCGTATTTGCTGATCTTCGGTATCGGTACCGAGCTCATCCCAATTTGTAACTACAGTTTTCGAGTTGCAAATTTGAAATGGTTTTAATATATTTGTATTTAGGAAGCAATAGGGTCAAAAAAATTTCCCATAAAGTTAACTTTTGGATTCAGTGGACAATACACTAATTACCATAATGTAAAATTCATCAAAATGTAGATATTCTCATCAACTGATTTCAAAGCTTTTGTAATATGCATTGTTGCGAATCGATGCTTTTAGCAGAGGTGGACAAGGCTGGGTACTGGTTCATTACTTTTTATAACTAAACATTATTATTTGAATTTGAGTGTGCAATTTTTATCTTTTCAATGACGTTTTATCGAGTGGAACCGGGGGTAAATATGGCAATTGGAATTCGGAAGACTTCTGTTGTGAAGCTGCCTCATCAAGTATGACATTTGCTATTTCGACCCATTTGCTTATAAAGGGAAGATTTGAGTTCTTTTTTAATAGGCCGAATGAGTAAAATAAAAGGCTTAAAAGGAAACGAATCAAATGGGTCAGCACCACCCGCTACCACATTCTATGTCTGAAAGACGACGCCAAATGCTCATACAATTTATAGACACCCATCTAAGTAACAATACAACAAAAAAATCAATTTTTTTAGAAACAATAAGGGTTACATACAAACACACCTGTCGATCGTGCAAAAGGCTTTTTGGTGCCTCTGAAAGTCGAGACACTTGTAGTAGGAAGGTCTCTTATTGTTGTGTAAATTTGATAATTGACTTTTCTATTATTCAATAATAATTGTAAAAAAGAGTCCGCCACAATCGCTTTTTAGGGTGGGTTGTATTTGAGACATCATTTTTTTTACACATCGGCAACTCTTATAAAAAAACGAACTACTAAACTTATATAAAGATAGTAACGCTATAAATAAAATAACTAATGTTGTTATTTTACGGCAAAAGTCTTGATATCTACGTCTCCACAATGATTAAAATCCTTGGTTCACCATTTGTACTCATTCATCTCTGCAACCAAAATTTTTATAGCTGCTAATAAAAGTTTCCACTTTTAGCCAGATTTTAATACTTAAATATAATTGGGTTCTGTACATGTAATGCTTTCTGACCTTGCCTTCATGTTTAACCATTCACAATTTGTACAATAGCTTGGGTGGCTATGATGATTAACTTTTGGTGGGGCAATTTGGATGGCATGTAACTAAACGCAAGCAATTTAAATAATGTATTATAATCTATTTTGTAGTATTTAATTTTGATGGTTATTAAAGCTACCCGCGTGCTCACACGGGTCCTACAACTAGTATAAATAATGGTCCATTCAGTTGACTTGACTAAAGATGGTGGAATTTTGTGCCATCTGAACTGTATCTAACTTGAATAAAAAAGTCCTTGTCAATTTGATTTTTTAAACTGATAATAAAATAATATGGAGTTAAGAATTTATATGCATGTCAAATTATGGATTATCAACAGAAGACCATCACATACATATTTTGTTATCACATACATATTTTTTTTTTCAAGTTATTCTACAAAGGCTTTTAATTGTAAAAAGTGTAAGAAGATTTATAGAGTGACAAGTGTCCAATAAACTAAAACTAAACCCATTACATCACCACCAAAAACCTAAACACCCACCCCCACCCCACCACCACCCAAAAACCTAAACCCCCCCCCCCCCACCCAAAAACCTAAACTTGTCACTCTATAAATCCTTCTTACACTTCTTACAATTAGGATCCTTTGTATTTGATCCTAATCCACATATTTTGTTATTTATTGCTATTGGATTGGGCTACACTTCAAATCAAGAAATTAGGACATTGCATCTTATAAATGCTCATTGATATCATATTAACCGTGATCTTAAATCTTGCTATTTATTTGCAACAGATGAAAGGCCGAGTAAAAAAGTAGAACCGAAGAGCCGCACCATCCCACATTTTTTGGGCAGACATACATATATAAAAGATAAAAAGTTAAGCTTACAACAATCAAACTTTTGCTAACTCCAATTATACATGTACTTAAGCGTCTGCGAGTTAACAACACTTTCGATGGGAATCTGGTAGGTAATATGTTAATATCAAATTTTGATCTCAAAGATGTGCATAAACTCGAAAATACTGAAACTTTGAAAAATGTATATAATCTTTATACAAAATATAGTGGATTAGTCAGCCTATTCTGGAAGGACGTGCCCTTTACAATGTTGTTTGTGATTCAGGATCTAATTGCCAGTGAAATAAGTGTTTTGATCTACGGGTCCGGGTTGCTGATTTTATGTGTGCTTACCTAATTAACATGCTTAAAAACTATGACTGTAAACGTTGCAATGGAGATACAGGTGGAAGAGTACCAATGACTTCAAGTAGATATGCTATAAACAAACTACAAGCATCAGTAAAGACCTATGGATGTATGAGATTTCATACCTACTACTATTACAATTGGATATTGCTTTGTGTATATGATGTGTGTTTAGGCAGATGGTTTGAGTACCTCCAAATGTCTTAAAGGGATTTGTTTACCTCTACTTATGGATATTTGTACATTTGTAATGTTGAAGCTATGGTAGACCTTCGATTGACTCTATGTGTTAGTTACTTGTGCAGATGAGCTTCCCGATAATTGGAATGCAGAATTAGATATGTTACATTTTAAAACCTTAGATGGACCGCCCCTTTGTTTTTTCAGGTAGTATGCCTTTTATTCGCCTTTTTATAATCTGACTTGATTTATTAGATTTTAGAATTTATCTTGCTTACTTGAATGTAGGAGATTCAATATAATTACCTTCAGTTAGGAGAATAAAAACATTGACTTTTAGACTTTCTTGATTTTATTTTTCATTAGAGGGAAACGTGCTTCAGGAATGAATCATGTGTCTTTCTTTAAATTTTCAAATGAAACAGTTTCAACATGGAACATAAATCTTGATTCACCCATGTTCGAACAGAAAAATGGATAATCAATCTTAATTAAATTAATATAATCTTTATTAAATATGAATAATAAATCTTGATGCTAGAGTCACCCATGTTAGTATTTCTGGTTTATATGATGTCCATCTTGCTCGACTTCAGTTTTACTCAAGGGCGGATTAATTCAAAGGTGTTAAGTTCTTTAATTTCAATTTTGTTCAAAAGCACATAACAAACTAACACCATTTCGAACTCTACTGTTATTTTGTGACACGTCTTGGATTAAGAGAAACACTAAACACAAAAGAAAATTGATGAGGATTCCAACTTTATGCGATGATCACATGGCATGTTAATACATTTGTTTTTAAGGAATTGTGCTTTTGTCTTATATTGTTGTAACTTAAAAAAAGTAATCCTTTATTATATATTGTTTGTGTTCTACACATTATTTGTTCAGTTTGATGACAAGTTATTCAAATTGTGGTTTAATTTCTTGAAATTCGACATATACATCCATCTTATTTTTTACACTGTTTTCTGAATATATTTTGTTCAAGGTTAGTAATGTTTAGCTTTTAGTTTGATTATTGCAGGAGAAACTGAAATTTGGTGAGAGGTGCAAGATACTTTGTTTGGGAAGAAAAAAATGGAAGGTGAAGAGGTCACTACCAAACCATCAAATTGGTCTAGCCACATTCTATGTGTGTACATCTACTGTTTGTTCAAACTTATGTTGGAAAGGCTCACTAAGGCTGCTGGGTATGGTGACGGATAAAGACGGGGAGGGGATGAAGACGGGTGGGGCGGGATGGGGTGAAGGATCCGGCGCCGAGAAGAAAGAAAGGGGGCCCACCTGTTTGGTCCGTCGCAAACGGCGAAGAAAGGACGAAGAGGACGGGACGGGAGGGGGACGGCGTGGAGGGACGCCGGGGACGTGGCGTCGCCGGGGCTGAGGACGGCCCATACCGTCCAGCCTAACAATTTTGTACCTTTTGTTTTAAGATTAAGAAATCTCCACGTGTTATTCCTTGATTTCTCTTGAATAGTTTTGGTGGCCTAAATATTCTTCCCGAGTTAAGTTAATGAGGGATAAGAAAAGAAAGCAAAAGTGAGAAAGGAAAGGATGAGAAAGGAAAAAAAAAAAAAGATGTCTTTCCCACCATTTCCTCACAAATCGGAAGGAAAGAAAAATTAAAGAATTTAGCCTAGTTTTCCTGTCACTTCCTTTCTTTTCCTTTCTTAAATGAAACTCGGGAACACGACATGTTTTATTTTCCTTTCTTTTCCTTCCTTAAATGAAACTCTGGAATACAAAATATTTTTACTTTCTTTTTGTTTCCTTTCCTTTCCTTCGGTTAGTAAAACTTTGGAACATAGATGGTATAATTATGTCTCCATAATTTATGAAAGGACATTTTCTTTAGACCATGTGTACTGGTTAAACAAAATAATGCCCCCATCATGGGGCATTATTCGACACGTGCCAGTCCAGTCAGCATGGGGCGTTATTGCAAAAGTGGCGTAGTGGGAATAATGCCTAATAATGCCCCTTCCAATCATTAAACAAAAAAAAAAAAGCAAACTATTTATCATTGGCCAGTCAAACCTTGGACCACTCCCATTGGCCACATGCAATTCTCTTTCAGCGTTATTATAAAAACGCTAGATTCAATTTTTTGAATTTTTTTAAAAAACGCCCCATGTAATTTGTGGGGGGGGGGGGGGGTTGAGCGTTTTTTTTTAAATACCGCCCCACTACGGGTGGTTTTGAAAATCCGTGGATATATACAAATAAAGTTCAAGGACCTATGCGTGAAGTTGCAAAATTTCATATGGTTTTTTCAATAACTCCCTTAAAAAAGTGAACTATTAACATTGAAGCATAGCTTTTATTTAATCGACGTAGGGGGTTGTAAGGCATGAGCTTAGCAAAAGCACTGCAAATGCTTGTGGAAGAGTTGCAGGTGGAATCATTGGATTGTAGGGTTGATCATGGCGAATGGAAGTTGTGGCTATATTTGGCTCTTGACACGAACAACTATATTTGGTTAAATGGGTTGCATTGTTTCTTTGAAGTTTCTACTCATCTTTTTACTCGACAATTGTTTAGGTAACGGATCACAAATGTTGGCCAAATATTCATATGAGGTGACTCATGCACCAAATTTATTTTAGTTATACACCATAAACCCGACATTAATTTTGGAATATTGTTATCTTAAAAAGATAACTAAATACGGATGAAGTTTTCAATTACTATTATTATATGTTAATAAAAAACAAGTTTAATACATGTCTAAAACAAACCCGTGTAACACACGGGTCATAAGCTAATACCTAATATACTTAGAGGGTGTTTGGGGTTGAGTTTTGAAAATAGATTATGCGTTTTGAATAATCAGAATTAGATAATTTGCTGTAACAAAATGTGCTGCAAAAAGATAATGTTTGGATTTGATTATGTTGTTTGATATTACAATATTCAGATAATCAACAGTGTTTGGTTTTGATTATGTTGTTTGATATCACAATAATCAGATAATCAACTATTTGAGTGTTTGGCAAATATATATATTTAAAAAATAAATAAGTGAAAACGTAAAAAATCAGTTTTTGGATTATCACGTTTTCCTGCAGTAAGGGGTGACCTACTTTTGGATTATCACGTTTTGATCTCTACAAAACGTAAAAAAATCAGTTTTTATTAATTTTTTTACCAAACACTTAAAATAGATTTTTTTGCGATTTCAAAACACACTACAAAACGTAAAAAATCAGTTTTTATTAATTTTTTACCAAACACTCAAAATAGATTTTTTTACGATTTCAAAATACAATAATCAAAAAATCATATTGAAAAAAGCAATCCCAAACACACCCTTAATTTTGTTGCTTAAGTAACACTTTGCCCATCATGAAATTACAACTATCAAAACACATCTTAATTTAAAGTTTTCTTTTCATCTACACATAAAACGTCTTAAACATTTTTTATGATATTGAGGCCAGACATTCTTAATCTCATTATCTCTCTTGTTTAAAACCTATAGGAAGTTTGTGTTTAGTGTTACAATTTGCAATCAGTAACTAATAAATAACAGTAACTGCTTTTTATATTTTTTTTGTTATTTATTTGGTTGTTGCAGGGATAAGCGTTTATTCTTATATGAGTAAATTGCCATTTTAGTCCTTGAGTTTTGTTCAAATTTGTCATTTTAGTCCAAATAGTTTTTTTTTTTTTTTTTTTGCCTCTAGGTCCCTGACTTTTTCCTTTTGTTGTCATTTTGATCACATACACTAACTCCATCCAAAAACTCCATCTTTAACCAAGGGTATTTTGGGGATTTTCATTTTAAATGTTTTCAATTGCCATTTTGATCCAATTCCAAAAAATCAAAAAAATCATAAAAATTCTAAAAAATCATCAAAATTCTAAAAAATTCTAAAAAATATAAAAAATCCGTTTCGGCAAAATGGCAATTGAAAACATTTAAAATGGAAATCCCCAAAATACCCCTGGTTAAAGATGGAATTTTTGGATGGAGTTAGTGTATGTGATCAAAATGGCAACAAAAGGGAAAAGTCAGGGACCCAGAGGCAAAAAAAACTATTTGGACTAAAATGACAAATTTAAACAAAACTCGAAGACTAAAATGGCAATTTACTCTTCTTATATCACTTTTCTCACTTCCGTAAAGGAGTAAAGTCTATTCATTTCCATCGTTTTATTTTCATTTTCTATCTTTCTTTAATATATGTTACATTAGTTAAATAAAATTTATCGTCACATTTCTATTTATCATCATATCATATAAAGTAAAATATATATAGTTTCATTTTCTATCTTTCTTTAGTATAATTTCACAAAATACTTTGATACTAAACGACAAAAAAAGTGGATTAAAGAAAAATAGATTGAGATTTGAAAAGGAAATTAAAGGTGCATTTTCTTCCTTTTGTTGGCTACTTTAATTTCTTGACCTAATTTTTTCATCATAGCAAAAGTGATTTTTCCATCCCCATTCTGTATTTTGCTAATGATTATAATGTTTTCGGAAAATGTATAACCATTTTTATCATTTTTTAATGGTTTAGGAAAATGTTTAATCATTTTCAGTCATTTTTGAAAATTTTGGGAATATAATGAACATTTTTAAATCTCATTCATGCTTTCATGTTTTTTATAGGCGTAAGCTTTGTTGGATTCATCACTTATAGAGTGTTTAGAAGGGATGTCATGTTTGTACAATGAGCTTAATATACTCAAGTTTAAACTTGTTGTATGTTTCATGATTCTTTCTGTAATTTCATTATCTAGTTAAAGTCCGTTGATAGTTAAGATTTTAGAGGGAAGAAAACAAATATTTTTTATTTAAACCTTGTTAACATAGTCAGGTGCTAAAGGGACTAGGGGTGGTTCACTAGTGATGGAATTCCATCACTCCCACTATCCAATCAAGTAATGCCATGTCATCAATCCAATTTCCATCACTAGTGATAGAAATGTAGGAGGGGTGGAATCACTAGTGATGGAATTCTATCACTCCAATTTTTTTTAATTTTCAATTTAAAAATTAGAAATTAAAAATAAAACACTAAATTATAAATTTCATTAAACTTTAAAAATAAATTACATAACCAAATAAAAAAAAACAACTAAACCGATGGCATCTCCCAACCCCACTTTGCGCAAATCGCGCGCTTTTGTTCAATGACAATTGACTTGAACGATTCGTCGAGATGGCATCTCCCAAACAGTTTTTTTTAAATAAAACTGTTTTTTTTAACCTTTTTGTTAATTTTTATTTTAAAATTAAGCTCACGAACACCCATAGTCTTCGTCACCATTTATTCCATATTCATGAAACATGCAGTCTTCGTCACCCATAGTACACGTGTCATTTGAATGAGAGATGCCCACATGCAACATCAACCTTTTCAACGCGTTATACAATTAACGCGTTACAAAAAGAACGCGTGATGGAGTCGGCGGCGGCGGTGTTCCGTTCTTGTTTAACGAGTGATGGGGGTGGTATAACGGACCACCCTGTGTGGCCTAACAATATTACGTTAATATTACGTTGAGGATGTTGTTAATGACCAATCATCTTCGTCGTACAGTAGGTTAAGAACGCCAACACATTATTGATTTCCTCTATCGTGTTGAACAATAATGAAGTCAATATTTTGTCTTCGCGGGTGATGCTTAATCGTCTTCTGACTAGAATTAATTAGATGGATAAACGTATTGATATACCTCATGTTCTATGTCCGGTATGTTGAAAACGGTGGATCATAAGCGTATTCGGTTGTGAATAAAGTTTGGAATTCGATTAGTATTTGGTTGCAATGTGATCTTCCTAGAATTTGGAGCCGGCTCGGTTTTAGTTACGGTTGATCATCCAAGTTGTCCGAAAACAAAAAGGTTGGATGTTTTGGAATTAAGTTTTTTTTTCAAAAATAGAATGGCTAATGTTCTTGTAGTGTTTGGTTTCTTTCTCATCTAGTTTCTTGCTAGTCGGGTTTAGTTTTTTGTATAGTCAGTGTCTCTAAAAAAATAAGTTAGTGGTCAATATTAACAGAATAATACAACATTGGCAATATAACAACGCTTGGTTGTATTATAGGTTTTCTGGAAAAAAGGATGACAAGTGTAGAAAAAACTTTAACTAAAAGATTTTGTTAAGTGGTTGCACCGGAAAATTTTGAAAAAACTATAAGCCCATACCAAAAATGATTGCTCTCTAGCCTTTCCCATCGCTTGCTTCATCTATAAGAAGAACATGTAGTACAATCAATCACTATAGGTTATCACTACCTCATTAAGGTGTGAACAATGTGTAGAGTTTCTTCACCTACCATATGACAAGAACGTGTTAACATTAACATATTCAATGTAGATACGTATTGTGTATCTCTTATTCAATCAATTTAAATACTACACCAACAATGATTATCAGTGACCATCAATAAGTGCAATCAGAGTCGGCTCTAGCATAAGCCAAATGAGGCAAGGGCTTTAGAAAGAGAAGGGAAAAAGTGTTATGAGCTCCTCTCTTTTTTTAAAGAGTTTCTTGAAGAAGATGAATAAGACAATAAAGAAATTGAAAATAGGTCAGTGATGTAATTATATGACATTTGCCTTTTTACCCCTAGATTCTTGAGTATTCATAGACTTGAAGTTTATCGGGGTGGTGATTCAAAATTTCTATCAATTGTCGGTTGTGTTTTTTGAAGACTAAGAGATTGAGCTGAATTGGTAAATCAAAAACCGAATGCGGATGTGGTTAAAGTCGAAATAGAGAGATCACATGGTGTTATTTCAAGTTGTTAATTATTCGTGAAGATTGCAGTATAGCAAATCAGTGGAGGTTGGAAACCATGCAAACAAAGACTTGAAGATTCATTTCAGGGGAATTTGTGCATAATGAAGATAATCCAAGCCCGCATCATCAATCAATGGGGAATCAATTGAAGATTTCAAGATGTCTGATTGAAGTTGCAGAATATTCAAAACACGGCTCTCGTTATCAAAGATCAAGATTCGACAGTGGTGGCCAAGGGGGAATTTGTTAGTGCATATTTTGTATGTCTGCCACGGTGCGAATAGGCTAGATAGAGCATGTGTTGAATATTGTATAGATTAGTGTGAAAAATGAACGGAACTTAATGTTTGAAGGCCTTTCGCACGAAAGAGTCTTTCGTGCGAAAGGGCCTCAATGCTCCTTCCGTGCAAGAGAGCCTTTCATCCCTGATGCTTTCATACGAAAGGTTGTTGCCTATAAATAGGGGACTTGGCTGCTCTCATTTTAAGTTTTGGTTCCCAGAGGGGAAATGCTAACGAAATTTCTCCAGAATTTCGCCAACTTGTAAAAGATGTAAACTCTTTCGGTATGAATGAAGCATTCAACTTATAGCTAACTATTCTGCTTCTACTCCATTCTTAGTAATAATATTCTACCGAATTAGTCCTATCGGAGCCAAACTTCCGTCTAATCCCGTCGGATCCTGGACTCTCAAAAGCATTTATGTCGCTCATACACCCGACGACACCAAAGAAAGCCAACCAAACCCAAAGGTCGTATGAGGCAACCGCCTTTAAAACCAATGTTGGTCATTTCTGGTCAACGCGTGTACTTAAACCTCGCCATGCGGTTGGACAATTATACCACCACTATTGACGATAGTCTAAACTACCAATCATGTTGGGTATTCCATGTTTTTTTAAATGCACTTCGTAAATTGGCATACACCTAAATATTAAATTTTTATATATAAGCGTATGTAAATTTTGTAAATTTATTCTACTATAAATTAAAATTATATATATATATATATATATATATATATAGGGTTAGGATCATGAGTGAACAACATTCTTGTTTGTGAACAGAGTGAACCAATCTCAAGCATTCATTTGATTAGTAGATGAAAAGATTAGGATTGTAATTATACATTTAATATTTTTTTTTTAAATTCATTTTCTATAATGACTAGCAGTTAAATGTCATTTATTTTCGGAAATTAGATTTCCTTTCATTATATCAAAGATTTTATTATATCTCCATCCAATATTCTCAAAATTCAAACATATCATCCTCTTTTTTTTTAACTTACGACGATGAATATTTAAGACATTCAGGAATCAACAGCAATACACTTGTGTATACTCGGTAAAACATTTGTGTATATATGCACGGACACTTGTGTATACTCGGACATAAACCTGTGTAAACTCATAAATACTTTTATTAAAAAAAGCAAATACACTTGTGTATTGCAACCATACACTTGTGTGTTAATGCAAATACACCAACAGAATCAGAACATGTGCATTTCTACTACATTGTACATTTATGTTCCCAAAAAAAGCCAAAACCAGAATAACAATCAAACAACCAAACTTCCAGTTTCCATCATAAAAAATAAACCAAACTATCCACGTACCGACATATCGGAAAATCAAAACACATAGTCATAAACATATTATTGTCTACATCGAACGTTTTAAACATTAAGTCTATTCGCCACCTTGTATGCACCGCTTCAGCCATGACTTGATCGAGGAGCGTGTTAGCATGAGAGCACACAATCTTCACAACATACTTCTTCCTTAACCGGGTTAAACATGACTTTTTTGGAGTATGCTCAAGCGGGAACCCACTATCCCATTTAATTCCGTTTCTCCAAACCAAGTTTCCATGTGTCGCATGGCGAACACCCCACAATCAACACTATTGCCAACTGTCGCCCATTCAATTTCCAGCCTTTTCGGTATTATTCCTTGAAATTATACACCATCAACAGAGCACTACTACTGAACTTATCCAAACTACTACTGAACTTATCCAATTGTTCCGCATCATCATACTCAGTGTTACATAACACATCTTCATTCTATATTATTTGTACAAGTAACCAGATATATGTTAATGTTTTGTTGTACCCATTTATTAATAAATTTTAACAATAACATAAATAATATACTTACAAAACAAACTGTGTGGCAGAAAAGACGTGGACTAGTTCGCTTTTTTCTGTTAACCTCTTCATAATTAAGCACTGAATCGCATCTCCCATCCACACACTAGGTTGGAAATCTTTCAATTGTAAGTACATTAGACCGATTCCAGACTCCGTTAAGAACACCATTTCCCTTCACATTATCCGTAAACTTAAATGACCGAAAAATGTTAATATCGCTTATGTGCATATGTGTATTGGTTGATTATACACATGTGTACATTTTACACATGAAGAGATTTTTCTAAAGAAAATTTTAACAGTACTAAACCCAACATGTGTAAACATGTGGACATTCGCACAACCCTATGTATTTCTTATGTACACCAATGTATATACAGTTGATACACAAATGTACACTTCACACTTACACATGTTAACTTTTTCCAAAAAGAAATTTTTAACACTACACAACCCAACAACATGTGTACACAGGTGTACCTTTGCATAACCCTGCCATCTTGTGTAAGCACATTCTTACCCTTCTTTTTCTTTGGTACAGCAACTCTGTACAAAAACCAGGTTTTTTAAGCAGACATTCAAAACTATACACAAGTGTACACCCAGTGTTTGGTAACTCTTAACAGCGATATACACAAGTGCACATCGACGTTATGACAACACAATACCCAAAACAGAGTACGACCAAAATTCTTATTAACCTAACCCCAACCTTCAAAATTAGTATTGTTTAAATTGATTAAAGGCTACTCAAAACACAATATCGAACCACAGATAAGTGATTAAACAAACTTTATAACTTCAAACTAATTTTATACACAGGATGCATGAAACCCTAGCTTTCGATTTCATATAATCAAACAAAAATATAAAACATACACAAACAGAAATGATGTACTGATTATTGTCATACCTATGCTTGGATTCCTTTGATTAAAGTCGTCGATTTGCCGCACGGTGTGTATCGATGAAGCAGAACCCAATCGTCGGGGGTATTAAGAAGAAGGAATGATATGGATTCTTTTTTCCTGAAGAGATTGTTATAATATCCACCCAAAACAACAATATGCGATGATTAGGGAAGAAAAATCTTTGAAAGATTCTTTAAAACCTCTTCAGTTCCTGGTTCCCAAAATTATAATTGGTAGAAAATTACATTACTAACCCTGTACGACTTTTAAGTTTGTTATATATTAAAACATAATTACAACATTGCCATTAGTATTAAATCTCATCATCTAGGAAATGAAGGGTCAAGATCTGTTCACTTTGTTCACAAATGAACCATTGTTCACTCTAGAACCCTACCATATATATATATATATATATAAGCGTAAATAAATATGCCTAAAATTAAAAATTATATATATAAGCGTCAGTAAATATACCTTAGCAGAAATGTTCAAAGGTATCGCGTGTTTTTTTCTCCGTCATCTTCAAATACTCGTCGTTGATGTCATACGTGTTTTCGTAGGCGAGTACACGTACACTGTTGAATTGAAGTGAATCCTAGACATCCTCTCGCGTCCATTTTTTTTGCTTAAAGTAGTCATACTTATCCTCCAAATCTTCGTTAATGCGAAAAAATAACCTTCTGCTCATCTGAAATTAGCGCCTAAAAATATGGGGGTTGTGAACCGGTGCAGGACCGAAATAATCTTTCATTAGACGAGCATTTGCGGCTTCACGATCTCGCACAACATATCCCCTCCTCAAGATCGGGCGTGGGGGAGAAGGATTAACATGTTGCATGACGTTAATCGCGAGAACAGACGCACTTGTAACCGCTTCTTCCTCCTATGCGGCTTCGTCGTAACCAATAAAACCTTTGGTATAGATCAATGAACGATTCTTACGACGGAGGCGAAGACATTATGGTAATGAGAGTTTTTGTAAAGAGTGTTTTTGGTTGAGTTGATTAGGTATAGAATAGGTTTTATGTGGAGTTTATTTGGTTATATGGGTATATATTTATAGTTAGAAAATATTTTTTTATTGTTTTTTACTGTTGCTAACGGTTCAAAATTCTTGATCAGATCAAAATACACCCGTTATAGACATGGGGGGGGATGAAATCATCTCATAGCGCCCGAGGGGGGTGTACCCCGACGCGATGATGAGAGATAGTGGGGTATAATGTTTATAATGTGCGACTAAGGAAGGATTTAAGCCAAAAATGTCTCTACTGATATGGCGTCCACATGACAAAAAACCCCGGGGCTTCAACCACTACATACGGCCTTAGTCATAACCACCTCCCACTTTATTATGAAACTGTCACTCATCGTGTAAGTCATTGACTTGCCTTTTTCAGTCGTCTAGATTCATGATTATAAAACTAATTTTGTATAAAAGTTGAATTATAAAGTTAGAAAATATAACAAACCCACTCTCCAATAGGAAAACCTGATATGTGGACTCAAAATGCGCCAACTAAAAAGGTAATTGCATGACACTTCTCAAAAAAAAAAGGTCGTTACAAGTGGCTTAATAAGAGCTACAATTAGAGCATATGAGTGTAACTATAATCAACAATCTCTATATATAGCATTAAAGTTATTTTGTAAAATAGTTAAAGCGTAAATTTGATAAAACATAATAAAGGTACTATAAACCTTATTTGATAGCTCTCAAGTAGTATACAAGATGTTGAAAAATGTGTCCTTCATAAGTGATAAGTGATGAGGGTTCAAATTCTATGGCGAATAAATGGTGTGAATTTAGACTATGTGTAGTTGGCGTTACCCCAATACCTGATCACCATTGAGTTAGGGGATCCACACGTTGTTCCATGGGCGCCAAGGGTGAGGGCGTTGCCCTGTTAACACTCTTGAATAGGGATGCTTATCGAATCGAATAACGAATTTTCAAATCAAAATTTTCAATTTTTTTATTTTTTTACCAGAATACGTATTCGATTCGATTCGCTTAGTATTTTAAACTCGAATTTGAATCGAATTCGAACCAAATTTGAATAAAATCGATTTAATTCAAATTCACCCTAAACAATAAATGATTTTACTTTCATTTTTTTAAAACTATTACAAACTTATTATATTCAACATCAAATATAATAATCTGCAAATTAATTAACTAACAATATGTCAAAATACCAAAATTTAGAAGATAAGTTGGTTACTCGTAGCGATGTAAGTTAGGTAAAAATTTAGAAATAAGTAGTATGGTCTATTTGTTAATAGGTTTGGTAATGTTATGAATAATAAATTTATCACTTATGGATGTACTTCATACTTTGGCCAAGTTAAAAGTTATATGTGTGTGTATATATATATATGTTTGTGTGTGTATACATATATTAAAAAGTTATATACAAATTGAATTCGAATTCGATTACTGTACTCGAATACGAATCAACTCGAATTCGAACCTTATTAATCGAATTCGAATCAAGTCGAATTTCAAATTTTTCGAATCCGAATCAAATTCTGAACACCAATACTCTTGAATGTAGAAAGTCGCCTTTTGGGGTGATGAATCGTCGTGGTTTTGAGGAAAGGTGGCACCAAACACCATTACACACTAATGAGTACGAGCTCATTATCTATATAACACTCACTTATTTTACTAACTAACTGAATCGCTATGTATAGTTATAAATATTAATTTGGAAAGTTTATCGGTTAAGTCGATTTTAAAAGTGTCGAATGATCGGGCTTTTTCTTGGTCGTTAATAAAAAAGTAAAACTTAAAACACTTTGAAGTTTTTTCTAAGAGTTAACTTTCGTTTTGCTTTCTGTGGTTTAGTCACTTTAACGGTTTTGCCCTAAACCTTTAAAAATAGTCATTTTCCTCCAATAGTTTGCTATGCTTTTTCCATTTTGCTTCCCGTCTCTAACTCCATTCAAATTGTCTGTTTTTCCATTTTGCTCAACCTTTAAAAATAGTCATTTTCCTCCAATAGTTTGCTATGCTTTTTCCATTTTGCTTCCCGTCTCTAACTCCATTCAAATAGTCTGTTTTTCCATTTTCCTCATCACATGGAGCAAAATGGAAAAACCATAGCAAATTATTGGAGAAAAATGACTATTTTTAAAGGTATTGGGCAAAACCGTTAAAGTGACCAAACCACAGAGAGCAAAACGGAAGTTTACTCTTTTTCTGATTGAAGAAAACCCTAAAACTAGCCAATCAACAAATTTAAAGAAAACTCGTAACACATAGTTATTAGTTACAGAATACAATGAAAATGTAATTTTACAAGGAATTAACCCATTATAACTCAAAACCAAAAAATAAATAAATGAGAAAAATGCCCGGATAGTCCCTGTGGTTTCGCTTTTTTTACCTATTGTCCCCAACTTTCTAAAACTACCTGAATAGTCCCCAAGTTTTCATTTTTTGTTCTCGGATAGTCCCTAACGTGGATGGGGGTTAGTTTTCTCAGTTAAGTTGATGTAAAATGACTATAATACCCTTAAGTAAAACAAAATGAATTAATTATATATTTTTTCTTAAAATATAAAAACCAAACATCCCTGATTCCCTACCACATTCATTCTTTATCATCAGTTCATCATCTTCAAACCTTTTCTCTCTCTCTAAACCACCATCTCCTTCATCTCCACCACCACCACTCGGAGGAGATGATGGCCGGCGAAGCAGGTGGTTCGGGTTGGATGACCGGCGACGGAGATGTGGTGAGTGGTTGAAGACGGCCGGTGGTTGAAGTGTGAAGAGGATGGAGGTGGGCAGCGGCTGATGTGTGGAAGGTCGGTTCAGGTTGGAGGCGGAGATGGAGGTGATGAGTCCGGCGGTTCCGGTGCGGATGAGGGTTGAAGACGATAACCGGCGGTAGTTTGGAGTGGTGAAGGGGGTGTGCGACCGGAGACGGGGAAAAGATGTAATTGACCGAGAGATTTGACGAATTGCATCCGCCTAGGGTTTGAATTCTCTGATTGAATACTTCATTTAGGGTTTGGTGGTTTCTGATTGTGTCGTACGGATGAAAGGTGCATTGGATCGAACCAAGGTTGTGCTTCGGCACTTGCCGCATAATATTTCTCAGTCGGTGCTTGTGGAGCAGATTGATGCTCGGCTAATATTGAACCAAGAGTGTGCACCACTGTTTTGTCTGTTTTTTGTGTTTTCATTCCTGTTTATGGTTTGATATTGGTATGGCTTTTGGCTGGCAAATGATTGGTGGTGAAAGATGGGTTTTTAGTACTTGAATTTTAAGTTAGCTTGTGTCAACTTTACTGGGCTTGATTTTGTGTAATCAAAGTCGTTTGGTTAATTGAGGTATCTGATATACGGCATCCTTGATTTTGTGGTGGTTATACCTTATCCTTATTGGCCATGTTAAACACTAGATCTATAGTTTGTGTAGCATAATATGACACAACGGTGGTTCTGCACGGCGGAGACCGGCGGCGGCCGGTGATGGTGGAGGGTGGAGGAGGGTGATGGTGGGTGGAGGTTGAAGATGAAGTGTGGTGGTGGGGTTTTATAAATAAAAATGAAGAAGATGCCCGGATAGTCCCTGTGGTTTGGCCTTTTAAAGGAAAGGATAAATTGGTCATTTCACACCCATTTAACAGAGAAAACAAACTGAAGTTAGACCCAGGGATTATCCGGGAACAAAAAATGAAAAGTTTGGGACTATTCAGGTAGTTTTAGAAAGTTGGGGACTATATGTGAAAAAAGGCGAAACCACATGGACTATCCGGGCATTTTTCTCTAAATAAATAAATCAAACACACAATCACATAAAACACTTTAGGAAAATTTTCTTATTTTAACGAAATCCTAACGTTAGAAAATCAACGAATTAAAAGAAAAATCACAAAATTAATCTCACTAAAATATAAGTTCTCAACACAAACCATGAAATCAATTACGAAATTAGTTAATTTTATTTTAAGAAGGCCATCGTACTAGCAAAATCAACAAATAATCACACAAAATAATAAAAAAGTAATAATTATTCTTTGGAGGATGCCATAATACTGCTAAAATCAACAAATTTAAAACAAACACATAATCATACATAATAAGACTATAAGGTATGGAGGCCGGCTTAGGCCCGGCGAGGACCGGCGCCGGTCCCCCACACCCCCCCCCCCCCGGCCCGTCCCGGCTTCACCAGCAACCCACGGCCGTTCTTGCCAGGCCTCCTTCTCCTTTCTTCTCTCACATATACCTATACATACATACATATATATACACAAAGGGGTTCATCCTCCACCCCCTAGGTCTATCCCTTCCAAGCCACTCCTACGTGGCGGTGACGTGACGGCCCATCCTTGGAGGACTTGCCTCCTTCATACCTTCCAGTCTAACGAAAAATAAATAAATAAATAATTACACAAATCATTTATAAATTATTCTTGTTCTTGGGATGCCACCATAATACTGCCAAAATCAACAAAAAAAATATATATATATTTGTTTTTGAAAGGCCAATTGGATTTTAACACCTTTAACTTTGAAGAATTGGCCGATAACACCCGCAACTAACACTTTGATCTGTGACAACCCAAACTTTTAATTTTGTTTGTCATTTCATCACTCAGTTAAAAAATGACTAACTGAGTTAGTCTTCCATCCTACGTGGACTACTTTTGCCGATGTGGCACATCATCTAATCTAATCTGAACCTGAACCACACTTAAAACAATTTGAACCAAACACCCGAACATCATCTAATCTGAACCTGTCTTGAACAAAGCTGAGCCACCACATTCCTCCGCCACCGTCGCCGTCAGACCACCTCCATGTCACCGCTGTCGCCGTTAATCATCATCATCTTCAACTGTCAGAACCCATCGGATAAAGACTAAGACCGCCGTTAATCATCATCATCTTCAATTGTCTCCGACTGCCGGACTGAGTCTCGGACCGCCGCTGCACAGTTGCCGGTGTCGGAGAAGACGACCGGAGCTTCTCTCTCTTCTGTTTTCTCCCCCCCCCCTCTCTCTCTCTCTCTCTCTCTATCCGTCACTCACCACCACCCGACAGTGGTGGTGGTGCTCCGTTTTGATGAAGCTAAAAATTGGGGGCGTGTTCCACCGGGAAACATCTCGATCGACAACAGGAACGACGGTCGGCACCTCCTGGACTCGTCGCTGGAACCTCCGGTCACCGGAGATGAGGGCGAAACAGAGGCAGGGTGTAGGTGTGCAGGTGATTGTTGGCTAAAACGTGATTCTGGGGGTGCTATGGGTGGTGTTTGGCGGAGAGGGTGAGACGCCGGAGCGCCGGTGATACGGCTCAGGTCATCAGAGCTCGTGAGGATGAGAGAGAGGCAGAGAAATGTTGTTGGCTGCAAGTTTATGATTTAGTGTTTTCTCCAAATGTTGCAAATGAAGTGAGGTTTTATACCCATGAATGTGCCACATTGGCAAAAATAGTCCACGTAGGATGCCAGCTAGGACGGAAGACTAACTCAGTTAGTCATTGTCATTTTTTAACTGAGTGGTGAAATGACAAACAAAATTAAAAGTTTGGGGTGTCACAGATCAAAGTGTTAGTTGTGGGTGTTATCGGCCAATTCTTCAAAGTTAAAGGTGTTAAAATCCAATTGGCCTTTTTGAAAACCCATGACACATGATCAGTTCAAAATAAAAGAATAACTTAATAAGAAAAACCCTACAAACATTATGTGGCGGTATCTCACGCGAAACAGGACATGACGCCCCATAGCACCCGGCCACATCATTATGTCCGACGTTATGTGTGAGAAAATTTCAATCCTCGTGAAATACATAACGGCGTGACCCATTCTTCCTAACTCACACACACACACATATATATATATATATACATACATACATATGTATATATAATTGAAGGGGTTATATAACCCCCTTACCACTACAGGCTCTTGTGATATAACGCCCCATAAAGCCCTTTTTGCACTTTTTGTCACTTGTCGCATAACGCCACACAAGGAGCTTTATGACTGCACATAGCCACCCCAAAAAACTGGGGTGGGGGGGGGGGCTTGGGTTAGGGGCATTGCTCGACACGTGGCGAGTGTGGGCCATGTTGATTTTTTTTATATTTTTTTATATAGTTGACATTTATATAATAGAACACAAACTTATATTAATTTAAAAAAAAGTTACATATTTTAAAAAACCTACTTATTAAATCCTAAAAAATTTATAAAAATAGTAGTTACTAAATCCTAAAAAAAATTACAGGGTTCGGTAATAAAGTGGGGAACCCACTTAAATTCTGAATTCCCGTCATGCCTCCACTCGATCTTTGCGATCTCCACTCGATCGTCGTGGGTCAAGTCGCCTGCAGGGACACGCTCGAAACAAACATAAAACTGATCCAATTTCGGTTTGAGTTCACGTCGCTTATGTTGGCAGGCGTTTAAATTGCGACGAGCGTCCCGAACGTGTTGTTGGTATTGCTAGAACACTCGTCCCAATATGCGGTTTGACCGCATTGTAGCGTACGTTATGCATCGACAATCGATGTCATAAGTGCGATCTCCTCCTCCCCTGTCCAATGCACCATGTTCGGTTTTTTGATGTGGATTTGGTTGAAGAAGATTTGTTATTTGGTGTGGGTTTGGTTGAAGAAGATTTGTAAATATTTGTGGCAAAAATGAAGTTTGGGATGGGTATTTATAGGTAAAAAATTGTAATTTTTTTTAAATTTTGATTTTTTTACTTTAAAACAACCATCCCCAATGGCTACCCGAAACGGTCATATGTCACCAGCCAATCCAAGCCAGCCACCTCACGTCCAACAACAGGCTTCAAAGCCATGCTAGTGGGGCAACGCCATGGCCAACACTGGCACGGTGTGGTTTAGCCAATGTTGTCTGACATCCCCGCCCCAACCAATGCCCCACACCCACTAGTCTTATATGATGCCTACAAGAATCTAAAAACTGTTCATACCATGTTTTGAAGTGTTCAACCTGAGAATTCTTAACATTTAACACTTAAAAGGGTTAAAAGTGTCATTTACGTCCCTTTGTTTTGTCTACTTTTATCATTTCTGGCCAAAGTTTAGCATTGTACCATTTTTCTTCCGGTCATTCTCGAAACGTGTTATTTCAGTCCAAAAATCTAACCTTAGTTAAAAACTTAGTTAGCTCAAGGGTAAAATGGTCATTTTACATAGTGATTCGGAGGTTTTACATACCCTCCACTGTGCAGCAACCTCCGAACCACTCCAAACCACTATGTAAAATGACTATTTTACCCATGAGTTAACTGAGTTTTTTTTTTTTAACTGGGGTTAATTTTTTGGACTGAATTAACATGTTTCGAGAATGTAAAGAAGGAAAATTGTACAATTTTGAAATTTGGCCTGAAATGACAAAGGTAGACAAACTACAGGGACATAAATAGCACCTAACTCTAACACTTATACAACAAATCTCCTGATTTGTTACAAAATAAACCTCTCATAATCTTACACGATATACATCTACCATACTTGAATAATTAGTACATTTTATTTAAAAAACACACACCGCATATACCAAACTTTATTGGTACTTTTTTTAACAGCAAATATGGATTACTGATAGACTACTGAAGTATATCATGTTACCAGCAAAAAAATAATCATCGTATACATTTAACTATTATTTTAAAGTTTAATATCAAAAGACTGGTAAGTACAACTTTATTATTAGAGTAAATTACAAGTTTTGTCCTTTATGTTTACATCAAATTGCAGGCGGTGTCCTTTGTCTTTAAAATTAACGGGTTTTGTACTTAATGTTTCAAAATCTTGCAAGATATGTCATTTGAGTATAACACAGTTTATTTTTTTGTTAAATCTGGTCACCCAAGGGTATTTTAGTCTTTTTACCCCATTTATTTAATATCATTTTAAAAAATAAAACAAAATAACCCCAATTATGAACCCACCCGTTTAAAGCCGTTATTTCCCCTCTATGTTCTGACCTTCTTCTCCGTCTCTGTTTTACCGACAGTCTCAAATCAATGGCTACAAACTCAGGCAGCAGCTACCCCCCCCTGTCACGGCCCCCGACCCGGTTTGACCCGTTTCAGGAGCCGTGAAACAGAAATCCTGCGGTATTTAATTTAGGCGACAGCGGAAGTCTTTTTAAAACAGGATCTTTAGTAGTAAAACTGCTCATTATATAATTTAGGGATAAAACCCAGTAATTTACAATAATGTGATTTCAATGGAAATCTTTATTTTCCAAAACATGTTTCTTTATTTATTTACACTGAGCCACTTTTCTAAGCTGGTAGTGCTTCCTGGCACTTTTCTTTGCTCACAACAGATTACCTGAAACATGTTTGAAAAAGGTTTTGTCAGCGGGGAAATACTGAGTGAGTTCATTCAGTTTTTTTTAGGAAATGACCCATAGTTATAAATTACAGCATAAGAGCGATTACAATGGTTCATATCTTATTTTTATCTGGCTTTCTGTCACAATGGTGACAAGTCACAATGGTGACGATGGTCATACCACTATTAGGTTAATGAACTCTAATAGTGACGTTTCTCCCTAGTAGGTTGTCACACCCCAACCGATGGCGGAATCATCGGGGCGCGGCACTGAGCGAAACAGATTGTTCAGAAGTTTCCACAACAACTATCATACAATTCAGTTATATAACACGTCCCATACCGTGTCCCAAATAATAACAAGTTATCATAGAAATCAACTAAACAATATGGGAACTGTTCCGACAACTCAAGTTTAATTATTACAGACCGAATTAAATATTGTTTTAAGACTTCTAGACGGCTAACTATAGATCTTACTGACTACAGGTGCCAGTACAAGATCTACAGATAATTATGACCCTGGAGCAGGTATGTGGACACTGTCCTAAGGTCACAGGCTCCTAGAAGCTTATTATTGCCTCGCTTCCCTAGCACGCTAGTAGCTTAAACACCTGTCACATACGTTAAAATAAAAGTCAATACATATAATGTAAAGGTGAGTACACAAGTTTGATATAGCATATAGAGTTCGAATAGTTTACGCATAACCAAGCACGTACACAAGGGCAAACGATGCATGTAAATTATCAACATGGGACCATCGATACCAACGACTTCAAGTTGACTGTCCGAGACAGTTCGCAATACATGATTACCACCGTAACCCATGCAAGTAATTGTCCTTAGCAACCCCCGTGTGAACGGGTGCTGAGTCCAAACTATAGTACTACGTTGCTAAAGCAGGTAGATAGCACTCCACGTGTAAACATAATAAACAGCAATCATTTAGACAAGTAATACATGCAAGTAGGTTAGCGTTCAAATAGTTTGTGTTGTTTGTGAATTTGATAGATTACGTATGTAACACCCAAAAGTGCTGAAAGCAAAAAGGGATCGAGTATACTCACAGTGGTTGATCGTGGATTGAGAGGAACACTGAGAATAAGTTAGCCTGAATAGTTCGATAACACAACGATGAGTAACGCGGAAAAAGTAACCAATGTACTTGGATCGAGTAGACCATTCGATCGGACAGCAGTTCGATCGAGTGGGCTGTTCGATTGGTTCGAAAGTCCGTTCGAACATCCATTCGATCGGCCGGCTGGCTCGATCGGCTGGTTCCTTCAAGTGGATTGTTTCTTCCTTTGATGTGAAGGATGTGTTTGTGTATGATGGTTTGTACTACCTTTCAAGTTGGCCGATCGAACAGCTGTTCGATCGGTTAGCCCAACCGATCGGCTAGCACTTCATTGTTTTCAAATATGTCACTCGATCGGTTGGCATGCTCGATCGGGTGACATTCCAATGTTTCGAAAAGTCTAAGTGTTTTGAAAGTATAGTATCTCATGATTCGAGCAGTAATGATTACAATCGAGTGGCGTAGTCGATCGAACAGTACCTCGTCAATACTACACTTCATGAGTTTGTGGGACTAAGTGCTAGTCGATCGGTTAGCCTAGTCGATCGGCTGGCATAGTCGTTCGGTTGGGTTGTTCGATCGAACAGCCTAGCCGTTCGGCCAGCTTCTCGATTCGGTTAACCTATCACTTAACACTTGGTTATTCCCGTTAATTGTTGATGTTTTAGAGATATTTTGACTACGAGTTGAACCACAAAGCTGAAGTCCCTACTTAGTCTACTGACTCGAGCAGGAATCACCCAAGCTCGGCCAGAGGCGGTTTGGAACTTAAGTTTAACGTTTAACCCGAAATCGGTATATCTCTCGGTAGAACCCGAATCTTGAACCATGTGTTTGTTTAGAATGGTTTATAAATCGGTTCAAGTCTCGTTTTCACCTTCTTGAGTGTAAAAGAGTTGAAAGATAGATGAAAACCCATCTTCCAATCCTTTTCCACCGTGAAATGTTAAGATCTTTGGAAGATTTTAGGTTATTTATGTGGAAATCGGTTAGATCTAAGTTATTCATGGTGGAATGATGCCAAAACTTAGTGTTCTTGAAGAACACATGATGACATCACCCAAGAACACCTAGATCTTGGTGATTTCATGGATGAAATCCAAGTTTTGAAAGATAGAAAGATGTAGAATCGATTAATGAACAAAAACGTACAAGGATTAGAGCGAAATACTTACTGGTTTGAGAGAAATCTGAGATTTAGTGAGAAGAAGAGGCTGGTCGGTCAGAGCTTTTCCAAAAGTGGAAAGTTTGACAAGGACAGCCCTATTTATAGGCTTCCAAAAGAGGAAAGGGTCAGCTGATCGAACAGCATCCCTGATCGAGCAGCTGCCCGATCGAACAGCCTGTTCGATCGGCTTGCCTGTTCGATCAGGTTGCCCTGTTCGATCGGCTAGCCTGTTCGATCAGGTTGCCCTGTTCGATCGGCTTGCCTGGTTTTGAGTGTTTCGCGACGATTTTTGATATTTCGACTTCGATGAACGATGATTTGAGAATGATAGAATTCCTAATCAAATTACTTTTAGTCCCAACTACTATATCTAACATACAAGCATCCTTACAACCATTTCGGGTTCGATATCCATTGAGTTTGATTCACCTTTGAGTCTTGATTGATTTTGATTGATTCACCACACACTTTAACATAAAAGTAAACATGCACAAGTAACACATAAGGCACACACACACGTATAAAAAGTACTAAAATCCCTACACTTGAGTTTGATGATTGATTTGATTAGCTTGATTATTGATTGACTAGCTTTATTGCATTGTTACTTCCTATCATTCACAGTCGGTCGTTGATTCACAGTTCGATTATCGGTCGATTAGTTTGATTATACAACACTTACTCCAAATAATATGAAAATCAAAATGAAACTAAAATGAAATTAATCTTTATTAATCTTTAATTCCAATAACAGTCAACTCTTGACTTTGACTTTGACTTTTGGAAAACACGGGGTGTTACAGTCTCCCCTCCTTTAGGGAATTTCGTCCCGAAATTAGGCCGAGAACCGTACATCGCCGTGTGATTTTACCAATTTGATGCTTCAGATCTATCTGAACAACTGCGGGTACTTGGCCTTCATGTCACTTTCGAGTTCCCAAGTGAACTCCGCGCCTCGTTTGCCTTCCCATCGTACTTTTACAATAGGAATGCGAGAGCGTCTGAGTTGCTTGGTCTGTCGGTCCATGATTTCGACAGGCTTTTCCACGAAGTGTAGCGTCTCATTGACCTGAAGATCGTCGAGTGGTATTATTGCGTCGTGGTCGGCTACGCATTTTCGAAGGTTTGAAATATGGAAAGTCGGGTGGACATTGCTGAGTTCCTCCGGTAATTCGAGTTTGTAGGCAACTTTACCGATCCTTTCCAGAATCTTAAAAGGTCCAACAAATCGAGGCGCAAGTTTCCCTCTTTTGCCGAATCGGACTACTCCCTTCCAAGGTGATACCTTTAGGAGCACGTAGTCGCCAACTGCAAATTCGCGGGGCCTGCGTCGTTTATCGGCGTACATCTTTTGTCTGTCCCGGGCCTTTACCAAGTTTTCCCTTATCTGGTGGATCTTGTCAGTCGTTTCTTGCAGAATCTCGGGCCCAGTCAATTGTGAATGACCGACCTCGTGCCATACAATAGGCGAGCGACATCTCCTACCATACAAGGCTTCGAAAGGTGCCATTTCGATGCTGGAGTGATAGCTATTATTGTACGAAAATTCGACCAACGGTAGGTGTTTGCTCCAACTACCACCAAAATCGATAACACACGCACGGAGCATGTCTTCAATAGTACGAATCGTTCTTTCAGTCTGCCCGTCGGTTTGCGGGTGGAATGCGGTACTCAAATTCAGCGTCGTACCCAGAGCTGCTTGAAAAGTTTCCCACAATCTCGATGTAAACCGAGCGTCGCGATCAGAAATGATGTCTCGAGGCGTACCATGATTCTTAATGATCTCGTCGGTGTAGATTTGGGCTAGCTTGGCCACCTTATAGTCTTCTCGTATTGGCAGAAAGTGGGCTGATTTGGTTAGACGGTCGACTATAACCCAAATACTGTCGTGACCTGATGGCGTGGTCGGAAGCTTAGTTATGAAATCCATAGCTATGCTTTCCCACTTCCATACGGGTATCGGCGGTTGTTCGAGTAAGCCTGACGGTCTTTGGTGTTCAGCCTTGACTCTTGCACAAGTTAAACAGCTACCAACATATAGAGCAATATCCCTTTTCATCCCAGGCCACCAGTACTTGTAGCGAAGGTCCTGGTACATTTTGTCCGCACCGGGATGAATGGAATATCGGGATTTGTGGGCTTCGTTCATGATGATCTTTCGCAAATCTGTCCTCCTCGGAACCCAGATTCGGTCCAGAAAATAGAATATCCCGTTGGCTTTGCTCACGAGTTGAGTTCCATCGTGATAGATTCGTTCTTTCTTCAACGTACGCTCGTTAAAGCAAGCGTGTTGTGCTTCGCGGATGAGAGCTTCGAGGTTATACTGAGCCTGGATGTTTCGAACACCTATCACGTAATTCTTTCTGCTGAGGGCGTCTGCAACTACATTCGCCTTGCCTGGGTGATAACGGATCTCACAGTCGTAATCGTTGAGAAGTTCTACCCATCGGCGTTGACGCATATTGAGTTCTCTCTGGTTAAAGATATGTTGTAAGCTCTTGTGATCGGTGAAGATCGTACACTTTGTACCATACAGGTAGTGTCGCCAAATCTTTAAGGCAAAGACAACTGCGCCTAGCTCGAGGTCATGGGTTGTATAGTTCTTCTCGTGGATTTTGAGCTGTCGAGATGCGTAAGCTATAACCTTGTCTCGTTGCATGAGAACACAGCCAAGTCCAAGGTTTGAAGCATCACAATAGACAACGAAGTCATCGCTTCCGTCCGGCAGTGTAAGAACTGGTGCATGGCACAGCATGTGTTTGAGGGTTTGGAAAGCAGTCTCCTGCGCGGTTCCCCACACAAAAGGCTTGTCTTTATGAGTAAGGGAGGTAAGCGGCACAGCAATCTTTGAGAATCCTTCGATGAATCGCCGGTAGTAACCAGCTAATCCGAGAAAAGAGCGAACTTCTGACGGATTCTTTGGCGTAACCCATCCCTTGACTGCCTCAATCTTTGCAGGATCAACGTGTATACCCCGACTATTCACAATATGACCCAGAAATTGAACCTCCTCCAACCAGAACTCACACTTGGAGAATTTGGCGTAGAGTTGGTTTCCCTGAAGCAACTCGAGAACCAATCGCAAATGCTGCGCATGTTCGGCCCTCGATCTGGAGTAGATCAGGACATCGTCGATAAATACAATGACGAAACGGTCTAAGAACGGTTTACACACGCGATTCATCAGATCCATAAAGACCGCGGGTGCGTTGGTCAAACCAAAAGGCATGACAACAAATTCGTAGTGGCCGTATCGGGTTCGAAAAGCGGTTTTGGGTATGTCTTCCTCTTGAATCCGCAACTGATGGTAGCCTGAACGTAGATCAATCTTGGAGAAACACTGAGCACCTTGTAGTTGGTCAAACAAATCATCGATTCTTGGTAAGGGGTATCGGTTCTTGATGGTCAGCTTGTTCAATTCCCGGTAATCGATGCACATTCGGAACGACCCGTCCTTCTTTTTGACGAAAAGGACTGGTGCGCCCCATGGAGAAGTGCTCGGGCGAATGAAGCCTTTTTCAAGTAACTCTTGGAGTTGGTTTGAGAGTTCTCGCATCTCAGATGGAGCGAGTCGATACGGAGCTTTGGCCACTGGGTTGGCTCCTGGAATAAGGTCGATTCGAAAGTCGATATCACGACTAGGAGGTAATCCAGGAAGATCATCAGGGAACACCTGAGGAAATTCTCGGACAACAGGAACATCCTTGACTTCAACTTTCCTTTTCTTGTCCGTCTCAGCTACAACAATGTTGGCCAAGAAGGCTCGATATTCTTTGCGGAGATATTTGCGAGCTTGAAGACAGGACATGAGCTTGAGGTCTTTTGCAGTAGTTTCACCATAAACACATAGAATATCACCACTAGCTAGCACAAAACGAATCATCTTATCGGCACACACAACTTCAGCATGGTTTTCACGAAGAAAGTCCATGCCTACTATGACATCGAAACTTCCGAGCTGCATCGGAATGAGACTAATCGGGAATATATGATTGTTGAGCTCGAGAGTACAATCACGGAGCACAGAATTGACAGCAATGGTTCTTCCGGTAGCGACTTCCACTTCGAAAGGTGACGAAAGATAAGAGCGCTTACGTCTAAGAAGCTTCTCAAATTCAAATGACACAAAGCAGTTATCGGCTCCAGTATCAAACAAACATGATGCATATATACCATTCACAAGGAACGTACCATTGACCACGTTGTTATCAGCTTGAGCCTGGCGTGCGTTGATGTTGAAAGTTCTGGCGTGAGCGGCTTGTTGTTGAGGCTGCTGTTGTTGTTGCTGGGGTTGTTGAGCTTCTTGTTTCACCACTCTGTTCGGGCACCGGTTTGCGAAGTGGTTAGGGTCACCACATGCAAAGCAGGTCCGAACATTGTTTGCCGGGGCCTGTGCAGCTTGAGGAGCTTGAGGAGCTTGTAGCAGGGCTTGGTTAACAGCGGCTTGAGCTTGCGTTTGACGAGGACCATAGCGGCAATTCGCAGTGAAATGCCCGTAAACGTTGCAGTGGACACAGAAACGGCAGGCCACACCCACCGGGTGATGATAAGAACATGTAGCACAGAGTGGGTGGGGGCCGGTGTACGCACGCTTAGCCGGCGGCGCATTGATCACTGGCGCAGTGCGCTGTGGTTGTTGCTGTTGTGGCGGTACTGACTGAAGAGGAGCAGCATTGGTTGCGGCGGCACAACCCTTGTTCTTCTTTCTTCTTCTCGAGGACTTGGAGGCTTGAGCAGTAGGGTTGTCGGTTGATGCGGCAGTAACTTGATGCAATGACTTGGATGGCTTATCCCAGACACCAGCCTTAACTCGCTTGTCGTTAATCTCGGCAGCGAGTAGGTAGGTTTCCTCGATTGATGCGGGTTTGGCGGCGAACACATAATCTGCAACACAATCCGGAAGAGCACGGATGTATTTCTTGATGGTCATCTCGGGAGTCTTGACCTGGTCTGGACAGATAATGCTCAGTTGTTTGAAACGGGCGGTGAGACCAGCGTTGTCGCCCTCCTTCTGCTTGATGGTCCAGAACTCATCCTCCAACTTTTGGCGTTCGTGGGGAGGACAGAACTCGTCCAGCATGATAGCCTTCAGTTCCTCCCACGTCAGCTCGTAGGCAGCGTCGTTCCCGCGCTTATTCCTTTCGGCTGTCCACCAGTCCAATGCCCGCGACTGGAAGACACCGGTAGCATTGAGAGTTCGAAGATGATCCGGGCATCCGCTTTGACGAAGGGTAACTTCCACAGAGTCAAACCAGTGAAATAAGCCTGTAGGGCCTTCTTCACCGGTGAACTCCTTCGGTCCACATGCCTTAAATTGCTTGAAACTGAACGGAGCTTTGCTGGGTTCAGTGAGGGTTCGGGATTCTTCCGACGACTTGCTGGTGTTTTCGTACACCTCACTGACAGCTTTCGCTACAGACCTCGAGATGAGCTTGGCGAGACGTCGGTCTCTCTTTTCCTGACGGGAAAGGTTTTGGCGAGTTCTTGATGATGACGACATGGTCTGCAATAGACATCGCCATAGGGCTCAACACAACGAATTCGAATCTCGCACGTCTTAGTTTACTAAAGCTTAGAATCACGTCGCATCTCACGTCACGTAACACATATAAACACATAAGCACATAATCATAGAGGCACATAAGCACAGAAGCAATTAGAGCACATAAGCAATTAAGCAAGTAGAGCACTTAATTTCCTAAACACGTACGAAATTTTATCACAGAGGCGGTCAGAAAACAGAAACCTATAACTACGAGTCGAGTATCGTTCGTTTTGCATATCGGGTAGCATCACACTGTATCGTCTAACTTAGTCGTATAGCGTAGCATAGCACACTGGTTTCGTTTAGATCACATCAACAGGGATTTGAATCGAGATAGGATAGCAACAAAAGTCACGCAAATTGATAACAAATGGAGTAACCAACGAATCTTAAAAAAAAACACATAAACAGGTAAATCATATAAAATCAACGAAGCAACACTCAAAATCGGAAAATGGATTGTCTGCGGCTACTAGACTTTGACTAACCATGGCAATTTAACTATTCACAGTTGACTTGTCGTCACTTTCGACTCTAGAGGACATGTTTCTGCCTCGATTCTTGGGCATTATGCATGCGCATTCTAGGCCATACTCGTGAGTTCAGGTCGTTGGAGTCCGTCAATTGCCTTGGCGAGATAAAATAAAGTCGGAATAACTGCCAAGGTTAGGGTTTCACCCCTAGCTCAGCAATTTCTTCCTTGTTTTAAGAAAATTTAGAGGAAAGTTTTCATCAAATTACGGGTTTCAGCCCTAATTTGGTATAATTCTCCCCCGTTTGTTGATAGAAATTAGCACAAAGTAATTGACAAAAATTTGTAATTTAGGCAGGAATTTGCGGGTTTCACTCCTAATCCCGTCCAAACTACAAAATTTGGCTCGGAGTTCGGATGTAATGATAGAATAGAAGGAAACAACATAAAATAAGCACATAAACTTGGTCTCTTGGTTCCTTAGCTATAGTCTAGGTCTCTAAGACAGCGATCCGGACTAGATCGTGTCTAACCTAATTCCCTATAGTTATGGCTCTGATACCAATCTGTCACACCCCAACCGATGGCGGAATCATCGGGGCGCGGCACTGAGCGAAACAGATTGTTCAGAAGTTTCCACAACAACTATCATACAATTCAGTTATATAACACGTCCCATACCGTGTCCCAAATAATAACAAGTTATCATAGAAATCAACTAAACAATATGGGAACTGTTCCGACAACTCAAGTTTAATTATTACAGACCGAATTAAATATTGTTTTAAGACTTCTAGACGGCTAACTATAGATCTTACTGACTACAGGTGCCAGTACAAGATCTACAGATAATTATGACCCTGGAGCAGGTATGTGGACACTGTCCTAAGGTCACAGGCTCCTAGAAGCTTATTATTGCCTCGCTTCCCTAGCACGCTAGTAGCTTAAACACCTGTCACATACGTTAAAATAAAAGTCAATACATATAATGTAAAGGTGAGTACACAAGTTTGATATAGCATATAGAGTTCGAATAGTTTACGCATAACCAAGCACGTACACAAGGGCAAACGATGCATGTAAATTATCAACATGGGACCATCGATACCAACGACTTCAAGTTGACTGTCCGAGACAGTTCGCAATACATGATTACCACCGTAACCCATGCAAGTAATTGTCCTTAGCAACCCCCGTGTGAACGGGTGCTGAGTCCAAACTATAGTACTACGTTGCTAAAGCAGGTAGATAGCACTCCACGTGTAAACATAATAAACAGCAATCATTTAGACAAGTAATACATGCAAGTAGGTTAGCGTTCAAATAGTTTGTGTTGTTTGTGAATTTGATAGATTACGTATGTAACACCCAAAAGTGCTGAAAGCAAAAAGGGATCGAGTATACTCACAGTGGTTGATCGTGGATTGAGAGGAACACTGAGAATAAGTTAGCCTGAATAGTTCGATAACACAACGATGAGTAACGCGGAAAAAGTAACCAATGTACTTGGATCGAGTAGACCATTCGATCGGACAGCAGTTCGATCGAGTGGGCTGTTCGATTGGTTCGAAAGTCCGTTCGAACATCCATTCGATCGGCCGGCTGGCTCGATCGGCTGGTTCCTTCAAGTGGATTGTTTCTTCCTTTGATGTGAAGGATGTGTTTGTGTATGATGGTTTGTACTACCTTTCAAGTTGGCCGATCGAACAGCTGTTCGATCGGTTAGCCCAACCGATCGGCTAGCACTTCATTGTTTTCAAATATGTCACTCGATCGGTTGGCATGCTCGATCGGGTGACATTCCAATGTTTCGAAAAGTCTAAGTGTTTTGAAAGTATAGTATCTCATGATTCGAGCAGTAATGATTACAATCGAGTGGCGTAGTCGATCGAACAGTACCTCGTCAATACTACACTTCATGAGTTTGTGGGACTAAGTGCTAGTCGATCGGTTAGCCTAGTCGATCGGCTGGCATAGTCGTTCGGTTGGGCTGTTCGATCGAACAGCCTAGCCGTTCGGCCAGCTTCTCGATTCGGTTAACCTATCACTTAACACTTGGTTATTCCCGTTAATTGTTGATGTTTTAGAGATATTTTGACTACGAGTTGAACCACAAAGCTGAAGTCCCTACTTAGTCTACTGACTCGAGCAGGAATCACCCAAGCTCGGCCAGAGGCGGTTTGGAACTTAAGTTTAACGTTTAACCCGAAATCGGTATATCTCTCGGTAGAACCCGAATCTTGAACCATGTGTTTGTTTAGAATGGTTTATAAATCGGTTCAAGTCTCGTTTTCACCTTCTTGAGTGTAAAAGAGTTGAAAGATAGATGAAAACCCATCTTCCAATCCTTTTCCACCGTGAAATGTTAAGATCTTTGGAAGATTTTAGGTTATTTATGTGGAAATCGGTTAGATCTAAGTTATTCATGGTGGAATGATGCCAAAACTTAGTGTTCTTGAAGAACACATGATGACATCACCCAAGAACACCTAGATCTTGGTGATTTCATGGATGAAATCCAAGTTTTGAAAGATAGAAAGATGTAGAATCGATTAATGAACAAAAACGTACAAGGATTAGAGCGAAATACTTACTGGTTTGAGAGAAATCTGAGATTTAGTGAGAAGAAGAGGCTGGTCGGTCAGAGCTTTTCCAAAAGTGGAAAGTTTGACAAGGACAGCCCTATTTATAGGCTTCCAAAAGAGGAAAGGGTCAGCTGATCGAACAGCATCCCTGATCGAGCAGCTGCCCGATCGAACAGCCTGTTCGATCGGCTTGCCTGTTCGATCAGGTTGCCCTGTTCGATCGGCTAGCCTGTTCGATCAGGTTGCCCTGTTCGATCGGCTTGCCTGGTTTTGAGTGTTTCGCGACGATTTTTGATATTTCGACTTCGATGAACGATGATTTGAGAATGATAGAATTCCTAATCAAATTACTTTTAGTCCCAACTACTATATCTAACATACAAGCATCCTTACAACCATTTCGGGTTCGATATCCATTGAGTTCGATTCACCTTGTCTTGATTGATTTTGATTGATTCACCACACACTTTAACATAAAAGTAAACATGCACAAGTAACACATAAGGCACACACACACGTATAAAAAGTACTAAAATCCCTACACTTGAGTTTGATGATTGATTTGATTAGCTTGATTATTGATTGACTAGCTTTATTGCATTGTTACTTCCTATCATTCACAGTCGGTCGTTGATTCACAGTTCGATTATCGGTCGATTAGTTTGGTTATACAACACTTACTCCAAATAATATAAAAATCAAAATGAAACTAAAATGAAATTAATCTTTATTAATCTTTAATTCCAATAACAGTCAACTCTTGACTTGACTTTGACTTTTTGGAAAACACGGGGTGTTACATAGGTCAATGAACCTAACTGGGAGAAATAGTAATGTGCACAATACCCCACTAACCAATAAATCAAGATATCCACGACTTAGTCCCTGTATTTATAACACTTTGAAAATAATTTGGAGTATTGTAAAACAATTGATAAAAAGAAGAATGACTCACATTGCAGATTTAACGAGCAGTGTATAAGCCTACTGATTAGCCTTGATTATTTCTAATTTAGCAATAATGCACACAAAACAGGATTAGTGATTAATACCGCAGTTACGATAATTCCCCGAGATCAATTTTGACAATGAATGTCCAAGTGCAATACTTCGGCTCATTTATCAAAATGACAAACGATAAAGTATAGTACTTCAACTCGTATATCGAATTATCGACAACGACAAAGTACAATGCTTCGGCTCATTATCGAATTATCGACAACGATAAAGCATAGCCCAATGTGGGCGGCACTTAGACATTCTTTGAATGTATTGATTCCGGAAACTGAATCGTAATAGCGATTGAGTAATTACCCTGTTCTGTGGCAGCAATTCGATAATTGTGTGTGTGTTGGACTGTTTTGCTTATAACTCGACCTATGTAACTCCGCTTTTCGTCGTTTCAGTACCAAAATTCAAGTCCCAACCCCTGCTATTTATACTGAGATTTTGACACCGTCGCGTAGCGCGAGGGGTACCCCCTTAGCCGTCGCGCTACGCGAGTGACCACCCTATTTTCATAGGGTAGCCCTTCGTGCAGGTAGGCTTGCTGTGTTGTCAGTTTCTTAAAATTCGATTTTTATAATTAGTTATGAAGATAATCGTTGGCTAGGGTTTATCCCCCCCTGAGTTTTAGGGGCCCTGATCTTGATTCTGAAAATTCTGAAAATTTTAGGGTTTGTGTGGAATCACTTGGGTTTCTCAATTAGGGTTTTCTTAATAGATAATTAACATCCTAATTAGGGATTTTAGTGACAGTTGTTACATCCTCCCCACCTTAAGAAAAATCTCGTCCTCGAGATTCACTGAAATAGATGAGAGTATTTTCACTTCATCTCTGATTCCAGTTCCCAAGTGTACTCTTGTTCTCTTCTGGATTCCCATTGGACTTTCACTAACACTAGTTGTTTGTTTTTGAGAAACTTAATCTTCCGATCTTCTATTTGTAGGGGTTTCTCTGTCATTTATCTCTATATCTTGAAGAGGTACTACCAAGGATTCGCCTGATAGAAGTTTCTTAAGATTGGATACATGAAACACATCATGTACTTCAGCTAATTCTTCTGGTAGTTGTAAATGATAAGCTACTGGTCCTATGCGTTGGATTACTGAAAATGGTCCTACGTATAAGAGACTTAGCTTTTTCTCTTACCGAATTTATAAATTCCTTTCCAAGGAAATACTTTCAATAGCATTTTGTCTCCAACTCGGACTTCGACGGCTTTTGTTTATTATTTGTATAGTTCTTCTAACCGTCTTCAGCCTTTCCTTCGTGATACTGAATATCACAGTTGTAATCACTGAGGATTTCCTTTTCCTTATGTTTAATTCTTGTTGCTCAAATATGTATCTTAAATTCTTATGACCCATATGGATAGTAAGCTTGCTTAGATAATATTTCCTAATCTTAAGGATAACTTGTGGTTTCTAATTTTTAGGCTTACAAGTGGTAAGGTTTTCTTCGTGCTTTTGCAATTGCCTTGATGCATACACAATTACCTTTTTGTGTCGCATTACCATATATCCAAATTTTAACTTTGAAGCATTACCGTATACTTTTAAAATCTTCTGTTCCTTCTGGTAAGGCTAGCTAGAGGCTTCTTTTTGTTTAGGTTCTTATTTAGAATTAACTGTGTTAACTTAGTTAAGGATGTATCTATCTAAAAGAATCCTTAATAAACTGCCTATAGTATTCGGCTAAATTTACAAAATACCTATTTTCCATTTAAAGATTGCGAACTCTTCCATTGCTATCTTAGCAGGATCTAAGTGAATATCTTCATGATTTATCATGTGACCTTACGTGGTTTATTTCCTATAATCATAAATACTTCTCCGGCGATTACCTGGATTTTCTATAAAGTTCTTATCACAGAGAATTCGAGTAGGGTTGGCTATTAACCAATCTATTTCTAACACAACATTAAACTTGGCTAATTTCATAGGAATTAGGTTAGCAAAGAAAGGTTTGTCTAAGTTAAGAGTTTGACAGAATGAAGTATTTATAAAACTTTGGTGTGCATCAGAGTCAGTTAATACTTTTTGTGTAAACGTTGTAACCTAGGACGTACCGGCTATTACATCTGGAATGAGCTCTGTTTCCTGAGCAGTCAATTGAAAGGCTCTTGCATTCCTTTTTGCTTCTTCTGCAGGTTTGGCTTTAGTGTCAGATGGTTTGTTTAGTTTTGGACAATTTGGCCTAAGATGTCCAGTTTCTCCACAGTTGTAACAAACTGAAAATTTCTTCCTCCTGCAGTCTTCTTCCTGATGCCCCGGAATTTTGCAAAAATTGCAGTATCCTTTGCATCTTCCAAAATGCTTTCTTTTGCAAAAATTGCAAAATGAACTAGTAGAAGATTGCCCATTCCCTCCTTTCTTAAAATCGTTATGGTTATCCGAACGGATTACCTGGGTAATCTTTTGGGCTACTTCCTTCCTTCTATTTTCTTCTCTTGTCCGTACTAGTTCGTCAGTCAGAGTATTGGCTAAATCTACCGCATCATCAATCGTGCGAGGTTTCGCAGCCTTGACGATGTTACGGATTTCAGAAATCAATCCCCAAATATATCGAGAAATAAGTACTGGCTCTGGCGAAGCCAGGGTTGGTACTACTCGAGCATATTCGAAGAATGTCGTAGTATACTTTCGACAATCTACATCAACCATTCGGTGGGTTAAAAACTTGTTTGTCATTTGTTCTTTTTCATATTCGGGACAGAATTTTCTTTCTACCAAGCTCTTAAATTCTTCCCAGTTCATAGCATACGCCATCCTTCTTCCTTTTGATTGTAACACCGTATTCCACCATTCTAGCGCTCCTTCTTTGAAAAGATTTGACGCGTACATGACCTGATCATCCTGAGCACATTTACTTATGGCAATTACTGCCTCAGTTTTCTCTAACCAACGTAGTGCCGCAGTCGCTCCTTCGTTGCCTGCAAACTCAGATGGTTTACAAGCAAGAAATTCCTTGTAAGTGCAACCAGGTGTTGCAACTTTCATTTTCTTAGGGAGCGGCGCTGGTTGTGGTTCATTGTCATGATTAACATGATCATTGCCTCCGTTTACGCTATTACTGAAGTTATCTTCAGAAATACGTTTACTAGGAACGGGTTGTTGTGGTTCTATTGGATTTTTAACAGCAGCAACGATGGCTGGAATAGCGTTGGCTATCCCTTGAGCTATCATTGTTGGAATAGTGTTGGCTATCCCTTGAGCAACGATATTTTCTATATCCTGCCTAGTCATATATTGATCCCCCGGTTGTTGCTCAGAATCATTAACCTCATTAACTGGTTCATTATTAGCGTTTTCCATTTGACAACTAAGTTATAGATAAATAATTAGTATACAAAAAAATAATCCAATATCACACTTAATTGCACATAATCACATATACGAACAAAATTTGTAAATTTTCTAAAATTTCATGCTTCTATATATAACCGTTTTATTATTTATCTTACACATACTGATTTTACTATTATTATTACATAATAACAGTTTCATAAATCCCCTATTCTTTTTTTTTTTTTGTCAACGATATTCTAGTAACTGTGTTCCCTCTTATCGTAGTTCCAGGAGATTTGTCCCCCCCAATCTCTTGGATCCTATTCCCAGTATCCATTAGTTCTTCACCAAAGCGAAGTTCAGCCTTATTCTTGTTACTCATTGGTGGATTTGGTAAAGGTTCTAGATGGAACTTGAGGAAAAAGCTTATAGGGATAGTTTTGTAACTGTATTTCATTAATTAACCATTCGTCTATTTGCGAGTGGATTGAAGGGTTTGGAATAGATGGTTCTAAGTTCATTGATAGTGGTGTTTCAAGAGAGCAATTAAAAATATTTTCTTTAACAGGCTTAATAGTATTATGGCTTGCCATTATAGAATCTAACTCTTCCTGAGATGGTAACTTTTCAATTTGCCTAGAACTTTCCCCAATTTCTATTTCCTTGGGCTTGGTTTTCTCGAGAGGTAAAGCATCGAACTCTATAGGTTCTTCTATATCTGGTATATACCTATTGAAATCTCTGGAAACTTCTACTCTTACTGGATAGAGATTTAAATTCTGAAGGGCCTCAGACATGTTACTCATGCTGTTTAGCAAAAATAGACATAGTCAGAATTCATAAAATTTATAGAAAACTTTTTAAATATTAGTTCCTACTGGGTATTATTGAAATTTACATCATACGAGGTTTTATTTTGAAAATTTTATGATTTTCTTGATAAGACTTCTAGATTGTAGATAATAAAGGTACTAATACTTGAATCAATTTATTTGACTAACATATAAAGATCTGCTCATACTATACACAATTAGTCAGATAAATAAACAAATAATCACAAAATAGCAATTTATGGAGATTAAGTATTTTCTAAATACTTTAATTGGCTTAAATCAGTGGCTTGAGAAGTGGCTCTGATACCACCTTATTTCTGTCACGGCCCCCGACCCGGTTTGACCCGTTTCAGGAGCCGCGGAACAGAAATCCTGCGGTATTTAATTTAGGCGACAGCGGAAGTCTTTTTAAAACAGGATCTTTAGTAGTAAAACTGCTCATTATATAATTTAGGGATAAAACCCAGTAATTTACAATAATGTGATTTCAATGGAAATCTTTATTTTCCAAAACATGTTTCTTTATTTATTTACACTGAGCCACTTTTCTAAGCTGGTAGTGCTTCCTGGCACTTTTCTTTGCTCACAACAGATTACCTGAAACATGTTTGAAAAAGGTTTTGTCAGCGGGGAAATACTGAGTGAGTTCATTCAGTTTTTTTTTAGGAAATGACCCATAGTTATAAATTACAGCATAAGAGCGATTACAATGGTTCATATCTTATTTTTATCTGGCTTTCTGTCACAATGGTGACAAGTCACAATGGTGACGATGGTCATACCACTATTAGGTTAATGAACTCTAATAGTGACGTTTCTCCCTAGTAGGTCAATGAACCTAACTGGGAGAAATAGTAATGTGCACAATACCCCACTAACCAATAAATCAAGATATCCACGACTTAGTCCCTGTATTTATAACACTTTGAAAATAATTTGGAGTATTGTAAAACAATTGATAAAAAGAAGAATGACTCACATTGCAGATTTAACGAGCAGTGTATAAGCCTACTGATTAGCCTTGATTATTTCTAATTTAGCAATAATGCACACAAAACAGGATTAGTGATTAATACCGCAGTTACGATAATTCCCCGAGATCAATTTTGACAATGAATGTCCAAGTGCAATACTTCGGCTCATTTATCAAAATGACAAACGATAAAGTATAGTACTTCAACTCGTATATCGAATTATCGACAACGACAAAGTACAATGCTTCGGCTCATTATCGAATTATCGACAACGATAAAGCATAGCCCAATGTGGGCGGCACTTAGACATTCTTTGAATGTATTGATTCCGGAAACTGAATCGTAATAGCGATTGAGTAATTACCCTGTTCTGTGGCAGCAATTCGATAATTGTGTGTGTGTTGGACTGTTTTGCTTATAACTCGACCTATGTAACTCCGCTTTTCGTCGTTTCAGTACCAAAATTCAAGTCCCAACCCCTGCTATTTATACTGAGATTTTGACACCGTCGCGTAGCGCGAGGGGTACCCCCTTAGCCGTCGCGCTACGCGAGTGACCACCCTATTTTCATAGGGTAGCCCTTCGTGCAGGTAGGCTTGCTGTGTTGTCAGTTTCTTAAAATTCGATTTTTATAATTAGTTATGAAGATAATCGTTGGCTAGGGTTTATCCCCCCCTGAGTTTTAGGGGCCCTGATCTTGATTCTGAAAATTCTGAAAATTTTAGGGTTTGTGTGGAATCACTTGGGTTTCTCAATTAGGTTTTCTTAATAGATAATTAACATCCTAATTAGGGATTTTAGTGACAGTTGTTACACCCCCCCTCAAATCCCAACCTGAACCTACCCCCGCACCGGAAAATCAAAACCTCCAACCTTTCGATTCATCCCCAAACCCCATTCCGGCCACCGATTCCAAAATAACCCCAATTATGAACATCTGTAATCAATACTTTCTACCAACCAAAAAGCACCACAAAAACAATTCCCATAAATTAAAAAAAGAACTAGGGTTTTACAATCCAGCAACAATACAATACAAAAAACCAAAACAACAGTCAATAATATCATAAACTTACTAGAATAACTAGGAACATGAATAACATCAGATTCAAGCACCGAATTAACTTCCTTTGGCCGTGAATTAACGGTGGCAGGAGTCAGAAACTTGGAATCGGTAGAACCAGGGTGAATCTCCGTCATCGTCTTCTTCGTTTGACATCGCCGAAACCCTAATTTGATTAGATACATTGTCACTCATCATCACCACAACGATGGATACATCGTCTTCTTCGTTTAACATTGCAGGAACCCTCTTCAGAAGGCTTGATATCTTAGAGAGAGAGAGGAGAAAAAGAGAGATGGAGGTTGGTTCAGATGAGAGAGATGCAGGAGAGAGAGAGAGAGAAGAGAGAGATGCAGGTTGTTCATATTAGAAAGAGAGAAAGAAAGAGTTTTTATATTTCTTTTTTATCCTTTTAGTTTTGTACAAATAGCCCCTGAATAATAATTTTTTACAAAATATCCTCTAGAAATGTGAAATGACAAGAATTTCCTCATGTGCAAGTCACATGACCATACTTAACCAAAAAATCTAACTGAGTTTGGGCTAAAGGACATAACGTGCAAGATTTTGAAACGTTAAGGACAAAACACGTCAAATTTAAAGACAAAGAACACCGCCTGCAATTTGGTACAAACATAAAGGACAAAACTTGTAATTTACTCTTATGATCAACACTACATTCATTTTCTTGAATATGAAGCTGTGGTTTGAATATTTAATATTGTGACATCTCTTTATTATTGGTGATCCTATGATCCTATCTTCTCCCATCCGCATCAAAGTTGGCGTGGAGAGATCAGGAAACCCAAACCGCACCCCACAGATCGAAGTCTCGCTGTGAGCTGATCAGACGACGAGTCCGACAAGCTTGGTCCGTAACCAAAGACCTGGTATGCATGCCCTTTGATGGGTCCAAAGGACTACCGAGGAAATATGTTTAAGACAAATAAATTATTTTAATTCAAAATCTACAAACTCTCAAAAGTGTTTTACTATTAACTCAATCCATACAATCTCAACTCAAATCATTTCACTCTTAGCTCAACCTACACATCCTCTTCTAAAATATGGGTGGCAGATAGCGATGACGATGGCAGGCGAAGGAAGGTGGTGGGTGTAGGGATGACGATGGGCCGAGCATGACTAATCCCAGTCCCATATTTGGTTGTAAAATATTGTTCCGTACCCGGCCCATTTCTCATTGGGTATTTGTCAGATACTTGTCCGCGGGCATCGGCCATACCTGTTGGCATTTTAAAAAGTAACCGTTGGGACTTTCATGCATATATTTACCTTTTTAATTTTACGTTTTTAAAGTCTGTACAATATATTGAATTATTCAAATAACATACAAATCATCATCATCAAAGGAAAATTTAAAATATTTAAAATCTAAATATTTGTAGCATGTCATCAAAGTATATATTTAAAAAAATGTTTTTTGTTTAAGTAATCAATCTACGAGAATCAAATATTAATAAACAATAGTTAAGGGAAAACAAAATTAAAGTTTTCGGGTATATAGTTTGGGTAAAAGGGTATATAGTTTCGAATAATCGGATCGGATATCACCTAATCCCGTACCCGTCCCATACCCGCAAAAGATATTTTTAATCCCATGCCTAGTCACCTACCTGTTGGGCATCGGGTGTACCCGTCGGGCTTGTTTTTTTTTTTTGCCATCCCTAGGCGGGTGACGATGGATGGTGGTGAAGGTGGCTGCGATGGTTGGCGGCGGGCAGTGGCGGCGGATGGTGATGGTGGTGATAAATAGGGAATGAAATGAAAAAAACAAGAGGGTGGATGAAACGAATTTGAGATGTTTTGAATAAATGAGATTCTTATTATATTGACCAACCAAACACTTTTTATTTCATTTTGGCACCATGGCCCTTTCATTGTGAGTGCTCTTAATTTTAACACAACGTAACATAATATTTGGGCCTAATCGATCCAAGGCCCAAACTTAATGGACTCAAATCCACATCTTACCCCAATAGTTCAAACTTTGAACCACCAATCTTCCCTCTCATATCATATCCACTCCCCTAAATCTCCAAACCAAACAGCACACCAGGTGTTTGTGAAAATGCCCCACAGAACTTCCCACACAGAGGACCCAACACCACCACCACCGACCGTTACACTCCGCCGATCTCCAAGATTCCACCAAACTGCAGAACCCGAAGACCCGAAAACCCCCATCCCGGAGCCCCACCGGAGAACCCGCTCCATTTCTACAACAACCCCTTTCTCATTGACCGGAACTGAAAAGCTTTCTCCGAGAAGAACCCGCAGATCTATGTCGAGAAAATGTTCGCAGAAAGTTGATGAATCTGTTCGTACAAGAAGAGTGAATCGTTGTGTGGGTGAGTGTGATGAAGATAAGTTGCCAGGTGGTTCAGATCGGAGGAGACACGGTAAGCATTCTTTTTGAAATATTGTGGTTTGATCATTAGCTATTTGATTTACGATAGTTATTCAGCTGAAACTAACCCTAGATTGTTAAATTGTAATTACTGATAAAACCCTAATTTAGTTGTATGGAAGCATTTCTTTCTAGGGATGGCAAACGAACCCTACCCTAAAACTCGAAAAATTCTGGAACCATACCCGTAAACATTTTAGTTAATTGTCATTGATTTTCTTGGGTAATTAAATAATACAAAAACGTAAATTGGAAGAAACTAGAATTGATTCCCCGCGCTGTGGGATTGTTTATTTAACGTGATTTGAGGGTACTGATTTTTTTTTTTTTTGTAACTTCTAAACGATCAAAGGGTAGATCAATGGAAAACGTTCATAAAATAAGCACGAAAATGTATTATATTGACATAACTCATGAAACGTAAAGTAAATGGAATTTATTAAGTATAATGAAAATGTATTATATTGACCCGATTCGTTTCTAAACAAAATTTACGTCAAAATATAGACCAACTGAAAACGTCTATAAAAATAAACACAAAAATGTAATATATTTGACGTGACTCATTTTCGATAAAAAATACGTTGAAATGTAAAACAACATGATTTTATACCCAACGTGTACATAAAGATAAGAGTTAAATGCCATTTTTGTCCCTGTGGTTTGGGCCATTTTGCCAGTTTAGTCTAAAGGTTTGAAACGTTGCCATTTTAGTCCAAATAGTTTTAAACGTTGCCATTTTAGTCCACTGGGTTAACTCCATCCCTTTATTTTGTTAACTAAAAGGTCATTTCGGTCATTTTAAATGTAATTCTGTTAACTAGAAGGGCAATTCGACCATATAAAATGATTGAATTACCCTTCTAGCTAACATAAAAAATGGACGGAGTTAACCCAGTGGACTAAAATGGCAACGCTTGAAACGATTTGGACGAAAATGACAACGTTTCAAACCTTTGGACTAAATTGGCAAAATGGCCCAAACCAAAGGGACTAAAATGGCATTTAGCTCTGTAGATAATCACGTAAAATTCGAGGGGTCAAAATGAAATGTTACAAAGTTTTTAGAAATCTAGAGGGCTTAAGTGTCAATATTTGAAGTTGAGGAGTGAAACTCACAAAAAAACAATGTATTTGGAAATCCCAATGCGTATACGCGATACATAGTGATATACTATGTATTTGGACACAGTTTTAGAGTTTTAGTTGGCAGTGGTTTGATCAATTAGCTACTCGATTAGTCGATTTAAGATAATTAGTTTGCCTTGTGTGCTGAAACTAACGCTAGATTATTAAGTTGTAATTACTGGATTCTCCATGCTTAACTTGGATAAAACCCTTTTTTAGTTGTTGGCTAATCAAGTTTTTCCATATAGAAACTTTTGACCTCAAAAGTGGAACCATTTCTTTCTAGGATGGCAAACGAACCTGAACCCATAACACGAAAATTCTCGACGGGTATTTGGGTATGGGATTAGTTTTTAAAAGTTTCACGGGTTTGAGACCGGTATGGAATTAGGTTATACCTGACCCGATTACCCAAAACACGCAGACCTGCTTACTCAAACCATGCGCGTAAACATTTATTTTTTATTTTATTTTTATTTTTATTTTCATTTGCCCTTGGGTAATAGATAATCTAATAATTCACTAATTTTTAGCTTTTATATTTGTAATTTTCTTCAGTACTAAAATAATACACAAACGTAAATAGGAAAAAAAAGTAATTGGAAATGTGAATGGTATACCCGATACCCAGTTATATATCATATATGCTCGGCATGTATTGGGTCGGGTATGGGACTGGGATCACCATCTCTATTTCTTTCATTCTTGCATGAGTAAAATGTGCTACTTCTTTTGTAATCATATATCATTTTCAATAGTAATTCGAGATATAATTTGTAGGGAAATCTGAGAAGCGGATAACACGTAGTTCTTGTAGAGATTTAGATAATACTAACCATGACTCTTCATCAGCTGAATGGACACATGAAGACGGTGTCAATACATCCAAACAATTTAATGGTAAGTCACCGAAGAACAAAGTGAAACACAGTAAGAAAAACCGTGACAACGATCCCGATCAATTTGATGCATTAGCAATCACCAAAACCCAAGTTTTGGATGAAGAATTATCCAAACTAGACAGAGGTAGAATCGAAAACGGAGTCGCTGTTTCCACTGCTGTTGTAGTGCGAGAAGGACCCGTAAGCGTAAGGAATGATGATGTTAACAAAAAGCTAAAGATTATCGGGGTTAAAAGAACGAGAACCCAGTTTGAGAACGTCACGGAGATCACTCACGGATGGACCAAAGATCAAGAATTGGCGTTGGAGAGAGCTTACCTCGAAGCAAAACCGACTCCGCACTTCTGGAAGAAGGTTTCCCGGCTGGTAATTCACTATCCATTATAAACGCGTTCGTTTCATAACCAATAATAATGTTGAGAATCTCGAGTTTCATATAACACACTTGTATGTAGTGCATTAAGATGACCAGAAGTAGTGCGAGTGAAACAAAGACGGTTGTGTTACATAACCGTCTTTTGTATTACATTCAAAGCAATTGGTACAAATGTATCATGTGGTTTTCGTGGTTCTCAGCATATTGTTGGTTCTGAAACAAACGCCCTAGGGTTGCAAATGAGCCGAGCCCAAGCTCAATTAACTTACGAGAGCTCGAGCTCGGCTCGTTGGTAGTTTCTCAAGCTCGAGCTTGGCTCGTTCATAATCTATTAATTAATATATTAAATAAAAATAGTACAAATAATAGACTCGTTTAGGTTCGCGAGTTCGATAAGTGAAGCTCGGGCTTGTTTACTAAACAAGCTTATTTTTAGGTTTGGGGCTCGGCTCGGCTCGTTTACTAGACGACATTAAATAAGGGCTAAATGTTTCTAAATATTAATAAAAACTAATATTACACTAAGGCTCGACAAGCCTGACGAGCTTCATATGTCAGACTTGAACTCGGGCTCGAGAAATAAACGAGCTTTATTTTAGGCTCAAGCTACGCTCGGGCTCGATAAGGCTCCGCTCGTTTCGAGCTTTTTCTCGAGCCACTCAGCTCGTTTGCACCGCATAAACTTAATGTTTATACATCAGTATCTCCAAAATATATTGTATAATGGTATTTTGTTTGTTGCTTTAGGTCCCTGGAAAATCCGCACAGGAATGTTTCGACAAAATACACGGTAGTCATATGACACCGCCTCAACCTCGCGTTCGTTCCCGAGCGCGAGTATCAAATACGCAAGACCCGTCTTTGTCTGCAAGTAAATTGATCAAAACTTCAAGTCCTACTAAGAGACCTAGATACCGTAAGCAGAAGACTCATGTAGTCCAGAGAACCGTAAGACACATGTTACAAAATCAGTATAAAGTGGAACACGATTCCGAATCCGACATGTTCTCTCTTCTAGAGCCCACATTCAACCCGAGTTTAAACCTTAATATGGTGCTTACCACACCTGATCGCAACCAAGAAACAAACGATGTACACAAAGGTTCGGCAACTGTCCGTAGAAGTGTTTCGAGATTTAGTGGTTTACATGGAACGACACTTGTGAGTCCTCCAGTTTTAAAGCAGGTGAAGAACAAAGCGTTGCACGAGAAGTATATAGATTTGTTAAATTGTCGAGAAGCTAACAGGAAGGCGGCGAGTGCGAAGGCGGCAAAGGTTGATAAAAGTAAAGCGGTGAAGCAGGAGGGGTCTGTAGAACGAAAGGAAGCTATTAAAGCTGCGAAAAACGCGCTCGTTTTTGGTGCGAAAGATGCTATTGACGAGTTTCAACATCAACAGGCTACTGCGTTGAATGATCTTTTTGATTATGAGAGCGGTGCTGATGATGACGAGGAGAATGACGAAGTTTTATGATTGTTGATGTATAGATTCGGGTTCGAGTTTTCTCACTAGGGAGTTCTTGTTTAGGTTGTTAGTTATAAACTGTGCATACTTGAGTTGAATCAAATTGTCATTTGGACTCTTGTGTAACCTTCATGAGTTGAATTCATTTGGCTTATTGTAGCTGTAGGTTATTGCTTTTGTCTCTGCTTTTTAAAATGTATATATGAATGTTCCTGTATGCTACAGATCCAAGCGTTTAACATGTAATAGGGTCTTTCACAAACCGTATGCTTCGATTGTGACTAACCCGTACTAGTCATTGTATACACCATCGTGCACTTTGATAATGACTAACACAACTTAATAATATACTACCATGGTTCTTATGTCTGACAGTACCTTATGATGTGTAAACCCCTTATTGTTCTAAGATGTCAATTACAGCTAGGCCGTAGGCGTGTTAAAAATCTTGAAACCAACCGAACCACTCAAATTGAAGCAAGTCCAGAGTTAAACGGTTTGGTTTTCATGGTTTGGTGGTTTAACATTCCGGTCTGGTCCGATTTGAAATTTGGAACACGTCGTGTAAACTAAACCATCATTTACCTGTATATCACACGGGTGGCCAACGCTTTCAAACCAACCAAACGATGTCATGTGTACACGGACTACGCTTTTGACTTGAAGCAATTAGATAATGCCACTTATTTTCAAATCTAACCAAAAAAAAAAAATCATACCATGTCATCATACCTTGATAAATCCATTAAAACTACAAGATTTATATATTCTTTCTAGCAACAAGAAATAGCACTGTTCAAGTGTTCAATATAAGAGCCTAACACAAACTGCTTACCTCCTCTTAAAGTGTGAACTACTAATAGAAAGATTGATATTTTTAGTGTTAAAGTGTGAACTATTAATAGAAAGATTGAACTTTTTAGTGTAAACACAATGAGAACTAAGATCATGTTTGAAACATCTGAACCATTCAACCAAGATGAACCGGCTTCTTTCTACGACTCCCGGTTGGTTGTTGGCTCCAAAGAACCTGACCATCAACGGCAGTTAACTTTTCATCATCGAGCCGCTTCCATGTTTTAATAGACTTGACCGCACCCCATTCATCATGCGACACCTTTTCTAACGAAACCACAACCATCCTCGCTCTTCTTGACCATCCAGCCTTCCCATATGCATGATACCCAAACCCGCCACCATAACAAAGATTAATTCCTGTTAACTTCCCACAAAAATCGTTAATATGATCATGACCGGTGAAAACCGCCTTCACGTCACCCGCTTCAACTAACGTTGTAAAGAACCCGGAATTCACCGAAGCGGAGCTAATCCCTTCTTGTCTCACGCCGGTAAAGTTTGACGAATCAAAGTACGCAAATTCTGGCAATGGGATGTGAAAATACGCAAGCGCGGGTGCTTTAGATTTCTTTTGAAGTGTTTTAGACGTCTTTTGAAACCAAAACTGTTGAGACGGTTTGATCCATCCATAACCGGGAATCGAGGGGACGGTAGAGTAATCGCCACTGTCGAGAAAGTACAAGTTGAGGATCGATTTGTTCATAAGACTCGACCCTTCGACTCCATGAACTTCGAGATTGTAATTCCCGAAACCGTCGATAACATCTACGTCAGGAGGATTATATCGAGACAGCGTGTGCTTCATTCCGACGATATGCGCCATGACACCTTCTCTCGATAACGTTGATTCTTGATCGTGGTTACCTAAAACTGCAGCCCATGGGATTTTCGATGCGATAGCGGGGGCGAAGGCTGCGTTCATCGACGCAGCTGCGTCTTCTGCGTCAAATCCGAAGATATTATCGCCTGTGAAAACGATGAGGTCCGGTTTCTCGGCTTCGATCATACGGTTTATGAAATTGCTAGTATTGAGATCGGTGCAATGGGCGAATTGTTGTGGTAATAGATCCAAACAAGGAGTCTTCTTGCCGTCAGCGTAGTGCATGTCAGCTACCTGCAGAATCCTAAACTCGCCCTTTTTTCGATCGAAGCGTAACTGTTTTGCATCGTTAGGAGCTGGCCTTCGAATACCCAGAGTGTTGACGAAGATCAAACTCGAAAGGGAGCATAGGACGATGACGGTGAACAGAAAGCGCGCCATTAGCAAAGGGGATCAACTTTTCGGTTGAGTGATTCTTCAAAGAAATTTCTCCTACATACGTATAACAAGTAGTCAGAACTTCTGTTTAAGTTCAAATATTATTAAGTAAATTAGTAGCAAATTATGATAAACTGCATCAGGCTATATTCCTGAAAGAGATTTTGATGATAATCAAGATAATACTCTGTGATGAAGTGAACCGTGATTATATTTCATCACTCACTCACTAAGGTTCGAACACAAATCACACTCGCATAAACAAAACTAGGAGTAAACCTAACAATGAAAGCCCCAAGCTCAAATCTCATATCTTCTACCGACAAAAAAGATAACCAAGGCCGAGTATTCTAACTACCGAATCAGCTAACATTTTGCACTAGATGATGATAATCAGTCTATATTCCTGAAATTCTCCTAAAAAAGTACATCATCAACTCAAAGTTTCTGCTTAAATTCACAGATTATCAAACAAATTAATAAAAAAAACTATGATAAACAGCATCAGCCGATGATAATCATGCTATATTCCTGAAATTCTCCTAGATATGCACAGCATCAACTCAAAGTTTCTGTTTAAATTCACAGATTATCAAAGAAATTAATAAAAAAAAACTATGATAAACAGCATCAGCCGATGATAATCATGCTATATTCCTGAAATTCTCCTAGATATGCACAGCATCAAGTCAAGACTTCTGTTTCAATTCACAGATTATCAAACAAATCAGTAAAAAACTACAATAGACTGCATCGATTTCTCTGAATTCGTAAACTAGCAAACACGAAAATGCTTACGATAAACTAAACGGCGAGTATGCATCATCTTGTTTCGCAATTACAACACAAATCACAATCGAGAAAACCTAATGTTCAAATCGCATATCTTCTACTGACAAAATGATAATGAACTCCTAAAATCAAAGCTGAATAATCTCACTACAGTATCAGATTACAGATCTGTAAAGAGAATCAGAGTTAAAAAGAGGAAGAAGATGATAATCTTACCTTAGAGAGAGGCAGCGGCGATGGAAGTCGCCAGAGAAACCTACTGGCAAAATAGGAGCATAAACTGAGAGATATTCAGTCGTTTAGCATTTAATCATTTGGAAGATGAGACAAATTGCATGAGAAGTAAGTTTGCAGTTGTGCACTACACCCAAAGTGATTTTGTTTAATATTTTATATAATAATTTGTTGATCGATATGAAGGTGTAAACCAGCAGGGCCGAGCCCAAACCTGACTAGGCTCGAGCTCGGCTCGTTCTGTTTTTATGAAGCTCGAGCTCGGCTTGAACTATTTTGATTTTTGAGAACAACCTCAAACAAGCTACAAGATTGGCTCGAGCTCGCTTCAGTATCGATTAAACGAGCCAAAGCTTTGTTTGGGAGCTTAAACGAGCTTGATATTTCAGGCTTGAGCTTGGACTCGATAACTAAACGAGCTCTATTACAGGCTCAAGCTCGTTAAAGTTCGGCTCGTTCGAGCTTTTAACCAAGCCGATAACGAGTAGCTCTCGAGCCTCTGAGCTTGTTTACACAATTACACCCCTAGATATTGATGATAACAAAAAAAAAAAGTTAAATATGAATGAAAACGTAACACGAATATTAAGTATATATTTTACCATGTTAGAACAGGTAAATTTAGGTATTATAAACGATAATTTTAGATAAGATATATTAAATTGTATATGAACATAGTTGTAGTAGTAAACAAATAGTAATGCTTTAATGTTGTTTATTAGTATACGAGTGAGTGATAGTTTTAGTAATAAACAATAGTACTGCTTTAATGCTGTTGATTAGTATACGAGTGAGTAAAATAAAAGAAGCTAGAAAGAGAAATAACATATGGCTGTAATAAATTACGTATTTACGTAATCATTTGAAAATGTCAAATTACTGTAACTTTGGATGGATCAAATATTTTATAAATAAACAAATATAACGTACATGTGGGAGAGAGAGATATGTGCCAGGAATGTTGGTCACACGGGTCCCTTATCCCGTGAAGCATTGTTATTTATCCTTTGTTTTTCACTTAATATATTATTTTTATTTTTATTTTAGGTGCCATTTAGACTAAATAAAATAATAGTTCCCATCTTTCAAGTTATTGGGTTTCCCATCGTTATCCCTTTTAAGTTCATGTGTACACCGGTTGACATGTTCCAATATAATAAGTAACTGAGAGTACTGTTAAAAAAAGTTAGTTAATTAGTTGGTTAGTGGTTGTAAAAGTTAGTTAGAGAGTCTAAACAAATCAAATGAGCTCATGTTTAGTAAATGGTTATCTAATTCGTATATGTATTAATTCCTAACAGTAATGTTTTTTGCTTTTTGACTTGGTAGCAAAACTTTTTCAGACTTCTTAATTTTGGTCATATTAGGAATAGTAACACTTGTGTTTTGTCTTTTTTTATGGTTTTGTTTTATTTTTCTTGGTTTTCTTTACAAACTAAAGTTTTAGTTTAGAGTTTTTCGGTTTTGTAATAAAACTTTGATTTTTATAATTTTGCTATAAAAGTTAAACGAGTTTAGTTTTTTTATTAGTTATTGTTTTATGTTTTTTCGTGGATTTGGTCGTTGCTCGGTTGCGACTTAGTACGACATTTGGTGGTCACATTTGGTCTCTCAGGTTTTCTCTTTTTACGTTCAGTTGCTATTTAACACGGTGTTTGATAATCACATTTGGTTCCTCGGTTTTTTTAAACACATCGACTTTCTAATACGTGTCGATATAAATTCGAATTCGTCTACTTTTTACGCCACTTGCTGTTAAAAATTTGTGGTTTTATTTTACGTTTTTCTTGGTTTTGGTCATCGTTGGGTTGCTACTTAGCAATGTTTTAGCCCCGCAACATTCGTAGCTCGGTTTTACGCCCACGCCCCACCACGTTTGTAGCACGGTTTTACGCCCTGCAACGTTGGGGGCTTAAGGCTAGTTAAAATATGAATAATCATTTTCCACCATAATTCTTTATTTTTTTTTTCAGATGTGAGTTCATTCGAGTCTAGTAAAGTTTTTTAGAATTATTTGATACGAGTGCTAGATCAACGTCAAGAACATGTGATCAACAGTTGGACAACTCATGCGATTGTGTCGGACCATTAACAGGCAACAAATCATGTCTGAATGTCTGATGTGATCAAACCTTTTGTCCTATACCAAACTAGTTTTGTTGCTATTAGGACACTCGGTGTGTGGGCGCTCGGCCTGGCGACGCCCCCCAACACCATTTCCGGGGTGGCGGCGTCGTCCTTCACGACTAGATGGATACGTTGAGGACGGAGCTCTTCTTCTCACACACACATACACACACAAACACACACACACACACACACACACACACACACACACACACACATATATATATATATATATATATATATATATATATATATATATATATATATATATATATATATATATATATATATATATATATATATAGGGGGCCGCTAGAATGAGAACCACCACGAGTTGTAAGAACCGCGAGAACTACACCCCACGGGTGGGCGTTCACCATGATTTTTTTTTTTTTTACAACTAGATGTGTGTATTATAAACACAGCCGTAAAAAAAAATTTTAAACGCCGCGGCCGAGGGGGTAGTTTTTTACACCACAAGTTTGGTGAAAAAAAAAAAGAAAAAAGAAAAAAAAAATTAAAAACACCAAACTTGTGGTGTAAAAAACTACCCCCTCGGCCGCGGCGTTTAAATTTTTTTTTTTTACGGCTGTGTTTATAATACACACATCTAGTTGTAAACAAAAAATCGTGGTAAACGCCCACCCGTGGGGTGTAGTTCTTGCGGTTCTTACAACTCGAGGTGGTTCTCATTCTAGCAGCCCCCTATATATATATATATATATATATATATATATATATATATATAGGGGAAGGTTCATTTGAGAAGAAAATTTAATTGAGAAGAAAAAGAACAAAGGGTAATTTTATAAAACATTAAATAGTTTTTTCACTTATTTCATTTATTATCATTTTTAACTAATTAATTAATCATAAAGACTAGTATCATCCACACTAACTTTTTTTGCCTACACACATCAAAAGTTATCTTACATATTTTGAAATTCATCCTACACGTTGAAATTTATCCTACACAACTTGTAATTTATCCTACACAACTCGTGATTTATCCTACACTTTAAATTATTTTATTTTATTTTTTTGAAAAAATATATATTTTGAAGTTAAGTTACAAAAAATTTAATGTGGTTAACTATTAAAAAGGAAGACTAGAAATTAATGACCTATGTAGATTTACCAATGTATCCTTATAGTAATATTAAATACTTATATTAAATGAAGTAAAATAAAGCATTATTATTGGTTAAAATTTCTTTTTTTTCTTCTTACAAAAAATTTCTTCTCATTTGAACTCTCCACTATATATATATATATATATATTTTAGGCTCATCCTCCATTTCCTTAGGTCCATCCCCTTTGCCCCATCCTCACACCCATCCTACGTGGCAGAGCATACTTTGAGGACTACCCTCCTCCCACACCGAGTAGCCTTACTGATAATCAAGGGAAAATTAGATTTGACGGTTCTTCAAGACTCATAAAAGGAGGCCCACTAGGAGTTTGACTAGACACAAGCATATGGAAACATCGATAGGAATGTTTCATTGTTTAGGAAAACGTTGCTGGGCTAGTAGCCTAGGGGTATCAAGGTGTGTAGTAAAAGTGTTCATCACAAGTGGTCAAGGGTTCTAGTCCAATGATGGACAATGATGTGCATTTAGAAGTAGGTTTAGGGTGTGTGCGAGTTAGCCGTTCGAAAGTTGCCATAACATATGGTACCATAAAAGAGTACCATAAGTGTTTTAACAAGTTCATCACTATTAAAATGTTTTATAAAAGGTATGAAGGAAGACATTGTTTATTCCACATACTATTTATCAAGAATATTATCTTTTTGATACTTAAATCCGACCAACATATTTCTTGTTGATATTTAAAAAGTGAAACTATATACAAACCATAAGATCTAGGACCAAGGTTTGTTTGGAACTAAAAACATCGGCTGCAATCACGATTTTAATTCTAAAACCCATTTGTCGGATCAAAAGCGGTTCCCTGTTGAGCGAGAGCCGGATCATGAATCATGTTGCGCTATGTAACAGCCCATTGTGCCTGAGCAGTGGCTCGGGTGAGGGTTCCCGCCCACGGAACTCTACAAAAACCTGCATTTTGCATTCCACCATTATCATAAGAAAGTGGTTCTAGTGCTGAACAAACACTATGGTCTTTGAGATACAGTTAAATATATATAGAACTCTGAAAGACCGAACCGTTAGCGGATCTTTTCCACCTCCAAGTGCAAGAATAGTTTCACGAAACCTGTGTCCCGTCTCTCTGACCGCCTATTGTGGCAGTATAGAATGACATTTGCGAAAGAAAAGAAAACACATAAAGCATCATAGCAGAATCAAAGAACTTAAATTACCAAGTCATAATTTGTCAAAGTGGTAATATTATTTTACCTTTTCATCATGTAATCCCGCTTCCTCAAATGCAGAGAAAGCGTCAGCAGACAGCACTTCCGCCCACTATAGAAATTATGTTCGCTTTGGATCATAAATACACAAACCAACATCGTCGAACTATAATAATCAAGGCCACAAAAAGTACCTTATTATAGGAAATAAAGTCCTCGCCTCCTTCTCATTCACAATCAAATATCTATAGTGTACAAGATGTAATCTCCTATTGATATGGAGATATATTCTCATTAATATTTACAATCAAATCCTAAATTATATAAATAATCTATTACACCCCCGCAGTCGAAGCAAAGGGTGGCCGGATGCTGAGACTGGATCTGAAATCATCAAATAAGACACGCGGCAGACCCTTAGTGAAAATGTCAGCGATCTGATGGCGAGACGAGACATGCAACACGCGTACGTGACCTTTCTGAACTTGCTCACGAACAAAATGAATATCTAATTCAATATGTTTCGTACGTTGATGCTGAACCGGATTACCAGACAAGTAAACTGCACTGACATTGTCACAATACACCAAAGTAGCACGAGATATAGGATGACATAACTCGAGAAGAAGATTCCGAAGCCAGCAGACTTCAGCAACAACATTCGCCACTCCGCGATATTCAGCTTCAGCACTAGAACGGGAGATCGTTGACTGGCGTTTCGAGGACCAAGAAATCAGATTGTCTCCAAAATAAACACAATAGCCAGAGGTGGATCGTCGAGTGTCAGGGCAACCCGCCCAGTCAGCGTCCATGTAAGCCCGCAAGGAGGATGTGTCACTTGCACCTAAATGAAGCCCCAAGTCAACGGTGCCCTTTATATATCGGAGAATTCGTTTCAAAGCATTCCAATGGGCAGTGGTCGGAGAATGCATATGCATGCAAATTTGTTGAACGGCATAAGAGATGTCTGGACGGGTGAAAGTGAGATACTGAAGTGCACCCGCAAGACTACGGTACGTGGTAGGATCATCATGAAGAGTACCGGAATGAGCACTGAGTTTTGACTGCGTATCGACTGGCGTAGCAACAGGCTTACATGTATCCATACCGGCTCGATGAATGATATCCTTAGCATAAGCCGATTGAGAAAGAAACATGTGATTTTTGGACCGTGTTACCTGAATACCCAAAAAATAAGATAACGGCCCCAAATCCTTCATAGCAAACTCACTTGCCAGACATGTCATAAGCCGATTGTTAAAAGCATCCGATGAAGTGGTGAGAATAATATCGTCAACGTAAATAAGCAGATAGGCAGTGTCATGTCCTTGACGATAAATAAACAAAGAGTTATCGGATTTACTCTGTCGAAAACCCTGTAATATCACGAAATCCGTGAACCGCTGGTACCATGCACGAGGCGCTTGCTTTAGACCGTATAAGGATTTCTTTAGAAGGCATACATGATCCGGGTAGTTGGGGCTGCGAAAGCCCATCGGCTGATACATGTAGACGGTTTCATGCAAATTACCATGAAGAAATGCGTTCGTAACATCCAGCTGATTTATAGTCCATGATTGAGCCAAAGCCAAAGAAAGTACCAATCGAATAGTGGCCGGTTTGACAACCGGACTAAACGTCTCCCCGCAGTCAATACCCGGTTGTTGACGACTCCCGTCACAAACCAAACGGGCTTTATATCGCGCCAAACTCCCATCTGAATTAAATTTGTGTTTAAACAACCACATGCTACGTATAATATTCATATCCGGTTTCCGAGGAACCAACTCCCAGGTCTTGTTTTTAATAAGTGCACTAAACTCGTCAGTCATGGCACGGTGCCATTCAGGAATGGTCAAGGCAACCTGAGGATTTCGGGGTATGGGTTCAATGGTGGAGATGGATAGGTTAAATAACTGTTTAGGTTTGACAATACCACTCATTGAGCGGGTCCGGATGGTCCGAGGTGGCATGATAGGAGAGTGGGTAGCCACAGAGGATGGAGTAGGGTGGGACTGTAATGTGGCGGAATGTAAGGGAGAGATGGGAGATTGAGCCGGATTGTGAGGTGGGGAGGTGTTTGGGCCGGTTGGGTAAACAGTTGGAGAGGAAGTATGTGGGCCGATTGGGTGAACAGATGTAGAGGAAGTATTTGGGCTGGTGGGGTGGGTTGAGTAGTCTGTGTGAGGGGAGATGGTTGGGCTTGGTGGTGTGGTTATTGGGCTTGGTGTGTGGGCCGATTGGGATTGGGGTTGTGGTGGGACAATAGGGCTGGGCGGGTCGGGTGTGAGTGTGGTGCGGGCCGGTGATGGAGCCGGTGATGGGGCTGGGAATGGGAATGTTGAGGGGTAGAAGGCAGGCTGGTCGGTTGGGCCATGGGTGGAGGTAGGGGATTCGGTTGAAGGTGGTGATAAAGGGACCGAAGGAGAAGAAGAGTAGAGAAAGTCGTAGGAGCGAGGGTTCGAAGGAGATTGAAATTGATAAGGGAATATAGACTCTTCGAAGTATACGTGTCGGGAGGTAAAGAATTGGCGAGTTTGGAGGTTGAAACATTTATAGCCACGGTGATTTTGTGGGTATCCAAGGAAAACACATGGTTGTGAACGATTAGCGAGTTTGTGTACGGTAGTAGAGGGTAACACAGACACCCGAACACACGAAGGTGTTGGTATTCGGGTTTACACTGGTATAAGAGGGACGTTGGTGAGTGAAAATTATGGTTTTTACTTGGAAGAATGTTTAGGAGGTACGTGGCGGTTTCGAGGGCATGATGCCAAAAAGACGGTGGTAGGTGGGCTTGGGCTAAGAGAGTGCGAATCATGTTATTGATAGTGCGGATTTTGCGTTCCGCCTTACCGTTTTGGGAGGAGGTGTAGGGACAAGAAAAGCGGAAGTGCATACCATGGGTGTTGCAAAATTGCAAAAAATTGTTGTTGGCATATTCTTTACCGTTATCGCATTGGAACTGTTTAATTTTTCGCTCAAATTGGGTGGTAATATGGTTATAAAAATTGACAAATGTGACAAATACTTGGGACTTGGTGGTGAGAGGAAATGTCCATAGAAAATTAGTGTGATCATCAAGAAATAGGACATAATATCGATGACCTCCCATGCTTAGGACAGGGGAGGTCTATAAGTCACTATGCACAATATCAAACGCTAAACGAGTGCAATTAATAGAATCATAAAATGGAAGTTTGACACTTTTACCAAAAACACAAGGTTCACACAATTTATTGTTTGGTTTACTAAAAGAAATACGAGAAGACAGTTTTAAAGAATGCAATAAAGAAGTGCTGGGGTGGCCTAAGCGTTGATGCCAGCGATCTTGAGTAACAGCAGCAAGAGCGGAAGGTTGGGAGATGGTGGATAGAGGCTGTGTCAACGGATAGAGATCGCCGGTACTGTTGCATCTAAGGATAGGCGCCCGAGTTTTGAGATCCTTCACAAGAAAACCAAAAGGGTCAAACTCAATGGATACAAGGTTATAAGTGGTAAGGCGGCGAACGGAAATTAGATTTTTAATGATGTTAGGGGCGAAAAGGACATTATTTAGTTTTAGAGGTGGAAAAGGTGGTGGTAAAGTTTGGTTGCCCTGTGCCAAAACCGGAATTGCCATGCCATTACCAACAATAATATTTTTGTCAGTGCACTTATTAAAATTAGACGGAGAGTAGATACCTGGCCGAATGAGAGGTTGCGCCCGTGTCCATGACCCCGTGGTCCGGCTGATTCAGAGCCATGGTGTATAATGCCTGTTCAATATCTGTAGGTGTAATTTGGTCGGGTCTAGGTCCGAGAATGCCCTGTGAGTTCGAACTAGGAGTGTTCGGTTTAGAGGGGTATGGGCAAGGGGGTATGGTTTGAGCCGATGGGGAGGGGGAACCATTTAGGAGCGAGGCCCATTGATTGGCGGTCCAATTACTTGGGAACACAATATATGGATGGGCCGGAGTGTTGGTTTGTGGGCCACGGTTGTTGTAGTTGCGATTGTTGTAGTTGCGGCCACGACCACGACCGCGTCCTCGTGAGCGACCATGACCGCGATCCGAAGCAGGATAGTAGTTTGGTGTCTGCGACGAGCTGTGTGAGGAGACAGAAGCCGTGAGGGCAGTGGCGGAGTGTTGAGCCGCGCGGGCGGTTTGACGCTTCTTCTTATCTTCTTCCATGGTGAGCCGAGATCGAACCTCATTAAAATCAGGAAGCGGGTCACGATTCTGTAACACGGTTGAGATGCTATCGTATTGTTCCATGAGACCTGTTAAAATCTTAATTACCAACATATTTTCATCAACGGGGGAACCGACTGCCTTGAGTTGATCGGCGAGGTGTTTCGCCCGTTGGCAGTACTCGGTCATTGAGGAGAAACTTTCGAGGCTGAGATGAGCAAATTCCTGACCAAGAAACACGGCTCGAGTAGTCTTGTTGTCATTGAACTGATTTTTCAGAACGGTCCATGCTTTATACGCCGTTTGACCGGGAGAGAGGATAATCTGGAGAAGTGCGGGGGAGATGGTTGCGTAAATCCACTGAAGAACTACTGCATCAATACGCTGCCAGAGAGCTTTGTCTGCAGAATCATCAGCTTTCTGGTCAGAATTGGTGGTTGAGGACGAGGCGGCAGCAGCAGGTGGCGGGCTGAGATGATCAGCAACCTCGAAAACTCGACACTGTACTTGAAATAAGGTGGACCAAGTCGTGTATTGGGCTGAATCTTGCTCGAGCATGATGGGGATATGCGTTTTGATGTTGGATACCGCAAGCGCCGGATGAGTTTTAGAGTCCATGAGGAAGAGAAGGAGAGGCAGAAGGTGAACGTAGGTGAGGGAGAGAAGCCGGCGGCGGTGTGGGGATTAGGGTAGGATCGAAACGTGGTATGATACCATATAGGAAATAAAGTCCTCGCCTCCTTCTCATTCACAATCAAATATCTATAGTGTACAAGATGTAATCTCCTATTGATATGGACATATATTCTCATTAATATTTACAATCAAATCCTAAATTATATAAATAATCTATTACTTATAACTGTAATATCCAGCAGCATACATACCTGTCACCACCCATAATGAGAAGGTAATAAGGATGGAAAGTTGCAACCGAAAAATAATATGCAAACTAATTAGCATAGACAAAATAGTATACAACTGACCTGCAAAAGTATGAATAAAACTGCAAAGAAACCTGTCCTCTGGAAGTGGAGGAATTACTTCGGTTTTTTCACTGACCCTTCGATCAACATCATAGATCGATTCAGACCCACCAGGAACATACTTGCTATGCAACTCCAGGTCAACAGTTGCAAGTTTTAGCTACAAAACAGTACAAGTGTAGATCATCTTAGCTACTTTTTTGTGATAAGGAACCGATTACAGATTAGCCAAAGGGTCCACTCGTATATGGACTGATGGGAATGTAGAAAACGAGTGAAGAACCGGGTCAACAATTCTATAACCATTATGAGTAAATAGTAATCTTTAAACTAATTAATTTATATTATAAGTGTTGGTTTTGTACTTTTGTTATATAACTTAACCAGGTCTAGAACTTTAGTTATGTTGACCGAAATTAATATTTCGGTTAAGGTCTTCTATTTAGTGCTTCGGTTATGAGTGTAGCCTATAAATAGAGATTCGTATGTAATGCTTAAAACAACTTTTAATATATCATAATAAACTTTTTGCCATATGGGTTTTATCTAAATGCTTGCTAGAACGTATCAAGCGCTTTTTATTGTTTACGTCCTGCGTCATTTTTATACTTAATTAATCTCGAGAAAGAAAATGAATGTTATGCTTACATGAATAAGGCTAATGCTGCCAGCACGGAACGTTCTAGCAGCAAGAAGCTTCTGATATATGTCTTCAGGGAGACACTCGGTGGTTTCATAATGTTTCGCCATACTCATCAGGGTATCCCTGTAACATTCTTGTAATATGTTAAATTAATAATAATACACGGTATTTAGAATAAAGGCTAAATTGTCATAAACTAAAATAATAATGATACACGACCTATGGTAGCACCAATTCTCCATGAATTGAGACGGTAATTCAATAGCGTCCCACTCTATGCCACGTATGCCTGAAACAAGACCCTCGTCTTGTTTTGTTAGCATATGTTGAAGAGCGTGACCAAACTCATGGAATACAGTCTTAACCTGCAAACATGTCACGACATATATTTGGTCACCGTCAAGGAAAACTCAAGGGTCCATCATTACCTGCTAACTAGTGGTCAAGATGGCTTATATTAAGGCTGGGGTTGGGACTTGGGTTGGGCATTGGTTGACATGTGGAACCGGGTGGCAGAGATGGGAAACCCACTACAACACACGGTATGGTGGGGCGGGAGTTTGGGGGCGTGGGTTTGGTGGGCTTGTGGGCTGACCGGCTGGGCTGACCCGCTGGGCAACCCAATAACACAAATTTATTTTTTTAATAATTTTAAATAAAGAAAATTACAAAAAAAAGAAGATTACAAAAAAAAAAAAAAATCCTAACTTTTATATTTGTTTTTTATCTCTTTTCTCAATGCCAAGACTATTTCTAACTCGTCACCCTGTAGGTGATCAATCGGCTGGGATAGAATTTTCAAATCATCCCGTCTTTGTTTCAGGGCATCTCTAGCGGCATCTCTAGCTTCTTTGCTGCTACGTATTTCGCCCCTTTGTTGTTGGAATACGTTGAATGTATCCAACTTGGATGAAATGTCATCCAACTGGTCGCTGTATATTCCCCTACGCGAGCCAGAACTCCCAGTTGAAGGCGACGCCGTTTGTTTTTGAGCACGCCTTCTTGATGCATTTCTTCCATGCTCAGGCTGGTTTGGGCTTGGCGAATCATCCAAAAGGTCCTCAAACTCTTGATCTCGTGCATTAGATTGAGCTTGGGATGAGGCCCTTGACCTTTTGGAAGACGAGTTAGTTTCGCTACCAATGGGGACAGTGGACCACTTTGGATGGAATTTACAAATCTCCCAACAATGCATGAAACGGAAGTCGGCCTTCATATTTAACTTGTATCCGACCAGTGCATTTGTCAAAATGTCGGCTTCGGTTTCACCACTTTTAAGGTTTTGCTTTGCTTTATTTAAACACCCACTAAATTTTGTAAGTTGGGTGCTTATTTCGGTCCACTTTAAGGATAAGCTATCGTTTTCACGATAAGTCCCCCTACCCATTTCTTCATGGAATTTCCTACTAACGCATTCCCACAAGGCGGTTCGATGTTGCGAATTTCCTATTTTAATAAAAAAATTTAAATATATTACAAACTCATATAAAAAATAATCATTCCATTAATATAAACTAAGGTTAAGAATACCTAAAGTTGAATGTTGAGATTGTTCACACCAAGCCCTCGCCAATGCAACTTCTTCAGCATAGACCGATTTTTGTTGTTTTCGTTTGGCGGTTTCAACTAGTTTATCCTCCTCGGTTTTTTTTTCTTATGACTTCTTTTTTTGATGGGTTTCGATGCGGAAGGACCCTCTTTGCGTGGTTGAGTTTCGGGAACGGACTCGTTTAGTGAAAGGTCGACGGAGGTTGGTGAAAGGTCGATGGGCGATTGTGAAAACGGGGTAGGTATTGAATCTTCGGTTTGTGGGAAGTTAGTATATATACGATTCCCGATATACGATGTATAAAGGAGAGTGTATGAAAAACGGACGATCTATTGGACGAGTGGGTGGTGGGCTAGGATTATTTTCATGGAATGCATACGGGTTGGTCGGGTCATAACCACGGTTATAAGGATGCATTTTTCGTATTGTAGAAGGAGAATTTGAAGATGTATAGAAGATGTGGTTGATGAATGTGGTAAAAAATGGAAGAAAAATATAAGTTTTATAGTGAAAAAATGGAAGTTTTTTTTTTTTTTTTAATTATAGCCGTTGGCCAACGGCTCTTTTCTTTGGGCCATTCACAAACACCTCTTTGCCCCGCCCCACGCCCGGCTTGAAACCCAAGCCCCAAGGGGCCACGCCAAAACTCCCGCCCTCCCGGGGTGGTGACTTGGGCGTTTTACCCCAACCCACACCAAAAGTCCCGCCCCATACTCCACGGCCTAAACAATTCAAACATATACAATTACATGTACCTCGTGAAATGTCATAAGGCTTGGTTTATCTCCGACAGGTGGCATTTGATTGCACACCATATGGGCAATGGGTAGCCTAACAGACGTTTTGTTGTCTGAGAGGGGCGTTTTTTATAAAAAAAAATTCAAAAAAAAAACGCCTAATCACGCCCATAGCCCATTACGGGGCGGCGTTTTGTGGCGTGTTCCGAGCCAAAAATTGTTTTGGCGTTTTTCTAATCACGCCATTGCATGCTTTCTCATTTCCATTTTGGCCAATAAGAATATTCCACCTAATTTTTAGTTTAGTTTACTTTTATTTTTTTTAAATAATTGGGTAATCATTGATGGGGCATTATTGGGCATTATTCCACTACGCCTATTTGTGAAAAACGCCCGTAATGCCCATTTGCTGACTGGGATGACACGTGTCGCACAATGCCCATGGGTGGGAGCATTATTCATGTGTACCACTACACATGGTCTGATAATACGCGACGCCTTGCAACAACCTCATCCATCCATGCACCACCTCTTTTTTCAGCTGGACGAACATATGGATCGAAGTAAAAATACGCAATAGGTTCGCCTGATGAATCTTTGATACGGTAAAATCTGACATCAGCATTCCAAACCTACACATATAGCCAAAGATAAGAATGTAACACCTTGAATCCCGCCCCATCTAGAGGTTCAACGAAAGGTTGTAAGCATCTTACTGGTGCAGAACCATCAGCTGGTTCAACATCTATGCCGAATAGCTTCTTCATTAAGCTGAATAGACCATCCATGACTTTTGGCAATGAAAAGTAAGGTCTCAGTTCTTCCTAAAGTATCAAGAAAGTGACCTCTTAGAGAACATTTACATGAAATAATAGGAAGGAATATGTAGGAAACCGTTCACAAAATAAATAAAATAACAATTTTTATTAATAAACAGTCTGATTACAATACATAAAGAAGAACAGATCTACACAGAAAGAAATTACAATACAAGAAATTGAATTAAAGTAAGAACAGGTTACAAAGAAAAATAAGGAATAAAACGAAAAACCAATGGTGATTGAGGCGCGTGAAGATCACGCTTCCCTTAAAACAGATTTCGGGCCACCCAGGTGAACCCGTCTGTTTCCCAGGGTACAACAGCCTAAGCAGATTGTACTGCCGAGATTAGCCTAGCACCTGAAAAAAATACCTGAAACAAGAGTTCTCAGGGATTCGAAGTTAGGAAATTCTCTGTGTTTGCTATGAACCATACGAATGTGTAATTTTCAGTGTGTCTTAGACAAAGCACACAACTTGTATATATTACTGTTTAGAATTCTAACTGAAATGTTATATTGAATACAAAATTCAATAACGAATTCAATGACAATGAAGGTCATACTGAATACTGAATTCAATAAAAATTATGTCTCATATTCAATGAGAACTTAATTCACCTTAACCAGTAGGAATCTAAACAGTCACCAGACCACTTGCTCAAGCCACACGAACCAAGACACATCTAAAAAATAGTAAAGGCGGCTCCAAGCGGCCCGGTCCCGGTCCCGTGCCCGGGCGCGGGCGCGGGTCGGGTGCTTCGCACCCTCCTGGCTACCACTGGGTGTGAGTTGTCATACAAGAATACATTCGTGTAGAGAATTCTAATTATAAATCCACAAAAGATTTATCTCTCCACCTATGTGGGACAAGCTCAATTTCCCACATGTTTATGGTTCCAACACACAAACTTAATGCACAAGATCTCTCATTCATCTTGGCTTAATTATTAAATAATCATTATATTAACTCATAATATAATATTATTTATAAAATTCCCAACAATCCCCCACATGAATGGAGATCGTCCCATACACTCAAGTGTCATGGTAAAATTTCAGCGGTTAAGTAATGCAGGATAGGTAGGTTTCCCTTTGAACCCTCCTTTGTGACATATACTTAGTCTCCTAGCGGTTAGTAGACGCGATGTCCTTGAACCAAACCCTTTTTACGTAGACGTTATTACACATCACACATTACTCTTCCTGGTCTGGCTAACCCCTCATAGTTGTGTCCGTTATGGTCATGGAACACCATCCTGGTTCTGCGAGAGCTCTAGGAATTGTGCCCCCAATTCCATTCGAAGCGACCCCACTTCTCTCTAACATAGGTGATTTACAAATCATTAAAAGCCATATGCTTAACCTTTCTTGATATCACTGAATTTAAGTAGGAATGGACTAGGAAGTTTGTAACTCCCTTTGTATGTTGAGGTACTCCCCCACAGTGACCTCAGTTCGTACAGTTAGGTGGTCCTATTGAACCTAGATCATGGGATCTCCAATATTTCTAGGTTAGGTTTTCCGTTGTACAAACTTACTCCAAGGGCTTTAGTCCCATTCCAATCGACGACTTATGTACTACCTCTCTGCTTAATCCTTTTGTAAGCGGATCCGCAATGTTATCCTTTGACCTCACATAGTCAATCGTGATAACTCCAGTTGAGAGTAGTTGTCGTATCGTGTTATGCCGACGTCGCATGTGTCTTGATCTGCCATTATACATTGCACTTTGAGCTCTACCAATAGCTGATTGGCAATCACAATGTATGCAAATAGCAGTCAAAGGCTTAGGCCATCTTGGAACATATTCCAAGAATTGACGCAACCATTCTGCCTCTTCTCCAGCTTTATCTAACGCAATAAACTCATATTCCATCGTGGATCTAGCTATAAGAGTTTGTTTGGACGACTTCCAAGATATAGCTGCTCCTCCAAGGGTAAATACATAACCACTTGTAGATCTAGAATCTTTTGTATCAGATATCCAGTTGGCATCACTGAATCCTTCCACAACAGTTGGATTTTGGCCATAATGCAGTCCATAATTTCTCGTGTATCTCAAATACCTTAACAATCTTGTCATACCCTTCCAGTGATCTGAACTAGGATTACTAGTATATCTACTTAGCCTACTCACAGCATATGCTAAGTCTGGTCGAGTACATGACATGAGATACATAAGACTGCCAATGATCCTTGAGTATTCCAATTGAGCAACACTCTCGCCTCTATTTTTTGACAAATGTTGGGAGGTATTAATTGGAGTTTGAGCTACACTCGTGTCCCCAGGATCTTCTCAAGAATCTTATCCACATAATGAGATTGACTTAGCACCAAACCAGTTTGGGTTCTAATGATCTTTACTCCAAGAATCACATCAGCTAGTCCCATATCTTTCATGTCAAATCTCGCTTTCAACATGTCTTTAGTAGATCTGATCATCTTATCATCACTCCCAAAGATAAGCATATCATCTACATAAAGGCATAAAATCACATAACCCTTAGAAGTGTCTTTCACATAGACACATTTGTCGCATTCATTTATTTTGAAACCACTGTTAAGCATAACTTGGTCAAATTTTTGATGCCATTGTTTTGGAGCTTGCTTCAAGCCATATAATGACTTGACGAGGTTACACACTTTGCCCTCTTGGCCAGGAGCAGAAAAACCCTCTGGTTGCTCCATGTAAATCTCTTCCTCTAATTCCCCATTGAGAAATGCAGTTTTTACATCCATTTGATGTATTTCCAAATTTCTCAAAGCTGCAATTGCAAGCACAAATCTAATTGAGGTTATTCTGGTCACAGGCGAGTATGTGTCAAAATAGTCAAGACCTTCCTTTTGTCTAAACCCTTTGATCACAAGCCTTGCCTTGTACTTGTCGACAGAGCCATCAGCTTTCATCTTTTTCTTGAATATCCATCGATATCCAAGTGGCTTGCACCCTGGTGGAAGATCTACTAGCTCCCAAGTATGATTCTGCAAGATAGAATCAATTTCACTCTTGATGGCTTCTTTCCATTGAGGTCCATCTGAAGAGGTAACTGCTTCTCGATAGGTTTGAGGCTCACTCTCAACCATGAATGTAAGAAAGTCAGGCCCAAAGGATTTCTCAGTCCTTTGCCTTTTACTTCTTCTTGGCTCACCCTCTTCAACCTCTAATTGTTCTTGAGTTTCCTCTCGAATAGTCTCATCAACCATTGTTGATGAACTTGCATGATTGGTTGTTGAAGAACTCGCATGAGTTTGTACTAACATTGGAAACTCTTCTTCAAAGTATGTCACATTTCCTGGCCTTGTCTCTATGATAGAGTCCTTGTGCACATCAGGATTCTTGGATTCATGTACAAGAAAACGATGTGAGCTACCGTTTTTGGCATATCCAATGAAAATACAATCAACAGTTTTTGGCCCTATTCTAAGTGCCTTAGGGGGTGTAACAATCACCTTAGCCAGGCACCCCCACACTTTCAAGTATTTATAGGATGATTTCTGTCCCCACCACAACTCATGAGGTGTTATGTCCTTATTCTTGAAAGGTATTTTATTTAACAAAAAATTAGCCGACAAAATAGCCTCCCCCCACATTTCCTGGCTCATCCCAGAACTTATCAACATGGCATTCATCATTTCTTTTAGTGTACGATTCTTTCGCTCCGCGATGCCATTGGATTGGGGTGTATAAGGAGGGGTACACTCGTGTATTATGCCACTTTTTGCACATAATTCCCCAAATGGTGAAACATATTCACCTCCTCTATCACTTCTCACACGTTTTATTTTCTTGTTGAGTTGATTCTCAACTTCAGCTTTATACAAGATAAACTTGTCAATTGCTTCATCCTTACTCTTAAGTAAGTAAACATAACAATATCTTGTATTGTCATCAATAAAGGTAATAAAATAATTATTACCACCTCTGGTAGGAATTGATTTTAAGTCACACACATCAGTGTGAATCAGATCAAGGGGTTCAATTATTCTTTCAACTGATTTGAAGGATGATCTTGTTTGTTTGGCTTCAACACAAGTTTTACATTTTGTTTTAGAGTCAATGGCAAAAGTTGGTATGTAATCTAATTTAATTAAACGACGCATCGAATTAAATTTACATGACCAAGACGTCCATGCCAAACTTTAGGAGACTCAACCAAGTAAGCAGAAGTACTAACACTTTTATTCATGTTTTTCTTAACAGCCATTACATTAAGTTTAAACATGCCATTCTGGGCATAGCCCTTTCCAACAAACATACCACGCTTAGTTAAAACAAAATTATCACTTTCAAAAACCAAACGAAAACCATGCTTGTTAAGCATCCAACCCGACACAAGACTCTTGCGCAAGTCTGGAACATAAAGCACATTCTTCAAAGTGAGCTCTTTCCCAGAAGTCCACTTCAAGATCACATCACCTTCTCCCTTGATATCAGCTGTAGCAGCATTACCCATGTACAACTTTTCTCCCACCACCTCTTTAAATGTATTAAAGAGGGTCCTATCTGGGCACACATGGCGGGTTGCCCGAGTATCAACCCACCACCCTTTTGGCTCGTTACCCACCAAATTTACCTCCTCCGCCATGGCAGTGAGGTCTGAAATCATGGCCACTAATGGCATACCATCATCATCAACCATAAGAGCCGTGTCACGTTTAGGCTCTTTACATTGGTCAGCACGGTGACCAGTTTGTCCACAGTTGTAACACTTCCCTTTAAAGGGACCAGCCTTCTTCTTCACACCACCTTTCTTTGGCCCAAGGTCAACACCTTTGTTCTTCCCTTTTTCATTGAGCTTGTGGCCTTTGTTACCCTTGTGACCCCTTGAGGATTGACCATGTTCCACAAGGTTCGCTTTAGCAGAAGCTTCAACTTGACCTCCTTTGTGTGCTATTCTGTTGTCTTCTTCAATACGAAGACGAACCACAAGGTCTTCGATAGTCATTTCCTTTCGCTTATGCTTAAGGTAATTCTTGAAGTCCACCCAACTAGGAGGCAATTTTTCAACAATCGCTGCCACTTGGAATGTTTCACTCAGATTCATCCCTTCTGACAGAATATCACTAAGAATAATCTGCAGTTCTTGGACTTGACTCATCACAGTTTTTGAATCAATCATTTTATAGTCCAAAAACCTAGCCACAACATACTTTTTAGTACCCGCATCCTCAGTCTTGTATTTCCGTTCCAACGACTCCCATAACTCTTTGGCAGTTGGAACCTTGAGATACACGTTATACAGGGCGTCTGATAGGCCATTCAACACATAGTTGCGGCATAGGTACTCAGAGTGTTTCCAAGCATCAATAGCACTCACAGATTGGACATCAGATGTCCCTTCTGCGAGAACAGGAGGAGACTCTGTCAAAAACCTCGCAAGGTTTAGAGTGGTCAGATAGAACAACATCTTTTGTTGCCATCTCTTAAAGTTCAAACCAGTAAACTTCTCTTGTTTTTCAGCATGGTTAGCAACTGCTTGAGCCGTTTGGGTACCAACCAATGGTCCCATGGTAGTGGATGTGGATCCAACGGTGGTTGATGTGGTTGCTGCAACAGTAGCCATTTCTGAAACAAGAATATAAATTCAATCAGTTTATTGCAGAAACAGTTTGGTTTACAGAAAACCAATACAAACTACAAAAGTTTGCTAATGAACAAAACAAACTGTTTATAAAATTTTTTTATAACCAAAACAGTGAACGGGTTTTAAAAATCTGTTTTAAGCTTGTAGAAAACCGTTCACAAAATAAATAAAATAACAATTTTTATTAATAAACAGTCTGATTACAATACATAAAGAAGAACAGATCTAAACAGAAAGAAATTACAATACAAGAAATTGAATTAAAGTAAGAACAGGTTACAAAGAAAAATAAGGAACAAAACGAAAAACCAATGGTGACTGAGGCACGTGAAGATCACGCTTCCCTTAAAACAGATTTCGGGCCACCCAGGTGAACCCGTCTGTTTCCCATGGTACAACAGCCTAAGCAGATTGTACTGCCGGGATTAGCCTAGCACCTGAAAAAATACCTGAAACAAGAGTTCTCAGGGATTCGAAGTTAGGAAATTCTCTGTGTGTGCTATGAACCATACGAATGTGTAATTTTCAGTGTGTCTTAGACAAAGCACACAACTTGTATATATTACTGTTTAGAATTCTAACTGAAATGTTATATTGAATACAAAATTCAATAACGAATTCAATGACAATGAAGGTCATATTGAATACTGAATTCAATAAAAATTATGTCTCATATTCAATGAGAACTTATTCACCTTAACCAGTAGGAATCTAAACAGTCACCAGACCACTTGCTCAAGCCACACGAACCAAGACACATCTAAAAAATAGTAAAGGCGGCTCCAAGCGGCGATGCGAGCGTGCAAAGTGCGCTATCAAAGCGCCACATTGCGCCCATCGCCCTCGTCCCGTGCCCGAGCGCGGGCGCGGGTCGGGTGCTTCGCACCCTCCTGGCTACCACTGGGTGTGAGTTGTCATACAAGAATACATTCGTGTAGAGAATTCTAATTATAAATCCACAAAAGATTTATCTCTCCACCTATGTGGGACAAGCTCAATTTCCCACATGTTTATGGTTCCAACACACAAACTTAATGTACAAGATCTCTCATTCATCTTGACTTAATTATTAAATAATCATTATATTAACTCACAATATAATATTATTTATAAAATTCCCAACAGAATAGATGATCTAAGATTGGTTTTAAAAAATGCGACTCAGGCGCGCATGTGAGGCAACTGGGAAAACGCTGGGTGGCACTTCTTGGACAAGTGAGTTAAATTTAGGGTCCGGGATGATATAAAAACACGGATGAAGGTATTATGACTGGTTTACTTGAAGAAGAAGGTTTATATGTAGAAGAGATGAGAGAGATGCAGCTTTCGGATATATGTAAACAATGGCAGAGCTTGAACGAAAACTCAGTGGGGGCCAAACTCTCAAAATCCAAATCAGTGGGGTTCGGACTCTTAAAAATCCAATATTTTACATTACAATTTTTTTCGGAATTTTTTGGTAAAATTAACACTACGAGCGAAAAATCAATGGGGCTGGGGCATCCCCGCCCCAATAAAGCTTTGCCCCTATACGTAAAGCTTATTTGGTTGTACATATAGCAGAGCCTCGCGTACGTGAAGCTCTCGTTTCACACCTCGGCTTTCGGGACCTTAACACCTCTGAACACCTCACACTGTTTAAAACCAAGGATGTGGGGAGAAAACCTCGTTTATCTCATATTTTGATTCATAAAGCCTCTCACTCCAATAGACAATATCCCAGTGGGTCAACTCATCGGCTTCGGGTGCACCTTGACTTTTGGAGAATAGCTTGAGATCTTCCATATCTACGTGTATGAAGGAAGTTGTATATTGAGTGTTTTAAGTAGAATTTATACATAATCTATGTGTGTGTATGGTGGCCGTTGTGGGGGGGGGGGGGGGGGTTATATTACCCTGAACCGCAGCATTCCATGAAGCACTCCTGAGCTTTTCCAGAAGCTCTTGAGCTTTACTAACAGTAGCCATCTTAGTTGCCATACTTAACTGATAATAATTCAACGCGCAACACAATCAAATAAAGAAGTTGGCTAGATAGAAAGAACAACCAATGAAAACAAATTTAAACCTCTGCATAGTTATTGTAGCCAAGAAGCTTCGCCTTTTCCAATCTAAGCTTTAACATTTGTTCAATAACTGGAGTATTATCTAGTTCTCCGCTAGAAGCACGAGTTACATAAGCACAATAAATTTCCTCACGCAAAGCTCGATTCTTAGCATGTTGTATGACTGACAAAACACTTGGATCATCCAATGTAATCATCCACGGCCCATTTTCAGCAGTCGCATTTTCATGACCCTGTGTTTAAATATGTACAATGAAATAATAAAAGCATCCGAACAAGGGTAAACATAAATTATGAAATTTCTTTTGGAACCTTAGATGAGGCTGTTTGTGCAGCCAAACCAAGAGCTGTAGCTGGCAATCCTTCAATTTCTTTTTTATTTGTTATTAGTTTTTCGAACTTCTTAGTGGCATCGAAAACATTTTCCTCAAATTTTCGGGAAAGTTTTGTCAACTCCTGCACGTTAACTCATAACCAATGCCAAAATAGTTAGCGGCATAATTAAAAAATATATATAAATTGTGAGCACTATGCTGGCCCTGTCTAGTCCTGTTTTGAGCAATGATCATATATGTAATCAGTGGCGGAGCTAATTCAGGGGTATCCCAATTTTTTTACACTACGAAGAGGGAGTTGAGGGGTAGCTCGGGCTACCCCTCCTTGTACATTGGTTCCGCCACTGTATCTTTTAGCATGATTTCATTACTGTTGAGTAGAACTGGCATATGTTGTTTGAGCATGTTTTGCTTATCTATTAGAGCATGAAATCTTTTACCCTTGTTTGAGCATGTTAAAGTGTTAAAAGAATGACCTGCATAGTGTTGATTTTGGTGTGATCAAATGTTTAACGCTTACGTGTGAGTATAAATATGCATCTTTAGACCAAGTGTAGTGGCAATGGCGCCCCCTCCAAATGAAGGCTTCTCATTGGCTAATCAATGGGTGACCCTCCTTGACGCCTTAAGCTGATGTGGCTGGTGGAGTGGCGCCCACTACACTTGGTATTAAGTTATAAGGGCACCATGTAACTTTAATGTGCAGAATTAGAATAATACTTACATTCAACAACACGTTTCTGAGCATCACTTAATCCTTCCCAATCAGGTGATTCCCTTATAGCTTTAAAAGCATTATATATAGGTTTGCTTTGACTCAAATTTAGGTCAAACTGAACCTTTTCAGGCTGCAAACAGAATATAAGCAAATCATAAAAGTAGGAATGCACACAAGCCAAACCGTTTGTGAGTTACTCGAGTTTGGCTCACTAAAAGCTCGAATCGAGCGAAGCTTAAACCAGCTCAAGCCTAAAAACAAGCTTGTTTGATAAATGAGCTCAAGCCCTGACTTAATTTATTGAGCTGAGGCTGACTCACGAGCCTAAACGAGCCTTTATTTATATTTGGCCGGCTGGGAGGAGGGGCAGGGTGGGCGACCGTCTAGGGCCCACCCTCCCGGGTGGCCGGATTTTTTAGAAGAAAATTATACATACATACATACATACATACATACATATATGTATTTTAAACTCTTTTTTATATATTTTAAGCTTTACTAAAATAACTTATATTTTATGGGCGCAATTGTCTACTAACTCCGGGCCCAAGAATTTTCAGGGATTCTTAAGGAGAACTGTGTATTTATAGTTTTTATTTAATATATTAAATATATATATATATATAAACTTGTGAAAAACATGGATCCTGAGTTATGAGTCAAGTTCGAGCTTTAGAAACAAAAGCTTGAGCTCTCGTAACTTAAACAAGTCGAGTCTGAATGAACCTGGATTTCTTCAATAGCAGAGCGAAATTCATAACTATCCTTAACAGCTTTAAGATGATTAACAGCTCCCCAAACAACACTCAACCGATCCTTAATCTTCTCCAGTGGCTCCACCAGTTTCGGCCAACTCGGCTCCACACTCTTCTCAAGTTTTACCAGATCACCATCCTGTCATGTTTCACCCAGAGTCAACAATCAAACACACAAATATACACTCAACCAGACACTTACAAGCTTCTTCAGCAACGCACGCATCCCCGGCCGCACGTGGCTGGCTTCTGTTGGGATTCAGTGGTGTCATTTTTCTTATTTTTATCAAAACAGGTTTGATATATTTTATTAACTAAATATATAATTAATAAATACGCAGCCGAATAAATATATTAATCAACACCAAAAGTGAATCGAACAGGATCATGGTTACAAACATGCAAATACAATATATAAAATTAATCTACCGATGAGATTAAATATACCTTGTGGTTAATAATTAACCGTGTGAGACACCAAGATACAACGAACGAATGCTAGAACACAAACACGGTAACCGGATGTACCTCGCAAAACAAGAATCACAAAAGAGAAAAGAGGCAGCACACTTATATTGAAGTGGCGGCTGCTGTCTCTTTGTTTTTCTAATCGTATCACCAAAGAACAAAAACAAAAAGGGAATCACACCCTTTTAAAAGATGACGGCAACCTTTGCTGTTGTTGTTTTTTTCTTTTCAAGATATTAGTGTATATATATTATAAATAGGTGATTAGGTTTTATCTCATAAACCCTAATAACCATCACTAATTATCTTTTGGCCCTACAAAGCCCAATACGACTAGTACAAGTCCAAACGTGATACAAAGCCCGTAAAGACAAAGTTTAATTACATAAGTAATTAAACGTTAAATTATTTATAACGTGTATAAATAATAAATCCCGTTTCTCGTGGATATATAATTATTCTAGATAATTATATATTTCGTCCCGTTAATTGTTCGTGATCACCAGTTAATCGAGTTAAGTGGATTTAATGTTCGTTGCCCAAGGTGTAACTCTTACGGGTCATAGCTCGGTCAGCAACAACAACCATTTTCTTGCCTTTGCTGTTATGAGCCCTTTTCTTGTTGTTGGGCTTCTTAACACCACCAGACTTGACCATCAGAACTTGGTTGGTTTTATGTGGAATGTTCATCTCGGCTGTTTTGAGCATACCATGTAGCTCAAGCACAGTCTTCACCCAAGCATTCATATTATAGTTCATAATGAACTGGTCATATGAGCTAGGGAGAGAGTTCAAGATGAAGTCCGCTGCCATTTCATCTTGCAGGGGATAACCAAGTTTGTTCATCTGGTCAATGTACCCTTTCATCTTAAGCACATGAGTACTGACACACGATCCTTCTTGCATTTTACAGCTTATGAGCTGCTTCATGGTGTCATATCGCTCCTGTCGGGCTTGTTTCTGAAACATGCCTTTCAGTTGCTGGATCATGTCATAAGCATCTTTATCTTCCATGTTCTTCTGAAGTTCAGGAGACATGGTGGCTTGCATAAGGCAGGCTACCTCAACGGCATCCTCGTTATGCTTTTCCAGTGCCTTACGAGCGGCAGTAGTGTTACTTTCAGGCTCGGTAGGGACTGGCCCATCTAAGATATATAGCTTTTTCGCCATCTTGAGAACTATTCTCAGATTGCGGTGCCATTCGAGAAAGTTGGTGTTATTAAGTTTTTCCTTCTCAAGTATAGACTTGAGAACGAAGGAGTTGTTTTCATTAGACATCTGTTACATAAGCAAAGAGATTTTACTTAGTATTTTTGATGTATATTTCCTTATTTAATTAATGACCCATTACAGTAATTAGAACAAGGAATGAGAATCTGGCTATGTCAGCAGTAAAGACAGCTGTGGCATGCACTTTAGTAAGTGACTAGGCAGACTGACAACGAGTGTCAATTGTGAGAATTGCACAACTCTCGAGTATGAGGCCGCTAAGACAACTCTTGTCTATGCATTGATACGTTTAGCCTCATCTATGCCGACTTTCTACTTTCGAGACAGCTGGAGCATGTGGTGAGAAAAGAAAAAGTAATAGTTGTCCTAAAAGAGGTACTTGTGGAAGGGCCGGATGTTTCAACGAAACCCTTGCACCTTGGAAGGATATGCTAGACATCAAGTGTGGTGCTGTGGCTCCAAACACTGATGGTTCGCTTTTACGTTCCAAGTGTAGCTTGTGATAGGATGGCATAGACTATTGATTTTAATTATGGGTTAATTTAATATTTACCAAATAGGGTCGTAAGAGCCAATATTAGTACATATTTAGTCGAGACACTCTTGATGAACCCTTTCATCTCTTAGGACACTTAATTTTAAATAACCTATTAAAACTAAGTTTGTCGCGACTTGTATAACCATTTAAAAGTTAATAGTTTTAAAACTATTAAGTTATGAGTTTTAGAAAGTTAAAAACTTGTTAAATTTCAAAAACTCTAATGGTTATTATTTATTTTAAAATAAACTATTTGTTTTATAACAAATATTTACAAGTTGTAAAAATCAATTTAGAACTTGTTATAATTGATTGTGAACATTTTAAAACACCTTTTAAAAGTTTGGTATTAGGTTGGTTGTAATATAACAATTTATATGATAAAAGCAACCATAATAGCAAAAATAAATATGTAAATCTTTAGGCCATTTTATTTGATCTTGCTAGAGCCAAATAGCAAGACCAAACTGGGTCACGGGGTAACAAACAACCACAAGGATGGACCTAGTGCATCTAGTTGTCTTCAGCAGCTCCTTGATTCCTGTAATGTCTTCTGTTTTGTCTTCGGGTCTTCAACTTTATATTATAATATAAAATATAACAAAATTGAAACCCTAATCTATTACAACTTTGAGCCACAAAGTGGGCCAAAACCATAAAACAAAACAATAACAAAAATACAAGTACAAGGTCGGCCAGATTTACATATTCAACACAATCATATTAAAGTGGGCAATCTTTTGGTCAAATAAAAATAAATAAAACTTTTGACCAAATAACTTTTTGCCCAAGAAATATTTAGATCTGAAACTTTAAACAAGTTAAAGTTTGAGATCTATAACCGGTTAAAAGGACCGGTTCCGATTTGCATGTTGTAAGCGTGGCTCTGATACCACTGTTGGGATTCAGTGGTGTCATTTTTTTATTTTTATCAAAACAGGTTTGATATATTTTATTAACTAAATATATAATTAATAAATACGCAGCGGAATAAATATATTAATCAACACCAAAAGTGAATCGAACAGGATCATGGTTACAAACATGCAAATACAATATATAAAATTAATCTACCGATGAGATTAAATATACCTTGTGGTTAATAATTAACCGTGTGAGACACCAAGATACAACGAACGAATGCTAGAACACAAACACGGTAACCGGATGTACCTCGCAAAACAAGAATCACAAAAGAGAAAAGAGGCAGCACACTTATATTGAAGTGGCGGCTGCTGTCTCTTTGTTTTTTTAATCGTATCACCAAAGAACAAAAACAAAAAGGGAATCACACCCTTTTAAAAGATGACAGCAACCTTTGCTGTTGTTGTTTTTTTTCTTTTCAAGATATTAGTGTATATATATTATAAATAGGTGATTAGGTTTTATCTCATAAACCCTAATAACCATCACTAATTATCTTTTGGCCCTACAAAGCCCAATACGACTAGTACAAGTCCAAACGTGATACAAAGCCCGTAAAGACAAAGTTTAATTACATAAGTAATTAAACGTTAAATTATTTATAACGTGTATAAATAATAAATCCCGTTTCTCGTGGATATATAATTATTCTAGATAATTATATATTTCGTCCCGTTAATTGTTCGTGATCACCAGTTAATCGAGTTAAGTGGATTTAATGTTCGTTGCCCAAGGTGTAACTCTTACGGGTCATAGCTCGGTCAGCAGCGTTGACTTATCGAACCCGTACATATAAATCCAACAATCTCCCACTTGGACGGCCTTCGATAAAATCCTCAACGCAGACTGTCAGCGGCGCTCTAGCTGCACATGGTTGCCCCCAACAAGGTATAACACTTTAAAGTCATTAACCAAAACACCTTGCTATTAGTAACAACTTACTATTGCAAGACAATGGACTTATGGTAATTGTTGTCATTCATCCTTTCTGTAAAAGACATAAATTGAATCAATGAGACATGGATTAAGTTCATTCTTATATGGTGTTCAATTATTATTGTTCTCGATCAAGAGTCAAAGTGGTCCGAACAAACACACAGTAAGTTTGGGTAAGGCCTTACACTTCACCAGTTTGAATCAACGAGGGCGCCACAATGTCTAACTGTTACATATCATGTAAGAGTACAGAATCCCTTATCGACTACATACAACTCCCACTGAACTTCAGAACTATTCCCAATTAAAGCCTTTATGACTGGCAGTTACGCGACAGCGGTTGACAGTAATCAAAGAATAATCCTTGGTAAACGGAAGTTCTAATATGTATCTCAGGTCAAAGGATACTAAATGAGTATACCAATATCAAAGCATCTTATGACTAAGATCCATGAAGATGATTTGATGCGAGTTACATCCAACGTCATTCTCAATGAGGTATGTGAATTTGGAAGTCCACTCCTTGAGTCCAAAGTCAGAATAGTCTTAATTCAGAATCGTTCCCACGAGTCTGACCGACTACGGATAGTTTAGAATGCAAGATTCACGGATTAAACGTATTAAAATCGAACACAGTTATAAGATTCAAAATTGCATTTAACCAGTAAATCAAAATTGAATTCAAAAGTACAACTGTTAAAAGTTCGTACATCCAAATACTAAATCAAAACATACTGCTAGCCAATCTAAGCCCGATAGCACCCATGTGCTGATCATGCTTGTCCTGAGTCATGGGCTTAGTAAACGGGTCTGCTAGGTTTTGATCTGTGTCCACTTTGCTTATCACGATGTCTCCACGTTCCACAATTTCCCGTATGTAGTGGAACTTTATTAGAATGTGCTTGGCCTTGTGATGAGACCTGGGCTCTTTGGCTTGAGCAATAGCACCTGTGTTATCACAGAATATCTCATTGGGTTTCTTAATGCTTGGAACCACATCGAGATCGGTTATGAATTTCTTCATCCAAGCAGCCTCCTTTGCAGCATCTGATGCGGCTATATATTCAGATTCGGTGGTTGAATCTGCCACCACACTCTGCTTGGAACTCTTCCATGAGATAGCTCCTCCATTTAGAGTGAATACGAAACCTGATTGTGAGCGAGAATTATCTCGGTCAGTTTGAAAACTGGCATCAGTGTAACATCTTACAGTGAGCTCTTCTTCTACTCCTCCAAACACTAAGAACATATCTTTAGTTCTTCTCAGATACTTCAGAATGTTCTTGACAGCAGTCCAATGGGCAATGCCAGGAGTTTGCTGATAACGACTAGTCATGCTTAAAGCATGTGAGACGTCAGGTATAGTACATAACATAGCATACATGATAGAACCAATCGCTGAAGCATATGGAACTGCTTCCATTCGCTTAATTTCAATGTCCGTTGAAGGAGATTGCGATTTGTTCAACACAGTCCCTTTAGTCATAGGAACACCTCCTTTCTTGGAGTTTTCCATCTTAAAGCGTGTCATCATTTTGTCTATGTATGTACTTTGACTTAGCCCTAGAAGCCGCTTAGATCTATCCCTATAGATCTTGATTCCTAGAATATAAGCTGCTTCTCCAAGATCTTTCATTGCGAAACAAGTTCCCAAATAGTGTTTAACTTCATTAAGCATAGGGACGCTATTTCCAATGATCAGTATATCATCCACATACAGGATGAGAAATGATATAGTGCTCCCACTAGCCTTTCTGTAAACACAAGGCTCATCTTCATTTTTGACAAAACCAAACTCTTTGATCTTTTGGTCAAAACGAAGATTCCAGCTACGAGACGCCTGCTTGAGTCCATAAATGGACTTATTCAGCTTGCACACCCTATTAGGATATTTTGGATCAACAAAACCGTCTGGCTGAACCATATAGACATCTTCAGAGAGATGGCCATTAAGAAAAGCGGCTTTGACATCCATTTGCCATATCTCGTAGTCATAGTGCGCGGCTATGGCAAGCAATATCCTGATCGATTTGATCATAGCAACGGGCGAGAAGGTTTCATCATAGTCAATACCCTGAGTTTGAGTGAAACCCTGAGTTTGAGTGAAACCCTTCGCAACTAGCCGTGCTTTAAAGGTGTGTACATTTCCATGCATATCGGTTTTTCTCTTGAAAACCCATTTGCTCCCTACTGCCCGAGATTCGGGGGGTAGCTCAACCAAGTCCCAGACTTGATTATCACGCATAGATTGCATCTCAGCGTTCATGGCTTCCAGCCATTTCGCAGATTCAGGATCTGAGATAGCAGATTTGTAGTTAGTAGGTTCGTCATTAGACTCATCTACTACCAAGACTTCAACACCTTCGAGATGCCAAAGGTATCTGTCAGGTTCTTTACGAGTCCTGCTACTTCTAGGGGTGTTCAAAATCATCCGAATCCGAAACCGAATCCGAAATATCCGATTATCCGAATCCGAAATATCCGAAAATTCGGATATCCGAATTTTCGGATATCCGAAATTCGGATAATCCGAATTTTCGGATTCGGATTCGGATAGTGATTCCGAAAATTTTCGGATATTTCGGATATCCGATATCCGAAACATTTTATTTTTATTTATTTATTTTTTAATATAGGTCTATATATATAATAATTTATATCTAATAAAACCCTAATCTTTACACACAGCCGCTCCCCCCAGACCCTTCACGTCCCACCTCTCTCTTACATATCAAAATCACCTCAAGAATTCAACAATCAAGATTGAAGATCTGAGCATCAAAGAATCAAACTTCTATATGAATATCGAAGTTCTTAAGATCTGAACATGGAAGCTTTGTTTCAGTTGAGTCCTCTCTCTTACATCTCAAAATCGCCTAAAGAATTCAACAATCAAGATTGAAGATCTGAGCATCGAAGAATCAAACTTATATATGAATATAGAAGATCTCAAGATCTGAACATGGAAGCTTTGTTTCAGTTGAGTTAATAGAAGATTTGTAAAGATTTGTAAACCCGCAACCTCAACATCGATTCATTCAAATCGGATCTAGTTCTATTCTGATTCGATTCATTCATATAAATTTGTTTCGATGTTTTAGTTTGTATGTGATATGTTCACTGTTTTAGTTTAAATTTCCAATGAGTTTTCTTATATAAACCATAAAGGTTTTTTCCCTTTTTATGTAAACCATAGAGTTTATATGTGCTATGTTCGATGAATTAGTTTTATGTTTCATATTTTGACTTTCTGATGTTGAAAATGGTTGGCTTTGAACCATAGAGTTTATATTTGATATTCTGATGTTGGAAATGGTTTGTTGCTATTTGGTATAAATTTGAAACTTTCATTTTGAAATTTGTTTTTTTAGATTCTGGATATCCGTTTCATTATCCGAATCCGTATCCGAAATTTCGGATATCCGAACTTCGGATATCCGAAATTTCGGATACGGATTCGGATAGTGAAATCTACTATCCGAAATGTTCGGATATCCGAATTTCGGATATCCGAAATTCCGGATATCCGGTTTTGAACACCCCTAGCTACTTCTGCGAACGCCTGTGTTCATGTCTGATTCATCAGCAACAATTTCTTGTTGTTCAGACGTTCCAACTTCATCAGCGGTTGTTGTTGGTTCTCGAATTTCTTCAAGATCAACCACATTATTTCCAGTTCCTCGATTAAGAAGTTCTTCCTCGAGAAGGTGCCCCTTCCTTTTGATGGAAATAACATTTGCATCAGGATGGTAGAAATAATATCCGCTTCTTTTATAGTATCCGACGAAAACAACCTTTTCGCCTCGAGGATCGAGCTTATCATCAGCTTCACTTGTGATGTATGCATCACATCCCCATACTTTTAGGTATTCCAAATTGGGTTTACGCCCATGCCATATCTCATATGGGGTTTTGTTTACCTTTTTAGTCGGAGCCAGATTGACAATGCGGGCGGCAATCATAAGAGCATGACCCCAAAAGGAGTGAGGCAAGTTAGTTCTACACATCATCGATCGAACCATATTAAGTAGGGTTCGATTTCTCCTCTCGCTCACGCCATTAAGTTGGGGTGTGCCAGGTGGAGTGGGTTCTGAAATTATTCCACACTCTATGAGATGATTGAGGAACTCTAAGCTGAGGTATTCGCCACCTCGATCTGATCGAAGTATTTTTTATCTTTCTAGTAAGTTGGTTTTCTACTTCATTTTGAAACTCTTTGAACTTTTCAAAAGTTTCATGCTTATGCTTCATAAGATAGACATAAGCATATCGACTATAATCGTCGATGAAAGTAACGAAGTATCTTTCATGGTTTCTTGTCATGGTTCTGAAAGGGCCACATACATTAGTGTGAATGAGTCCTAGTAGACCATTGGCCCGTTCACCAACACCAGTGAAGGGACGCTTTGTGAGTTTGCCAGCTAAGCAAGATTCGCAATCATTAAAGGAGTCTTGTCCAGTGGATTCAAGAATCCCCTCGGATTGGAGCCATTTTATGCGTGCCTTACTTATGTGGCCAAGTCTACAATGCCATAGAAAGGTTTCATTAATACCAAATTTGTTACGCTTAGTAAGATGATATATGTTATTACATGTTTGAACATCAATCTCATAAATACCATTTCGAGGTTTAGCCTCAAAATAAAAACATCATTCAAGTAGGTAGAAATAGAAATACCATTAAAAACGTACTTGAAACCTTGTTCAAACAAAAGGGAAACTGAAATAATGTTTCTGGTTATACCAGGTGCAAACAAGCAATTGTTTAAATTAACTACAAGGCCAGAAAGACATGAAAAATGAAATGTGCCGGTTGCAAGAACGGGCACTCTTTTCCCATCACCAACGATGAGTTCCATGTCGCCTTGTTTCAGCTTCCTCCACTTTTCAGGCTCCTGAAAAACATTAGTGATGTGGTAACCACACCCGGTATCAAATACCCATGTGTTGCTGGAGACAGTAAAAAGTTCAATAACATAAATGAGAATACTTGAAGAAGTGCCAATGTTATTGGCCTTGTTCGCCTTCAGCTTGGCTAGATGCTATGGGCTGTTCCTTTTCCAGTGCCCCATTTGGTTGCATTCAAAGCACTGACGCTCCTGAGGAGGGGGTGGTTTAGCAACCTGCTTGTTGTTGGTGGCAGATTTGGCAGCAACAACAACCATTTTCTTGCCTTTGCTGTTATGAGCCCTTTTCTTGTTGTTGGGCTTCTTAACACCACCAGACTTGACCATCAGAACTTGGTTGGTTTTATGTGGAATGTTCATCTCGGCCGTTTTGAGCATACCATGTAGCTCAGGCACAGTCTTCACCCAAGCATTCATATTATAGTTCATAATGAACTGGTCATATGAGCTAGGGAGAGAGTTCAAGATGAAGTCCGCTGCCATTTCATCTTGCAGGGGATAACCAAGTTTGTTCATCTGGTCAATGTACCCTTTCATCTTAAGCACATGAGTACTGACACACGATCCTTCTTGCATTTTACAGCTTATGAGCTGCTTCATGGTGTCATATCGCTCCTGTCGGGTTTGTTTCTGAAACATGCCTTTCAGTTGCTGGATCATGTCATAAGCATCTTTATCTTCCATGTTCTTCTGAAGTTCAGGAGACATGGTGGCTTGCATAAGGCAGGCTACCTCAACGGCATCCTCGTTATGCTTTTCCAGTGTCTACCGATGAGATTAAATATACCTTGTGGTTAATAATTAACCGTGTGAGACACCAAGATACAACGAACGAATGCTAGAACACAAACACGGTAACCGGATGTACCTCGCAAAACAAGAATCACAAAAGAGAAAAGAGGCAGCACACTTATATTGAAGTGGCGGCTGCTGTCTCTTTGTTTTTCTAATCGTATCACCAAAGAACAAAAACAAAAAGGGAATCACACCCTTTTAAAAGATGACGGCAACCTTTGCTGTTGTTGTTTTTTTTCTTTTCAAGATATTAGTGTATATATATTATAAATAGGTGATTAGGTTTTATCTCATAAACCCTAATAACCATCACTAATTATCTTTTGGCCCTACAAAGCCCAATACGACTAGTACAAGTCCAAACGTGATACAAAGCCCGTAAAGACAAAGTTTAATTACATAAGTAATTAAACGTTAAATTATTTATAACGTGTATAAATAATAAATCCCGTTTCTCGTGGATATATAATTATTCTAGATAATTATATATTTCGTCCCGTTAATTGTTCGTGATCACCAGTTAATCGAGTTAAGTGGATTTAATGTTCGTTGCCCAAGGTGTAACTCTTACGGGTCATAGCTCGGTCAGCAACAACAACCATTTTCTTTCCTTTGCTGTTATGAGCCCTTTTCTTGATGTTGGGCTTCTTAACACCACCAGACTTGACCATCAGAACTTGGTTGGTTTTATGTGGAATGTTCATCTCGGCCGTTTTGAGCATACCATGTAGCTCAGGCACAGTCTTCACCCAAGCATTCATATTATAGTTCATAATGAACTGGTCATATGAGCTAGGGAGAGAGTTCAAGATGAAGTCCGCTGCCATTTCATCTTGCAGGGGATAACCAAGTTTGTTCATCTGGTCAATGTACCCTTTCATCTTAAGCACATGAGTACTGACACACGATCCTTCTTGCATTTTACAGCTTATGAGCTGCTTCATGGTGTCATATCGCTCCTGTCGGGCTTGTTTCTGAGACATGCCTTTCAGTTGCTGGATCGTGTCATAAGCATCTTTATCTTCCATGTTCTTCTGAAGTTCAGGAGACATGGTGGCTTGCATAAGGCAGGCTACCTCAACGGCATCCTCGTTATGCTTTTCCAGTGCCTTACGAGCGGCAGTAGTGTTACTTTCAGGCTCGGTAGGGACTGGCCCATCTAAGATATATAGCTTTTTCGCCATCTTGAGAACTATTCTCAGATTGCGGTGCCATTCGAGAAAGTTGGTGTTATTAAGTTTTTCCTTCTCAAGTATAGACTTGAGAACGAAGGAGTTGTTTTCATTAGACATCTGTTACATAAGCAAAGAGATTTTACTTAGTATTTTTGATGTATATTTCCTTATTTAATTAATGACCCATTACAGTAATTAGAACAAGGAATGAGAATCTGGCTATGTCAGCAGTAAAGACAGCTGTGGCATGCACTTTAGTAAGTGACTAGGCAGACTGACAACGAGTGTCAATTGTGAGAATTGCACAACTCTCGAGTATGAGGCCGCTAAGACAACTCTTGTCTATGCATTGATACGTTTAGCCTCATCTATGCCGACTTTCTACTTTCGAGACAGCTGGAGCATGTGGTGAGAAAAGAAAAAGTAATAGTTGTCCTAAAAGAGGTACTTGTGGAAGGGCCGGATGTTTCAACGAAACCCTTGCACCTTGGAAGGATATGCTAGACATCAAGTGTGGTGCTGTGGCTCCAAACACTGATGGTTCGCTTTTACGTTCCAAGTGTAGCTTGTGATAGGATGGCATAGACTATTGATTTTAATTATGGGTTAATTTAATATTTACCAAATAGGGTCGTAAGAGCCAATATTAGTACATATTTAGTCGTGACACTCTTGATGAACCCTTTCATCTCTTAGGACACTTAATTTTAAATAACCTATTAAAACTAAGTTTGTCGCGACTTGTATAACCATTTAAAAGTTAATAGTTTTAAAACTATTAAGTTATGAGTTTTAGAAAGTTAAAAACTTGTTAAATTTCAAAAACTCTAATGGTTATTATTTATTTTAAAATAAACTATTTGTTTTATAACAAATATTTACAAGTTGTAAAAATCAATTTAGAACTTGTTATAATTGATTGTGAACATTTTAAAACACCTTTTAAAAGTTTGGTATTAGGTTGGTTGTAATATAACAATTTATATGATAAAAGCAACCATAATAGCAAAAATAAATATGTAAATCTTTAGGCCATTTTATTTGATCTTGCTAGAGCTAAATAGCAAGACCAAACTGGGTCACGGGGTAACAAACAACCACAAGGATGGACCTAGTGCATCTAGTTGTCTTCAGCAGCTCCTTGATTCCTGTAATGTCTTCTGTTTTGTCTTCGGGTCTTCAACTTTATATTATAATATAAAATATAACAAAATTGAAACCCTAATCTATTACAACTTTGAGCCACAAAGTGGGCCAAAACCATAAAACAAAACAATAACAAAAATACAAGTACAAGGTCGGCCAGATTTACATATTCAACACAATCATATTAAAGTGGGCAATCTTTTGGTCAAATAAAAATAAATAAAACTTTTGACCAAATAACTTTTTGCCCAAGAAATATTTAGATCTGAAACTTTAAACAAGTTAAAGTTTGAGATCTATAACCGGTTAAAAGGACCGGTTCCGATTTGCATGTTGTAAGCGTGGCTCTGATACCACTGTTGGGATTCAGTGGTGTCATTTTTTTTATTTTTATCAAAACAGGTTTGATATATTTTATTAACTAAATATATAATTAATAAATACGCAGCGGAATAAATATATTAATCAACACCAAAAGTGAATCGAACAGGATCATGGTTACAAACATGCAAATACAATATATAAAATTAATCTACCGATGAGATTAAATATACCTTGTGGTTAATAATTAACCGTGTGAGACACCAAGATACAACGAACGAATGCTAGAACACAAACACGGTAACCGGATGTACCTCGCAAAACAAGAATCACAAAAGAGAAAAGAGGCAGCACATTTATATTGAAGTGGCGGTTGCTGTCTCTTTGTTTTTCTAATCGTATCACCAAAGAACAAAAACAAAAATGGAATCACACCCTTTTAAAAGATGACGGCAACCTTTGCTGTTGTTGTTTTTTTTCTTTTCAAGATATTAGTGTATATATATTATAAATAGGTGATTAGGTTTTATCTCATAAACCCTAATAACCATCACTAATTATCTTTTGGCCCTACAAAGCCCAATACGACTAGTACAAGTCCAAACGTGATACAAAGCCCGTAAAGACAAAGTTTAATTACATAAGTAATTAAACGTTAAATTATTTATCACGTGTATAAATAATAAATCCCGTTTCTCGTGGATATATAATTATTCTAGATAATTATATATTTCGTCCCGTTAATTGTTCGTGATCACCAGTTAATCGAGTTAAGTGGATTTAATGTTCGTTGCCCAAGGTGTAACTCTTACGGGTCATAGCTCGGTCAGCAGCGTTGACTTATCGAACCCGTACATATAAATCCAACAATCTCCCACTTGGACAGCCTTCGATAAAATCCTCAACGCAGACTGTCAGCGGCGCTCTAGCTGCACATGGCTGCCCCCAACAAGGTATAACACTTTAAAGTCATTAACCAAAACACCTTACTATTAGTAACAACTTACTATTGCAAGACAATGGACTTATGGTAATTGTTGTCATTCATCCTTTCTGTAAAAGACATAAATTGAATCAATGAGACATGGATTAAGTTCATTCTCATATGGTGTTCAATTATTATTGTTCTCAATCAAGAGTCAAAGTGGTCCGAACAAACACACAGTAAGTTTGGGTAAGGCCTTACACTTCACCAGTTTGAATCAACGAGGGCGCCACAATGTCTAACTGTTACATATCATGTAAGAGTACAGAATCCCTTATCGACTACATACAACTCCCACTGAACTTCAGAACTATTCCCAATTAAAGCCTTTATGACTGGCAGTTACGCGACAGCGGTTGACAGTAATCAAAGAATAATCCTTGGTAAACGGAAGTTCTAATATGTATCTAAGGTCAAAGGATACTAAATGAGTATACCAATATCAAAGCATCTTATGACTAAGATCCATGAAGATGATTTGATGCGAGTTACATCCAACGTCATTCTCAATGAGGTATGTGAATTTGGAAGTCCACTCCTTGAGTCCAAAGTCAGAATAGTCTTAATTCAGAATCGTTCCCACGAGTCTGACCGACTACGGATAGTTTAGAATGCAAGATTCACGGATTAAACGTATTAAAATCGAACACAGTTATAAGATTCAAAATTGCATTTAACTAGTAAATCAAAATTGAATTCAAAAGTACAACTGTTAAAAGTTCGTACATCCAAATACTAAATCAAAACATACTGCTAGCCAATCTAAGCCCGATAGCACCCATGTGCTGATCATGCTTGTCCTGAGTCATGGGCTTAGTAAACGGGTCTGCTAGGTTTTGATCTGTGTCCACTTTGCTTATCACGATGTCTCCACGTTCCACAATTTCCCGTATGTAGTGGAACTTTCTTAGAATGTGCTTGGCCTTGTGATGAGACCTGGGCTCTTTGGCTTGAGCAATAGCACCTGTGTTATCACAGAATATCTCATTGGGTTTCTTAATGCTTGGAACCACATCGAGATCGGTTATGAATTTCTTCATCCAAGCAGCCTCCTTTGCAGCATCTGATACGGCTATATATTCAGATTCGGTGGTTGAATCTGCCACCACACTCTGCTTGGAACTCTTCCATGAGATAGCTCCTCCATTTAGAGTGAATACGAAACCTGATTGTGAGCGAGAATTATCTCGGTCAGTTTGAAAACTGGCATCAGTGTAACATCTTACAGTGAGCTCTTCTTCTACTCCTCCAAACACTAAGAACATATCTTTAGTTCTTCTCAGATACTTCAGAATGTTCTTGACAGCAGTCCAATGGGCAATGCCAGGAGTTTGCTGATAACGACTAGTCATGCTTAAAGCATGTGAGACGTCAGGTATAGTACATAACATAGCATACATGATAGAACCAATCGCTGAAGCATATGGAACTGCTTCCATTCGCTTAATTTCAATGTCCGTTGAAGGAGATTGCGATTTGTTCAACACAGTCCCTTTAGTCATAGGAACACCTCCTTTCTTGGAGTTTTCCATCTTAAAGCATGTCATCATTTTGTCAATGTATGTACTTTGACTTAGCCCTAGAAGCCGCTTAGATCTATCCCTATAGATCTTGATTCCTAGAATATAAGCTGCTTCTCCAAGATCTTTCATTGCGAAACAAGTTCCCAAATAGTGTTTAACTTCATTAAGCATAGGGACGCTATTTCCAATGATCAGTATATCATCCACATACAGGATGAGAAATGATATAGTGCTCCCACTAGCCTTTCTGTAAACACAAGGCTCATCTTCATTTTTGACAAAACCAAACTCTTTGATCTTTTGGTCAAAACGAAGATTCCAGCTACGAGACGCCTGCTTGAGTCCATAAATGGACTTATTCAGCTTGCACACCCTATTAGGATATTTTGGATCAACAAAACCATCTGGCTGAACCATATAGACATCTTCAGAGAGATGGCCATTAAGAAAAGCGGCTTTGACATCCATTTGCCATATCTCGTAGTCATAGTGCGCGGCTATGGCAAGCAATATCCTGATCGATTTGATCATAGCAACGGGCGAGAAGGTTTCATCATAGTCAATACCCTGAGTTTGAGTGAAACCCTTTGCAACTAGCCGTGCTTTAAAGGTGTGTACATTTCCATGCATATCGGTTTTTCTCTTGAAAACCCATTTGCTCCCTACTGCCCGAGATTCGGGGGGTAGCTCAACCAAGTCCCAGACTTGATTATCACGCATAGATTGCATCTCAGCGTTCATGGCTTCCAGCCATTTCTCAGATTCAGGATCTGAGATAGCAGATTTGTAGTTAGTAGGTTCGTCATTAGACTCATCTACTACCAAGACTTCAACACCTTCGAGATGCCAAAGGTATCTGTCAGGTTCTTTACGAGTCCTGCTACTTCTGCGAACGCCTGTGTTCATGTCTGATTCATCAGCAACAATTTCTTGTTGTTCAGACGTTCCAACTTCATCAGCGGTTGTTGTTGGTTCTCGAATTTCTTCAAGATCAACCACATTATTTCCAGTTCCTCGATTAAGAAGTTCTTCCTCGAGAAGGTGCCCCTTCCTTTTGATGGAAATAACATTTGCATCAGGATGGTAGAAATAATATCCGCTTCTTTTATAGTGTCCGACGAAAACAACCTTTTCGCCTCGAGGATCGAGCTTATCATCAGCTTCACTTGTGATGTATGCATCACATCCCCATACTTTTAGGTATTCCAAATTGGGTTTACGCCCATGCCATATCTCATATGGGGTTTTGTTTACCTTTTTAGTCGGAGCCAGATTGACAATGCGGGCGGCAGTCATAAGAGCATGACCCCAAAAGGAGTGAGGCAAGTTAGTTCTATACATCATCGATCGAACCATATTAAGTAGGGTTCGATTTCTCCTCTCGCTCACGCCATTAAGTTGGGGTGTGCCAGGTGGAGTGGGTTCTGAAATTATTCCACACTCTATGAGATGATTGAGGAACTCTAAGCTGAGGTATTCGCCACCTCGATCTGATCGAAGTATTTTTTATCTTTCTAGTAAGTTGGTTTTCTACTTCATTTTGAAACTCTTTGAACTTTTCAAAAGTTTCATGCTTATGCTTCATAAGATAGACATAAGCATATCGACTATAATCGTCGATGAAAGTAACGAAGTATCTTTCATGGTTTCTTGTCATGGTTCTGAAAGGGCCACATACATTAGTGTGAATGAGTCCTAGTAGACCATTGGCCCGTTCACCAACACCAGTGAAGGGACGCTTTGTGAGTTTGCCAGCTAAGCAAGATTCGCAATCATTAAAGGAGTCTTGTCCAGTGGATTCAAGAATCCCCTCGGATTGGAGCCATTTTATGCGTGCCTTACTTATGTGGCCAAGTCTACAATGCCATAGAAAGGTTTCATTAATACCAAATTTGTTACGCGTAGTAAGATGATATATGTTATTACATGTTTGAACATCAATCTCATAAATACCATTTCGAGGTTTAGCCTCAAAATAAAAACATCATTCAAGTAGGTAGAAATAGAAATACCATTAAAAACGTACTTGAAACCTTGTTCAAACAAAAGGGAAACTGAAATAATGTTTCTGGTTATACCAGGTGCAAACAAGCAATTGTTTAAATTAACTACAAGGCCAGAAGGACATGAAAAATGAAATGTGCCGGTTGCAAGAACGGGCACTCTTTTCCCATCACCAACGATGAGTTCCATGTCGCCTTGTTTCAGCTTCCTCCACTTTTCAGGCTCCTGAAAAACATTAGTGATGTGGCACCCGGTATCAAATACCCATGTGTTGCTGGAGACAGTAAAAAGTTCAATAACATAAATGAGAATACTTGAAGAAGTGCCAATGTTATTGGCCTTGTTCGCCTTCAGCTTGGCTAGATGCTATGGGCAGTTCCTTTTCCAGTGCCCCATTTGGTTGCATTCAAAGCACTGACGCTCCTGAGGAGGGGGTGGTTTAGCAACCTGCTTGTTGTTGGTGGCAGATTTGGCAGCAACAACAACCATTTTCTTGCCTTTGCTGTTATGAGCCCTTTTCTTGTTGTTGGGCTTCTTAACACCACCAGACTTGACCATCAGAACTTGGTTGGTTTTATGTGGAATGTTCATCTCGGCCGTTTTGAGCATACCATGTAGCTCAGGCACAGTCTTCACCCAAGCATTCATATTATAGTTCATAATGAACTGGTCATATGAGCTAGGGAGAGAGTTCAAGATGAAGTCCGCTGCCATTTCATCTTGCAGGGGATAACCAAGTTTGTTCATCTGGTCAATGCACCCTTTCATCTTAAGCACATGAGTACTGACACATGATCCTTCTTGCATTTTACAGCTTATGAGCTGCTTCATGGTGTCATATCGCTCCTGTCGGGCTTGTTTCTGAAACATGCCTTTCAGTTGCTGGATCATGTCATAAGCATCTTTATCTTCCATGTTCTTCTGAAGTTCAGGAGACATGGTGGCTTGCATAAGGCAGGCTACCTCAACGGCATCCTCGTTATGCTTTTCCAGTGCCTTACGAGCGGCAGTAGTGTTACTTTCAGGCTCGGTAGGGACTGGCCCATCTAAGATATATAGCTTTTTCGCCATCTTGAGAACTATTCTCAGATTGCGGTGCCATTCGAGACAGTTGGTGTTATTAAGTTTTTCCTTCTCAAGTATAGACTTGAGAACGAAGGAGTTGTTTTCATTAGACATCTGTTACATAAGCAAAGAGATTTTACTTAGTATTTTTGATGTATATTTCCTTATTTAATTAATGACCCATTACAGTAATTAGAACAAGGAATGAGAATCTGGCTATGTCAGCAGTAAAGACAGCTGTGGCATGCACTTTAGTAAGTGACTAGGCAGACTGACAACGAGTGTCAATTGTGAGAATTGCACAACTCTCGAGTATGAGGCCGCTAAGACAACTCTTGTCTATGCATTGATACGTTTAGCCTCATCTATGCCGACTTTCTACTTTCGAGACAGCTGGAGCATGTGGTGAGAAAAGAAAAAGTAATAGTTGTCCTAAAAGAGGTACTTGTGGAAGGGCCGGATGTTTCAACGAAACCCTTGCACCTTGGAAGGATATGCTAGACATCAAGTGTGGTGCTGTGGCTCCAAACACTGATGGTTCGCTTTTACGTTCCAAGTGTAGCTTGTGATAGGATGGCATAGACTATTGATTTTAATTATGGGTTAATTTAATATTTACCAAATAGGGTCGTAAGAGCCAATATTAGTACATATTTAGTCGTGACACTCTTGATGAACCCTTTCATCTCTTAGGACACTTAATTTTAAATAACCTATTAAAACTAAGTTTGTCGCGACTTGTATAACCATTTAAAAGTTAATAGTTTTAAAACTATTAAGTTATGAGTTTTAGAAAGTAAAAAACTTGTTAAATTTCAAAAACTCTAATGGTTATTATTTATTTTCAAATAAACTATTTGTTTTATAACAAATATTTACAAGTTGTAAAAATCAATTTAGAACTTGTTATAATTGATTGTGAACATTTTAAAACACCTTTTAAAAGTTTGGTATTAGGTTGGTTGTAATATAACAATTTATATGATAAAAGCAACCATAATAGCAAAAATAAATATGTAAATCTTTAGGCCATTTTATTTGATCTTGCTAGAGCCAAATAGCAAGACCAAACTGGGTCACGGGGTAACAAACAACCACAAGGATGGACCTAGTGCATCTAGTTGTCTTCAGCAGCTCCTTGATTCCTGTAATGTCTTCTGTTTTGTCTTCGGGTCTTCAACTTTATATTATAATATAAAATATAACAAAATTGAAACCCTAATCTATTACAACTTTGAGCCACAAAGTGGGCCAAAACCATAAAACAAAACAATAACAAAAATACAAGTACAAGGTCGGCCAGATTTACATATTCAACACAATCATATTAAAGTGGGCAATCTTTTGGTCAAATAAAAATAAATAAAACTTTTGACCAAATAACTTTTTGCCCAAGAAATATTTAGATCTGAAACTTTAAACAAGTTAAAGTTTGAGATCTATAACCGGTTAAAAGGACCGGTTCCGATTTGCATGTTGTAAGCGTGGCTCTGATACCACTGTTGGGATTCAGTGGTGTCATTTTTTTTATTTTTATCAAAACAGGTTTGATATATTTTATTAACTAAATATATAATTAATAAATACGCAGCGGAATAAATATATTAATCAACACCAAAAGTGAATCGAATAGGATCATGGTTACAAACATGCAAATACAATATATAAAATTAATCTACCGATGAGATTAAATATACCTTGTGGTTAATAATTAACCGTGTGAGACACCAAGATACAACGAACGAATGCTAGAACACAAACACGGTAACCGGATGTACCTCGCAAAACAAGAATCACAAAAGAGAAAAGAGGCAGCACACTTATATTGAAGTGGCGGCTGTTGTCTCTTTGTTTTTCTAATCTTATCACCAAAGAACAAAAACAAAAAGGGAATCAGACCCTTTTAAAAGATGACGGCAACCTTTGTTGTTGTTGTTGTTTTTCTTTTCAAGATATTAGTGTATATATATTATAAATAGGTGATTATGTTTTATCTCATAAACCCTAATAACCATCACTAATTATCTTTTGGCCCTACAAAGCCCAATACGACTAGTACAAGTCCAAACGTGATACAAAGCCCGTAAAGACAAAGTTTAATTACATAAGTAATTAAACGTTAAATTATTTATAACGTGTATAAATAATAAATCCCGTTTCTCGTGGATATATAATTATTCTAGATAATTATATATTTCGTCCCGTTAATTGTTCGTGATCACAAGTTAATCGAGTTAAGTGGATTTAATGTTCGTTGCCCAAGGTGTAACTCTTACGGGTCATAGCTCGGTCAGCAGCGTTGACTTATCGAACCCGTACATATAAATCCAACAGCTTCAATCACGTCGAACGGAGGAAACTCGAAGTTGTTTAATAAAGGATTGTGAGTGGAAGAGAAGGAAGCAGAGTGGAAGAAGGGAGGATGTTGATGTGTAAAGATAAAGTTTAGGAAGTTCAGGGGGTCATTGTGTATAATGTAATAGTGTGTGTGTATGGGTATTGTAATAAGGACTGAAAGTGTAATAAAATCATAGTATAGGGACTTATAGGATAGGCGGGCAATAGTTTGGTAGGGCAATAGTTTGGTAGTTTGTTATTGTCTGTTATTCGGTTATATAACCGATGGTAATGAAAAGGGTAGCTTGATTTTGGATTTCCTTTCTCTCTTGTTATATAACCGAATAACAGACAATAACAAACTACCAAACTATTGCCCTACCAAACTATTGCCCGCCTATCCTATAAGTCCCTATACTATGACTTTATTACACTTTCAGTCCTTATTACAATACCCATACACACACACTATTACATTTTACACAATGACCCCCTGAACTTCCTAAACTTTATCTTTACACATCAGATGTATGTGAGACTGAAGAAAATGTTTAGAGATTGATGAAGAAGGAAGAGATCGAGCAAAAGAGATGATGATTGTTGTAGCCATTGCAATGAAGTTGGAGGAGTCGTGACGGATGGAATAATCTTTCTTGTTTTGGAGTCGTTGTTTGAAAAACAGTTGCAACTACAGTCAAAGGCACGTGTTTCATAATTATACCATTGGAAGGGGAATTTTAATTTATGGGGAAATTACAAAAATGTCTACCAAAATGTTACCCACAAGCGTTCATTGAGTGGCGCCTCAACCATGGGAGGCATCCGTGTATCAGATATTACGTCCGTTTAAAGGGGTGGTGACACGTGTCCGACAAACCTCTTGCGTTGACGGCCAACGCATCAAAGCCAAAAAGGTGGCTGATGCGTCTGGCTTATGGCATGGTTGACTCCTCCCTGCGGCTTGGTTGACTCCTCGTTGCGGCTTAGCTGACCCCTCGTGGTTTGGCTGACTACTCACAGTGGCTCGGCTGACTCCTCAAATTTTATTTTAATTTCCACATTTGTTTTTAAGTCTATTTAACATAGATACCATATTATTTAAATACCACATTTGTTTACCGGCCCGGAAAGTGACCCAGCCCATATACAAACCTCACGGGGCTCTTTTAAGGTGAACAAGAAAACGGGCCGTTTGCACGTTTTACCGGTCAGTTTTGGCCCGTTAAAGTTGGCCGATCATGCAATTTATTAGACAAAACCGTGTGACGCAGCCACTTTACATGGCGACAACTCATTACCAATTGGCCCGACCCAGAAACTGGCCCGGGCCATATAACAACATCACAGGGCTCTTTTAAGGCGAAGAAGAAAACGGATCATTTGCACGTTTTACGGGTCAGTTTTGGCCCGTTAAAGTTGGCCGATCATGCAATTTATTAGACAAAAACGTGCGAGGCAGCCACTTTACATGGCGACAACTCATTACCAATTGGCCAAGCCCGGAAACTGACCAGGGCCGTATAACAACCTCACGGGGCTCTTTTAAGGCGAAAAATAAACGGGCCGTTTGCACGTTTTATGGGTCAGTTTTGGCCCGTTAAAGTTGGCTGATCATACAAGTTTTTAGACACAAACGTGCGAGGCAGCCACTTTACATGGCGACAACTCATTACCAATTGGCCCGGCCCAGAAACTGACCCGGGCCATATAACAACCTCATGGGGCTCTTTTAGGGTGAAAAAATAAATGGACCGTTTGCACGTTTTACAGGTCGGATTTGGCCCGTTAAATTTGGCTGATCATGCAATTTTTTAGACACAAACGTGCGAGGCAGCCACTTTACATGGTGAAAACTCATTACCTGGAGAAGAACCAGGTCCAAGACTGACCATCCTCAGATTTACCAATACCGTAGCCGATAGGCAAAATCTGATTGTTTCCATCCACGCCAACTGCCATGAACATGGTCCCTTTAAACTCACCTTTCAAGTGCGTCGCGTCTATGATTATCACCGGTCTTAAATTGTTAATAAAACTACGAACCTGAAAGAAAATAAATATTAAATATTTAACAGAAATTTAACAAAATTATATCAAAAAAATATTACGTACAGACAAAATCACACTTACCACAGCACCGATGGCGACAAATATCATTTCAAAGCGACTATCATCGTTGGTCAATATGTGTGTCCCAGTTCCTAGATTTGCCCTCTCCAAATTGTAGCAATAGAGTGGAAGTTTGGCAAAAGATTTTTTTGAAGTTCGTTGCAATATTTGTAACGCGTTACATTTACCACGCCAAGCTTGCATGTAGAATAGATTGACCTGTAAATTTTGTCTAAAATCTTTAACGATATCAGTAGCTCGGTAAACGCGCCCGCCATCCTTTAATTGTTCTTTTACATAACTTCCCACCACCTTCGGGTATGCTTGATGCACACGTGGATGTGTCCACGTCTTCGAACATATATGATTATGGTTAAAATATTTTACGTAAAACACGTTAGTAGATCTGCGACTACATGCTCTAAAAAGCCACTCGCAGTTGTCAATTACACATGATGCCAAAAACTAGTTTTTGATAATCTATCTACTTTATACTCAAAACTTTCTTCAAGACATAATTTTCCTAATTCGATTTTCATCTGTTCTTTGTTTCTAAAAATATAGCCTTCTTTAAAGCGACCTGATTAACAAGATTTTTCTTTACCTGTTAAAGAAACAAGTAAAGGGTTTTCAAAAGAATTGTCAAGATTTGCTTTCTGACAATCATTAAAGTCATCAGTTTCAAAAATATGACCATTTAAATCGAGACATTTGAAATTAGTGCGTATACAACCAGTAGATGAACCGATACCAATTTCTTGTACAACATATAATTTAAAAAGTTCATGAGGATTGTTTTTAGCCATCTTGAAAAAAAATATCATAATCAATCCTTATATCAATGGGGTCAGTAAAAGTTGACATCTTGTATGATAATCGTGTGATATTTTGAACCCCACACGTATAAAAAAGATAACTCAAAAAAACTTTGATTTGAAATATTATTGTTTGGAATTTCTAAAAGATGTCTCATTTAATCAGATTCTACAACATATTCCATGTTGTTATTACTAACTTTCCAGTTTCCACCAACGTAAACAACAAATCTGACACCCATAATAATTGAAAGAAATTTAACAAAGACCTGAGAATTATATTGGGTGTAAAAAATATAACAATTGAAACGTAAATTTTATTGGGTCCCAACTCTTCTAAAACGTGATAAAGAATGTACGGAATGTTAATGAGTCAATATGGACAATTAGTGCGTCAACGTGGCCTTTAGATGCGTCGGTCTACAATTGTACGGTATAAAAGTAGGCAGACCATTTCCATGCGTCAGCCAAACATCTTCATTGCGTCAGCCAGGCCATTCGAAGGCGTCGGCCCTTACTCTCTAATGCGTCGGGCGGACCACTAGAAACTCTAGTGCGTCGGGCTGACAGTTTGTTGTGTCGGCTTGGCCTTAGATCCATGACGTCGGCCAGACCACTCCAATGCATCGGCCTGACATCTCTATTGCGTCAGCCATAACATAAGAGAGACGCAAGCCACATAACTTATCTTTTATTGACGCAAGCCGTGTAGGAGACGTCGATATTATGCGTCAATCCACGCAAGAAGTTTGTCAGGACACGTGTCACCACCTCCTTAAGGGACACAATATCTGATATATGGACGTCTCCCATGGTTGAGGCGCCACTCCATGGACGTTTAAGGATGACATTTTGATAATATGAGTTGGTCATGACATTTTTGTAATTTCTCCTTTTATTTTTTTTACTATGATATAACTGAATTACCTGAAAAGAAAAAGAAAAAAACAAATATTTCACACACCACATTGAAACTTTTTTATCCGATTATTTCTGGTTGATACCCCTAAAATGCTAGCTCAGCCAATAGCTTAAGAAAGTAAACTTTATGTTAATTAACCTGGTCCATATAGTTCAACTTTTTTATGGAGGTTAAACTATGTGTAGTGGGAGGGGAAGATAATCCTCTCACCTTGGCTGTTATGCGCCATATGATGGTCCAGTCAGCAATGCGGCTTTATGAGGTGTTTTTTCTAAAAATAGGTGTAGTGGTATAATTAGGGCTGTAAACGAACCGAACGTTTAGCGAACAGTTCGTGAACCGTGCGGCGGGAAGTTCGTTTATGTTGTTCGATTAGCTTAACGAACGAACACGAACAAAAAAACTCGTTCGGTTAGCTTAGCGAACGAACACGAAGGTCTCGTTCGTTCGACTGCGTTCGTGAACGTTCGGTAATATGTTCGTTTGATTATATTAAAAAAATAATAAATAATAAACCTTTTATCTAAACATATTGAAAACTTGAAACCCTATTTTTTTCTAAGTTAGCTAAAATTTGGACATTCTAAGACATTTTTGGGTATAATTATGTCTAATTTAGTTAAACTTTATTCACCGTTTGGTGGTGTGGTAAACTTCTTATGTTTTGATTTATCATTTAATGGTTGTATTTTAACTACTTATATCCAATATTTAAGGATAACAATGTTTTCATTTTTTTATTTTCAAGTTAAATGTTCGTTTACATTCATTTTTATTTGATTGCCTTCGTTTGCGTTCGAGACCAGTGTTTACGAACTGTTCGTGAACAATTGAATTTCCTTAACTACCGAACACGAACATAAACTTATGTTCGGTATGCGTTCATGAACAATTCGCGAACATGTTAATTTACTTAATAAACGAACACGAACATGGCCTTGTTCGTGTTCGTTCGGTTCGTTTACAGCCCTAGGTATAATGCCCAATAATGTCTCATCAATGATTACATAATTATTAATTTTTTTTTCAAATTAAAAATAATAAAATTTCATTAAATAAAAAAAATTACATTGCAAAAAATAAAAATAAAAAACCGAAAAAAAAAACAAATAAAAAAATTACATTGCTAAATAAAAAAAACTAATAATCTAAAGTCCGTATTTTTCACGGATTTGTTGACGACGCATTTGCGCTAGGATCAACGCGTCGCCTACGAGATGATCGATCAGTTTAGACAAAAATTCTATGTTTTTCTCCATTTGCCTCGATTCTTGTATCGCGACAAATTTTCTGTTTTCGGCGTTTCTTTCTTGGATAGTCTCTAAATTCCTATGACCGAGGTCTCGAATGTCTTGTAAGTGTCAGTTCATCTCTTTGAAATCTTCCTTCATTTCGGAATTAGTCGAAGACGACTCCACCTTTTCCCCATTTTTCCCACTTCTTCTACCGGGCGGTCGTTCCAACTCCAAATCCTCGTCGTCCTCCAAATTAATGTTTAAGTCGACGTTACGAGCATCGGAAGCTGTTGTCTCTGGGTCAACCGACGATGATGTTTTGGACGACTTTGCTTTACGTCTACCACTAGATGTCATGGTCGGTATGTTAGACCATTTGGGACTTCCGCGTAAAAGCTCCCAACATCTCAAGTATGTGAAAACGTCTCTCGTTTGGTTGTACTCTTCCAACGCTCTTGTTAAAATACCCGCATCGTTTTATCCGCTACCCTAGTTGTCCCTCGTGCATTGGAAGACTTCTTGGAATGGATGAAATTTTTGGTGTATATCGATCCATTTGCTAGATATCGAATCTTTGTCTCGATACTCATCTTTACTCATCATTTTAAAAAAAGTTTCACGAATTTTGTTCCAAAAAATTGGTGAAGTTTGATAGTTTGCTACAAAAATACAAAAAAAATATAATGTTATATACTTAAAAAAATAAAAATAAACGCTTACGAATTATTTAAAAAAATAAAACAAATATACTTTTTTAAACGCTCACCAACTTCGGGGTCCTCCGATATGTCGAACCACGCCCGTGCTAACGCGTGTTCCTTGTCTTTTGTCCAAGCTAGGTAGGTTCCCTTTCGACAAGGAACGTTTGGTTCCTTCTTTTTATGAGACCATTTACCACGTTGAGATGCCTCGGTAACGGGCTCGGGTTGTGTCTCCGGTACTGAAGGGGTAAGGTCCCAAAAACCTCATATCAAGTACTTGGGACCATACCACAACCTCATCTCTTAGCCCTCTTTTGACCTTGCGCGGCCGCGCAACCGGTCCCACAGAGAGCTTAAGAGAAAAATAACAAGCAACATTTGCGCAATACAAGGGAAAACATGAATCCTTGCGCCTTCATAACAAACAGAGGATGAGAATCCTAAGTTAGACATTTTCGCTTAGTAATACCCGGACTTGGATATTATTTACTAACACCACACGGTAAAAGAGTCACACTAGATTATGGCCTTGAGCTTCTAGAAGACTCAACCATGCACCACCAGACGGTTATAACCGTCTTGACACGTGTCATCACCCCAGGCCATCTTGGGATCACGATGATGGCATGGAATTGAGGAAAAACCTCCATTTGCCCACTTTCCACGTGGCACCTCCCTAGCCTTTGATTGAGATCGCGATCCGTGTGCTCCCACGATCCGATCAAAAGAGATAACGGGAGAAAAATAACCGCTTACGGGGTTAGCATCTTCCGTTAACTTTTCACCAACGGGTTTTCCCGCCTAAACTCCCGGCTATAAATATGAGGATAATTCAGGTATGAAATTCAAGTTACACACACTTCTTCAATACTTCTTCTTCTTCTCCATAAACACATACTTATTCTCACGCCGGAGTCGGGTCAAGGAGAGAACCTCCGTCCTCCCCTTGACGAGACTAACGGTGCTCTGTTTTGCAGTAATCACCGGAGAAGAGGATCTGTCCATCCGAGTCGAGCGAGAGAGAACCTCCCTTTTATGCAGAATCAAACCCCCTAATTAATCTGATTCCGGTCGATTAATTAGTGTTTCTTCATTGGCGCCCACCGATCCCTCTGTTTCATCCATCTTTTCTGGTTTTCGATTCACTTTGTTGATTCCATTTGCAAATGGAAAAAACTGCAGCTCATCAACAGCACGGCCCTCAGCCAAATTTTGTGAACAACAGTCAGGTTGACGGTCTCGTCGAAGAAGCATCAGACGATAACGAAATATAATTTGCTGATAATCACCCAAACGAGTCTGTCACCCCAGGGGTACAACCGGAAATTCCTATGAGTTCAATTTTACCTCCAGGAGAAACCCCAATCTCCTGGTATGTCAGATCTCAGGGAGCATTAAATGTTGTGTATACACAACTGTGTGCACAAGCTGCCCCCCAAACACAACCACGGAGACCTATATCCCGTACCAGGACACCGTCGGCTATTCATGTTTCACAACATGCTGGTCCATCCAGAGTTCAGGTCGAAGACACTAAGGTTTACTCTAGATCTCCTTCGAGATACGAGTACACTCAATCAGAAAATCACCGAAGAGAATACCGAGACGAGGTGCACCCTCGTAGAAGAGCATCGGTTCATACTAGGTTGGGCTCTCAACAAAATACCCACACCAGTGAGTATGACTCGACTTACCGTGTAAGCGAAAATACTAGCATGTTTAGTCGACTCCAGCCAAATTACAACAAGTGTAGACCACGTGCAGTCTACAATCCAGAGGCTGAGCACAACTATGACCTGATATATCGTCCTGCTAAAGCAGCGGAGAATTCAAAGTTTATAAGTGAAATTGCTCTGGCTCCGTTAGAGAAGGAGAAGCTCCCATCCACTGTAGGAAAGTTCAACGGAATGATGGACCCTGACGACCATTTGCGAGTTTTTACGAGCGCAGGGTTGGTAGGAGGCTGGACCCTACCCATGTGGTGCCACCTTTTCGTACAGACCCTTACTGGCGCTGCGAGAATATGGTTTGACAACTTACCCACTTGAAAAATCACGTCGTGGAAGGATTTGCGTGACAAATTTCTAGTTCATTTCAGCCAACAAAGGCGGTCAATTCGAGACACTTCAGATGTAATGAACATTTGGCACCACGATGATGAAAGTCTGGAGGATTTCATCACACGCTACAATAAGGAGGTACTCGAGATAGGGGACGTACATGAGCAGCTAATTCACGCTCAATTCAAGTACGCAGTTAGGTGCGATGATATGATAAAGGTCTTATCTGGCACATAAGGACTTCCGAAGAGTTGGGAGAAAGTGATGGCGGCGGCCAAGGTTTATGCGCAAATAGAAAAAAATCTCACTACCAATAGGCCTCCATCACCGCATAACCGTCCCTCAGATCTGGGCTCAAGCGGTGGAAGAAAGTTTAAGAAGAATTGGCATGATTCTGGCTCAGGGAACTATTCGTCCGAGGATGCTCGGACCACAATCAACAAACTTACCGCGCAAAGGGAGGCAAACAGGAGAATAGGGAGAGACAATGGACTCCCTTAACTAAAACCCCTGCGGAAGTCCTGAGCACAGAAGATTATCAGTTCAAACCTTCGCCTCCCATGAAAAACAAGCGTGGACAAGACCCTAGTCAATATTGTGAATACCACAAGGACAATGGGCATACCACAAACAACTGCATCTCTCTGCGCACCGAGATAGAAAAAGCGCTTAAGAGTGGTGAGCTTACTCACCTTCTACAAAACGTGCGTAAAGAGATTAAGCAAATCACTCGAGGCGAGGAGGGCCCGAGCAAAAAAGCAAAGAACTGATCGGCAACTCAAGGCTTTTCCTGCGGAACAAAACGGATCCTACAGTTATCAAATTTAAGCAGGAGATAGTTTGTAAGTTATGAAACATGTAATTATTTTCCAATAGATTCTGTAAACGGCCTCTGCGCCTTATCCCGAAATAAACAAACAGTTTCTATTGTTCTTATGTTGTTATTACAAAATGCATGCAATTTCTTTTGGTAAGCGCAAAAACAATATGGTAAAAATAATACAGTCTCATGAACGGCCAGTGATTACATCACTCAAGGCCATACGTTCATACATGAACCTCATACCACTTTCATTCACCTTACCTGATCAAAGTCATTGTATACATGCAAGATATTGTAAAAACAAGCAAAACAAACATATCAAATTACACGGCAGTGTATCATCGTTACTAGCACGGCAACGCATTAACAAAAAAGGGAAACACACCCCCTTAAAAATACACAAATTGTTCAAATACAAGTAATCGCAGGAAGGAAATCTATGCTACATCTTCATTCTCATCTGGAAAGATCTCCTTTAGTTGCGCCACATGGTCTTCAGACTGTAAGGCGACGTTTATAAGGTCCATTACGGGAAGCTGTAAGTTATTAAATTCTGCCTTTAAAGCTGCAAGGGCAGCACCAGTGTTGGCACCATAAGTGGCGGACTTACTAGTATCCCAGATAACTTTCAAAGCACTATTTACATATTGTGAACATTCAACATAACCTTGGGCATACCCTTCATTGCGCACAGCAACTATCAACTGCGCAACACTCTTATCCAGCTCTTCAGAATTCAACACTGACTCAGCAACCTACAAAAAAGAAAAAAAGACGAAAATAAGGGAAAAAAGCGCAAAGCATCCTCGCAAAGGAAGCAAAGGAAAGAAAACTCACACAAGCAATCCTGCGCTCCTTCAACCATAACATATCACCTTTCAAGGGTTCCAGTTCACTCTCTGCTGTAACCCGCGCCGTTTCAGAATTTTCTAGTTTTTCCTCAGTTTCGGTTAAACGGCGAGAGGTTTCAGTTTTTTCAGAAAGCGCAAGCTCCAAGTCTTTCTTGAGTTGTTCATGGTTAGAAAGCAGAGAAGTTCTTCCAACTCTTTATCTCTAAGAGCAAGGGAAGCGCAAGCTCGTACCTCTCGTTGTTCACTTCGCTCCCTGTGTGAACGCACCTCATCAAGCGCTGCTTCAGCGTCAGCTTTCTCCTTCTTCAACTTTTCAACTTCCGCATTCTGCTTTTTCAACTTTTCAATCTCAGCTTTGAGGTTATTGATAACATTGCGGAGCTTAGCTTGTTCAGCATTATCTTTTTCATAGATTTTCTTCCAGTTCTTGCGCTCCTCGGATAGGAGAGCAGCTTCCGCTTTCGCTTTTCTTTTCCAGCCTGCAACGGACCATTCTTCAGTCTTCTGATCAGCCTCAAACTTAGCCTGATCAGCCTCCAGCTTAGTTTTCAACCGGGCGATTCGGTTTTCCTCTTCAGCAACCTTCTTCTGGGATATCATGAAAGCAGCACAATCTTTGTGCATATTATACCATTCGCGCACTATGCGGTGCGTAGTAGACACATGAGAGGCAGCTTCCTCAAGATAGGCATGATAGGTCTGCTCATAAGGTTGGTTCTCTTGGAACTTAATCTCCCCAGACGAAAGTTGCCTGCACTAAAAAAATCCTAAAACAAGGTCAAATACCCGGCCGGAGCATCCGCTGCAGTTTGACCTTCTTCAGGATAAATGGCACCCCAGCTCTCCGGGAACCGAAGATTCTGAATCAAACCATCAAAGGTTGCCCTAGGCCACTTTAATGGTGGAAGTTCGACAGACATTTCTTCTGAGTCTTCGTAATGATCGCCGGTTGACATAAGGAAGACGAAATCACAATTATTTCTAAAAACAGAGAAAGAAGATGAGAAGAAACGGATTTTTCAACAAAAGTAATGATTGCTAAGAAATGGGAAATCCGAAACGTTTATATACCTACCGCCATAAATAGCTTCGGTAACTGCACAACACCTTTTTTGGGATAGCACGATTACCCAAGCGACAGGGGCGAGTGGGAAATGACACAAACACGAGTCCACGCACGCGTGTAAAACACGAACAGTAATGTACATCTGACAGTGACAGCCTGTATTACAGTCCTCACTGTACCCTTCTCACCCAAAGTCAAAAGATTTTCGAAATCTCCATAATAAGCAAAGTAAATCTTCTTGCAGAAGATTTCCTACTTTCGTGCCCAAAGCATTTCTCTCACATAGTCCAGTGCTCCACTTATTTGCATAAGAGCAACACTAGACTAGGGGGGACTTGAAGGGGTAAGGTCCCAAAAACCTCATATCAAGTACTTAGGACCATACCACAACCTCATCTTTTAGCCCTCTTTTGACCTTGCGTGGCCGCGCAACCGGTCCCACAAAGAGCTTAAGAGAAAAATAACAAGCAACATTTGCGCGATACAAGGGAAAACATGAATCCTTGCGCCTTCATAACAAACAGATGATGAGAATCCTAAGTTAGACATTTCCGCTTAGTAATACCCAGATTTGGATATTATTTACTAACACCACACGGTAAAAGAGTCACACTAGATTATGGCCTTGAGCTTCTAGAAGACTCAACCATGCACCACCAGACGGTTATAACCGTCTTGACACGTGTCATCACCCCAGGCCATCTTGGGATCACGATGATGGCATGGAATTGAGGAAAAACCTCCATTTGCCCACTTTCCACGTGGCACCTCCCTAGCCTTTGATTGAGATCGCGATCCGTGTGCTCCCACGATCCGATCAAAAGAGATAACGGGAGAAAAATAACCGCTTACGGGGTTAGCATCTTCCGTTAACTTTTCACCAACGGGTTTTCCCGCCTAAACTCCCGGCTATAAATATGAGGATAATTCAGGTATGAAATTCAAGTTACACACATTTCTTCAATACTTCTTCTTCTTCTCCATAAACACATACTTATTCTCACGCCGGAGTCGGGTCAAGGAGAGAACCTCCGTCCTCCCCTTGACGAGACTAACGGTGCTCTGTTTTGCAGTAATCACTGGAGAAGATGATTTGTCCATCCGAGTCGAGCGAGAGAGAACCACCCTTTTATGCAGAATCAAACCCCCTAATTAATCTGATTCCGGTCGATTGATTAGTGTTTCTTCAGGTACCGTTTCTATCTCGGGTTCGGTTTCTTGGGTGGACGGTTACAAACCGCCCATGGATACCGTGAAAGAACGGTTGCGAACCGCCCATGCCTAGTGTTTGTGCGTACACAAACATATTCGAGTCCATCTCTTGAAAATTGAAGTTTGGTTGCGATTGGGTGGTGTTCGGGCGATATGTAGTGTGGTTACCGGATTTAGACGGAACACCAAAAGGGGGTCGGAAGGGATTCATGATGTAATTTTTTTTTATAAAATATGAAGTAGTATAGAAAAGAAAAGGGTAAAGTTTATAAAAAAATAAGTGAAAAGTGGGGTGTTGTACAGGTAAAAAAGTGGAATAACAAAATTAAAATTTATTGTTTGTTACCGTTGAAGAACGGTCGAATTTTGAAAGGTGTGCGAAGTTTTGGCGTTTTAAAAACGACGCCTCTCAATTTTTTGGAAAAAATACCCACGGGAGCGGTTGGTCGACGTGATGGGGCGTTTGATTGGAGAAAAACGGTAAAAACCCTCGCTATGAATGATCTAACCCACCTCTAGACATGAAGCATAAACCCACCACTATACAGACAAGCATAAAATGATCGACCATCTTTGGCCCAATGGGCTGAAATTTCTAGAACTTCAGATTCCCCCAAATACATCAATCAAATTAAATATATAAAATTAAAACCTATATAAAGAAGTAACTTTTTCATGCATATAGAGTTGTAACATGTGCATTGGGGATTTTTCAAAAAAAAAAAAACTTGATTTTATAGTTTTAACCCAAAGGTTTTACCTTTTGTAATTTTAACCCTATAAAATTTGTTTTTTTAACTTTAACTCAAAACTTTTCATTATTTGCAATTTAACTTCACAACTTTTGTCAATTATACTTCTCGTCTTTGGTTTAACGTTTTTACGTTTCGTTACGTATAGTTCTAAATTTTTCGAGTTCATAGGACGCAACGTACGGGTGTGGTTCAACTTTTTATGCTTTGTTTCAAATTTTGAAAGTTAACATGGCGCAACGTGCATATGTGGTTCAACGTTTTTACCTCTATTTTTTCATGTTTGACAGGTTCGTCGCAACACGCAGATCCTAGGTCGACTCAGTGTTTGTGGTCGATCACGGTTGTGTGACATTAATACTATTTGAAGCCGTTTTACGCCCCGCCGCAAAGCGGGTTGTGTTTTGGGGGTTTTCTAAAGAAAAAATGGTTATGCATATGGTTGTCGTAACCTTGGCTTTAGAGGTTTTCCAAAAAAAAAATTGATTTTTTTTTTACTTTTCACCCAAAAGTATTTCATAAATTACTTTTAACCCAAAACTATTTGTTTTTTTTTGCTTTTAACCTAAAACTTTTTATCTTTTGCAATCTATTCTCATAACTTTTTTTACTTTCAACTTTGATCCTTTATAGTTTTCATTTTCCGCAAATTTTCCGCTTTATGCTTGGTTCTAAATTTTGTGACTTAACACATCGCAACGTGCGTCTTTGGTTTAACTTTTTTTACGTTTCGTTCTAAATTTTGCGAGTTAACACGACGCAACGTGCGTGTATGGGTGAACGTTTTTACATCGTCTTTTTTTTTTTTCGTTTGACAGGTTTAACATAACGTGCGGGTCTTAAGTCAACTTAGTTATAACTAAAGAATCCCCGCCAATGCGGCGGGTCTCAGTTTTACATAATTTCTCAGTTCTTTAAAATTTGTTCGTCACATAGTTCACTGAGCAGTTTGAAACCTTTCACGACGGTTCTCAACCATCTCGCCGGAAAATCATTGCCGGTATCTCCGCTGCTGACGTCACACCATCACCGATCGAACTTCCACAGGTACGATTTTCATCTATCGAATCGTTTAATTTGTTCCGATTGTTTGCGGTTTTCTAGGGTTAGGGTTTCGGTTTCGGTTTTATTTAGGTATTTTTCAATGATTATAGGTTGCATTTGTAGTCTGTTCAGTTCTCATGCGTTATTTTAAATGAACTGGTAAGAGAATATAATGGAAAGAATGCATTATAGGTTCTTAGTTCTAACATTAGGGTTTAGATGTTCGTACATGTGTTATTATCAATGGTGGTGACTGGTGAGAGTTGGATTTTTGCACATTGTTTTGTTTTACAATCATTTGAGAACAAAAATCTGGCAGTAAACTTTAATTTTAGGGTTGAGATTTATAGATTCATGTTAAATTAGGGTTCATTCTAGTATTCAACCTTAGTGATCAAGAAATGAATAAATGGTGAATAGATTAAATACATTGTAGTTAGGGTTTTCATGGTGCCTTTAATGCCTCACATAGTCACATCTTAAGTGATAAGCAACTCGGTATGTTTTTAGGACTTGATTACATGATCACTGTAGTTTTTTTAATAATATGTGATCTATCTGGAAAACTGTTTTTGTACTCACCGACGTTGGTTGCTTTTACATTTACGTGCAAATTTGGTTTCTGTATGAACTAGATGCTCTTTGTCTAAATCGAGTTGACGCAATCCGTGTGTTGCGCGGGATGTCGAAAATGTAAGATAAAATAGGTTTTAATTAAAAGAATCTATTTGTGTTTTATTTTTTTATACATGTTAACTCATACAAATACTATATATATGGCATTGGCATACAACAAAACGTTATAACAAACAACCGACTTCAAAATTTAAATAATATCACTTTTCTTTTAAGATCATAAATTTGGAGATTTTTTTAAGGTTATGCTAAAGTTTTGAAAAAAAATTCATCAGAGCAAAAATAATAGAAGTAAAAAAACATTATTCCATGGTTTAAGCAGTGATGATAATAGGCATAATTATGAAGTCATAGACATCTAACCAAAGTACTTCTAATCATAGTCACATGGATTGCGGTTCGCTCCGGTACCCGGAACGAAAACGGGTACGCGGTCCGTGCATTTCTAAAATTCAGTACGAAGCGGGGTAGGTTCATTCGGAACGCCAATTCGGTACGCGGTATGGTGTACCATATACTTTGGTACGTTGTATCGTATACAAAACAGTTAATAATTTTTTTCAAAAAAAAATCCAATTTAAAATAACACATTGTATAATAAATATCTATACATACCCAGGTGTGAATTGGCACCATTAAAAAACAACGGGAAAGAAGAGCATGTAACGACATAATTGAATTGTCAGATTTTAATTCGCATTCCAAAAGTCTAATTACTAGTTTGAATCAACCTGTTCATTTCCGGTACGCGTATTGGAGTGTTCCGAAACGCAGAATTAGTCAATTGGAAACACGTTTTTATATGATTCGGAACGAATTTAGTGACAATCGGGTACAAAAATTTTTCCGATCCGGATCGCGAACCTGTATTGTTCAGTTCGATTATGTACCCGATTTTGGTACGGGCGATCTGGTTCGCGGTACGTGGGGGAGGCCTGCGAATCCTGTGACTATGCTTCTAATTATAAGAAACTTTTTTTTAATCTTTTTTCTTTTCTTTTTCACTATCTTATCTTTTTTCCAAAATAGACAATGAACACTGGTATAGATTTCTATTTTCCAAAACTATCTCAGTTCTAAACATGTATATAGTCGGTGAGATACAATGTTAATTTTCTCATAAATGCACAATATATATTGGATTAATGATCATTTTAGTCCTTGGGGTATGTCTTGCAATATTAAAAAGGATAATTTAATTCAAAAACCTAATGTTGAAAATATTTTGCAGAGCAAAAATCTTTGTACACTTTATGCCTTTTGACACCAACAATCAAAACAACAAACAATCTGGTAATTTTTATATACAAAAATCATAGGAAACATCACAGATTACAAATGATAACAGAATATGGTATGAATTCCTAAGGGTGCAGAAGGCATGTTCAATAATAAATAATCTAAAACAAAACAAAGTGCAAATTCTGGTATATGTTCTTCAGGACGTTCGAGCGCATGCTCAAGAATTAATATTGATGTCATGGTGGTTGTGATGCGAGTAGGAAATTAAAAAAAATCATTTGAACAAACCATATTGAATCGAAGGAACATAAGTTCAATTGTTACCTTTGATGGGATGATTGGTTCTTCTTAGTTTACAAGAGATTGAGGGTTGTGAGTGGTGGTGTGAGAATTTGGGGGTATGAAGAGATTGCTAAAACGGAGGCGTGGAAGCGGTCCGTAAGAATTTAATATTTTTTGTTATGTTAACATTAATTAAATAATTTGATATGGGTAATTGAAAATGTGATGCTGGGGTAATATTAATTAAATAATTCTTGATTTAAAATTGTGAGGCGGAATGCAGTAAGTTGTTTGGGGTGTAATATTAGTTAAGTAATTTGATTTGGCATGGGTAATTGAAAATGTGACAATGGGTTAGTATTAATTAAATAATTCTTGATTTAAAACGTGAAGCGGAATGCAGTTAAGTCGTTTTGGGTGCGGCATTGTTAATGCTTTGTGCTATCTTTTTGTATTATGAATAATGTAAGTATATATGTATTTTCTAACCAAGTCGACTTTTTAACGAAGGGGTACAAATATAATTAGGGTTTAGATGTTGTTAAATGTATTATTATCAACGGTAGACTTGTGAGAGTTGGATTCTTGCACATTGTTTTGTTTTACAATTATGCGAGAACAGAAATTTGGCGGTAAACTTTGATTTTACGGTTGAAAATTTATAGATTCATGTTAAATTAGGGTTTATTCTAAAGTAGGAGCTTTATATTCAACCTCAGGAATCAATATATGGTGTAAAGATTAAATACATTTGTAGTTGGGGTTTTCGTGTGGTCTTTAAAGCCTCACATCTTAGGTGATAAGTAACTTGTTATGTTTTCAGGACTTGATTACATGATCACTGTTTCAATTATGGTGTTTTTTTTAAACAATATATGATTCTGTGAATATTGTTATCTATCTGGAAACCTGTTTTTGTACTCATCGAATTTGGTTGCTTTTACATCCATTTGCAAATTTGGTTTCTAATACTATAATATCTTTTACATTAGATAATGTCTGGCACTATAACTACCTAATGGAGCCATCGACTGAATACGTGGCGTTTGAAGAGAAGGTGAAGAAGGAGATTTACATCGACAATTTATCCCCTCAGGTTACGAAAGCCGTTTTAGAGAACGCAATCAATCAGTTTGGGAATGTGAAAGACGTTCAGTTTGTTCCCACGTCTTTCGCGTCTTACAGTGTTTGTGCTGCTCTGGTGGAGATGGAATCAGCCAAACAGGCTGAAGAAATCATCTGTGAGATGGGTGATTCTCCTCTTATGATATCCGGAATGCCCAGGCCCGTGAGAGCCCAAAAAGCCCAAGTTGAAATGTTCGAGGACCGGCCCAAAAAGCATCAGAGAAGGATTGTGTGCCGTTGGTTGGATCCAAGTCATCAAAACTTTGAGCTGGCTGAGAAGATTAAGGATCTGACGAAGAAACATGCTGTTGAGGCTCAATATATAATGGAGGTAAAGACTAGACTACTAGAGTAAAATGCCATTTTCGTCCCTGAGGTTTGGCCAGTTTCGCGATTTTCGTCCAAATGTTTGTTTTTTAGGGTCCGGATCCAAAAGGTTTAAATCTTGCCATTTTCATCCGGCTCGTTAACTCCATCCATTTTTCTCCGTTAAGTTAGGGATATTTCTGTCTTTTTTGCTAACTTAAAGGGCAATTTGGTCTTTTTCACTTAATGTAAAAAGACTGAATACCCTTGAAAAGGGCCAAATTGCCCTTTAAGTTAGCGGAAAAGACGGAAAGACTCCTGACTTAATGGAGAAAAATGGATGGAGTTAACGAACCGGATGAAAATGGCAAGATTTCAAACCTTTTGGATCCAGATGCGAAACAAACCTTTGAACGAAAGTCGCAAAACTGGTCAAACCTTAGGGGCGAAAATGACATCTTACCCTAAGTACTAATTGGTATTTTGGTTTAAACTGTGAAATATTGTATTGTATAAATGTCAAGTAAATGAAGTTTATTATCTTTTTGTGCAGCTACAACTTGAAGAAGAAGAGAAGCTGCATAAACAGCAAAGTGAGACCCTGAAAACAAACTACAAGAAGTATGAGCTGATTGATGATGCAGATGGAAATGTGAAGCGTTTGAAAGCTGAATATGGGATTACGCTCAACGACCACTGATCTGATGCTTCTAATTTTCATGAGCTTCATAGAGTTAATGTTCAAACCAAACCTTAGAAAATTGGTAACGGGTATAATAACCTATTAATATTATAATACCATTTCATGAGCTTCGTATGTAACATATATATAACTATTATAATACCTACATGGTCTGTTTTTTAAGCCACACACAGCCATTCACCATTTCCCATCACACTCACTCCACCACACGATCTCTTGATTTTAATCTTCAAACCAAACCTTGCAACTAGACCCTTCATTGTCAGACTGCGGGGAGTGGGGTCGTTGGTTGGGCGGGGAAAGCCCTTCAACGCCAGCTGCTCCACTCCGTGTTGGGCTTGGGTATGGCGTTGCCCCTTTGGCGTGGGTTTTCACGCCACACCACACCCCTCATTTTTCACCATAAGCTTGTGGATCCCACCCTCGCCACGTGTCGAGCAATGCAAGCCCCTCCACTCCCCGCAGTCTCAGTCTCACAAAAACCCCATTTCACTAATTCCCTTTTTCACCTTTAAAATATCTCATTTTCTATTTCTTGATCCTTGTATACGCACCAACTTTATTGATAATCTCCAAGAACTCCCCTTGTTTTAATCAAGATTCTTTCAGTAGACTTCTTTTTTTATAACTTATCTGGGTATCATTCATTGTGATGTAGATTTGGGTAATGGATTTGAAACTATTTGATCCCTCAGTTTTTATGTCAAATTTGATTGGTCAAAAGGAGATGTTGTCTTTCTCCACTTTTAACTTCAAGGCTGGCTCTCTTAAGCTCTCCCCCTTCATCTGTTCTTACAAAGGTATTATTATTATTACTATTATTTTGCTGAAAGAGTTAGGATCTTCGAACACAAATAAATATCAATCAAGATGGTTAATTTTGGACTTAATTTGCAAAAGATATGAAAGATTATAAGCTAAAGTTGTTGTAGTAGCATTTTTCCAACTCATGTGTTGAAAAGTTGAACTGCGCATTGATTATTTGCATGTTTATCTTGTTTTAAAGGTGCTTCTCATGAGGCTGCTTGTTTAAGTACTTCTTCACAAGATGCTGTTAGTTTAGTTGGGAAAGAACAATATGGTGTGGAAACTTCTTATACATATCGATATGATGGCTCAAGCACAAACTTTGGTAGTAGCATTTTGTTTAGGGAAAACCGGAAAAGCGAGTTCTCGATGCATTTGATGATGAGTATGGTGATGGTGTTGCATATCTAGAGAAACTACCATCTGATACGAATGTTTTCGTCTCTATTCTTCGATCATCTCTTTCGCTTTGGAGGACAGAGGTAAAACAACACTCAGGTAGGATATACCCTCAAACATGTACCTAAAATACGCCTGCTCTTACAATGTGTTTTCATCATACTCGGTAAATCCCACCAATAGCAAAGCTAAGGTAGGGTCTGAGGGGGGTAAGATGTAGACAACCTTACCTCTACCCCGTAGGAATAGAGAGGCTGCTTCCAGTGAGACCCCCGGCTCGTTCTTACAGTGTGTTTATTCAATCTAATTGCAGGGTAAGAAAGGAATTTGGCTAAAGTTGCCCCGTGGAAAAATGTGATCTTGTTCCGATAGCAGTAAGGGTATGTTCCTTTTGGGCTTTTTTATTCATCTTGATGATTTAAAATTTGGATAAACATATTCAAGATTTTAGCTTTTCCTATTCGTTATAGGAATGCTTTCAGTACCATCACGCGGAAAAAGGATACATTATGATGACGTATTGGATTCCCGAAGAACCATGTATGCTACCTGCCAATGCTTCCCATCAAGTAGGGGTCGGGGGTTTCGTGATGAATGACAAGAATGAGGTAAGTGTTTCATGTTTCATGAATCTAATTTGACATGTTATTTATGAATTTGCAAAAGTTAAGAAAAATGTTGTTGGGTGCAGGTTCTTGTGGTCCAAGAGAAACACCGTGCACCTGAGCTTGCTGGGCTTTGGAAGTTACCAACTGGATTCATTCTTGAGGTGTGCATTGTTACCACTTAATCTTACACTTGCTGTCTACATAACTCACATTTACATTTTTTTTTTTAAATTTATTTATCCTTTTGATGTTAAACAGTCAGAGGAGATATTCAGTGGAGCGGTGAGAGAAGTGAAAGAGGAAACCGGGGTAAGAATCCATAAAAATAAAATGGTAACTTTTATTAGTGTGTTAACTGAAGTCTAAAGTTTTATGCTTCATTTTTCTTTTGCAGATTGATACCGAGTTTTTGGAAGTTATAGCTTTCAGGCATGCGCACAATGTGGCTTTTGAAAAATCAGATTTGTTCTTCATCTGTATGCTGAGACCAGTTTCAAGTGAGATCAAGATTGATGATCTTGAAGTTCAAGCAGCCAAGGTAAAAGGCTTAGTTCTGTGATATGCGTCGGTTTTCAAATAAAAAGTTAGAAAATATCTGTACAAACATAAAAATGACAAAAATCAAATATCTTGCTCCATTTTTTTTATTTTCTGTACAAACATAAAAATGACAAAAATCAAATATCTTGCTCCATTTTTTTGTATTTTGTTGCTCTACACATGATATTAATTATCAAAGGATTGACGGTCATTTGGGTTAATTATGATATTTGTAGTGGATGGCACTTAGGGAGTTTGTTGAACAACTGTTAATCAAAGGAGACAATATGTTCAAGAAGATCATTGACATGTGCATTGCTAGGATCGGGAAGCGCTACTGTGGATTATCTGTCCATAAAGTCGTCTCTAAGTTCAACAACAGATTATCTTCCTTGTATTATAACGTTGTTGATGATCAAAGGCTTGGTTGTTCTTCCCATGATTCTTGCTCCACTTCCTGCACCTCAATTTGATCCTAACTCGTGTTTACAATGTATCTGTTAAAAGGATAACTATATGCTGCTGTATATATGTGTATACTAGGAAGGGAGGAGGTTTGTGAAATGTATATTTGGTCATAAATGTATAGATGCTTATTCCATATCTACACACGGTTGTAGACCTTAATATGCTAGTAATGTGTGACGGGTTCGACACACATCTTATAAAAGTAGCATAAATAGTTTAATATCACTCTAATATGTGTGTTAGCGTGTTGTTTTTATTCCAACACTTGTTAAATATTCCTTATTGCACAACTTTAGCTTCCGAGTATTCCATGATCTCATATATTCGATTTGTTATGTTGAGAAATTTTAATATATGAATATTTTTATAAGTGGTACGTCGTGATGGAAAGACACGGGGAAAATGGTGAATGAGTGTGATTGATGGATGATATCACCATCTAATGCCCTTTAAAAATGTGTAATGGTTAATGTCTCTATTTTATTCCTTACTTTCCACTATTTTTATTCTTTTTGGGCATTGCTATAGAAATGCGCCACCCTCTTCATGCCCCTATAATGCCCAAGGGGGCGGTGTTGAGGGCATTATCAAACCTTTTTATGCCCCTATAATGTCCTAAATCTTGCGCCGACCATACGGGTCAAACTCAGGTCACACGCGAGACCATACCCAACATAAACCAAATTGATAACTTTCACGACCTTGCACCGACTACACAGATGTTTCCAAGTCGCGCGCGTGATCAGGACTAAAACGAAATCAATTCTGACACTTAACTCCTTTGACAAAAGGCCTGCCTTCCTCGAAATTTTAATGGGTCGGTTTTCATTCGCCATATGATAATTTTTTGTTTGTTCCGGTTCGGGTCGGATTGGATAGAGTTCATACAGATCCGGCAAGTACTATATAGATATAGCGAGTTCACACTGATCCGACGAGTTCAAGAGGCGGTGACAGAACCATAACTTTTTTTTATCTAGAGGGCCGTTAAAGAATTGTAATGTGTAGCGAAATAAGAACTTTTAACCTTTCGGTCGAAAATGTTCTTTCTTCATGTATTGTCTGTTTACATCCTCTAGAACATTAATGGATATTTGGCAACTTCTGAATAGTTAAGTGCTGAACTAGTAAGAGAGGTCTGAACCATTAAGAGCCAGTATAATGCTTAACCATTCAGAGACAAATGTCTGACCAATTCAGATTAGAGGTCTTAACCATTCAGACTTTATATAATTCTTAGCCATTCAAAGGCAAATGTCTGAATCATTAAGACATTTACTCGTGAAACAAATAATCTGAACTATTAAGTGTTGAACCAGTAAAAGATATAAACCATTAAAAGCCCTATTAATTTATCTAAGGATATGATGAAAGCTTCTTTTGTTATTATTTTACTTAGTATTGAACGAATATTTTAAAGCCAGGTGTCTGGTTTTTAGATGTTTGGATAAAGTATGTATATGAATATGAATAAAAAACTATAGAAAAAGTAATAAAGCAATAATCCTAAATTATATAAAAATAAAATGCTATAGAAATTCAAAAATTCAAATAATTAATATAAGATAGTATAAAATATAATGAAAAACAAAAATAACAATCAATCTTTTATATTAAAGCAAAATAATGTTGACTATTTGACCATGAGGCAATAGTCTTTGGCCAGATAATTGGTGTTTGAGCGGCAAAATGCTTTATATGGAAACCACTCAATTCTCAATCAATCAGTTAGAAATCTTCTCGAATACGTCGTCTCTTCAATCAATCCTTAAAACCCTAATTTCAATCTCATATATCTTGGCATATATCTTGGAGTTGGTTTGAAGATCCATCCAATTCTTGCGATTTCATACTTCTTCAATTGTCTCAAACACAAAAACTATCTAGGTATGTTTTCTTGATCTTTCATGATGTAATTCAGATGATCGAGTGTGATGTAGGGTTATATGATGAGTATTGGCGACGGTGGCTATGGAGCTTTGAAGGTATGCGATTGGAAGAAAGAGAGTCGTTGTATGGTTGATTGAGGTAAGATTATAATTTTTTGATTCATTAATTTTGATTGTATGGTTTATTTACATCCCACCCTCTTCTTTTTCCCCTTTTCTTTCATCCCCTTCACATCAACAAACCTTAATAATCATCTAGGGTATCTATGGCCGCCAGAGCCTTTGCCAGAATCTTCTTTTGTAAATCCCTGTATTGCTCATTCATCTTCACTATTTTTATCTATTTTCTGACATCTTTTCATTCATAGCGATTCAATTTTTTAGGGTTTTTATTGTGAAGAGGTTTTGATGATGAGGATATCAGATAGCCTAGCCGAAGCCATGGGAGATGGACAATCTGAAATTGATTTCAATCCTTGCTAATCTACTGAATCTCGTGGAGGTTTTTTATTTATTTCTTTTACTATTTCAATCAAAACAGTGTTCTATAGATTGATGAAAATTGAGGACACTGATATTAATGGTCTCTTAAATATTTTCATATGTAATACTTATCTTGATTGTTGTATCTTATTGAGTAGAAGTTGTGCCTTTCAATGAAAATAAATCTTTATTTGAAATTTTGAATCTTTCTCTGGGTGTAGCTTGATAATGCATATCAAGCTACCGTGCTTAGGTTTTGTTCAAATCAATAGTAACATAGCAACGGATACAAGCATATCCTTTGTATATCCACTTAGGAATTCACATTATCATATCAGTATTCTTCTTTGGAAGGTGATTTCCAAATTCAGTTTATTTATATTTTTATGTGCTTAATTAGGCATTAATTTCTTTATTTGAAATTTTGAATTTTTTTACCTGTTAGGGAATAGGAAACTCGTGATAGCATGTATTCATGTTGTTTTCAAAGTTGATCTTTGTTTCTAACATGAAAAATATGTAACAGAGTTGGTACATATGAGTAATAGAGATTAACATTAATATTCATAATCTTATTGATGTCCTAATATGAGAGCTTTTGCAGGCCAGTTCTTTGTGAGAATTTCTAGCCAATTTTTATAAGGTATTCATATTTTTTTCCATTTTTTAATTCTAATACAAGTGGAGTCTTCCCAATTGGAGTCGTATGTAGGCGAGTTCTTTGTAAGATTTCAAAATATCATTCCTTTTTTCAAGTATTTGTCTTTAATACCTTGAAGATCTTCTATCATCTCAATTTGAGCAAACAAGTGGAGTCTTCTCAATCAGAGTCGTATGTATGTTTCCTTCACCGAATCTATCCCATTGTTAGATTTATATAATGGTTTTTGGTATTCTTATAGATTTATTAGAATTTTACTTTGATAATCAGTGTATCATCAAAGTTATATTACATCTGTGGGATGGGCCAACTTTCAATAAAATTTGTTAAGCATTTGGTAAGATATTATTATTACTAAATCTTCTTGGTAAGAAAAGGGTTTATGTGGGATTCAATTATGTAAACCGATTAAAAAGTGCTTTCGTTTTCCCCCATGTGTATTTGTTGCAAGTGTTATTGATTTATACTTTGGTGATGTGATTTGAAACCTAATGTGGTTGGGGATTATGGTTTTCTATCATTGACTTTGCATGAGAAATATGAAAGAGTGGTGCGGCGGCGGCGTGTTGAGATTGGGTTGTACAATGTAGAAGGAAATCATGGGATGGGGAGATAGAGAGAGAAATGGATGGGTAAATAATTCCTGCAACAAGCATTTGATGATTTTTCATTTGGAATTGCTTGAGGTACTTTGATTTGTATATATTTTTACGTTTTTTATTTGTTTTTCTTCGTTTTATGGATGCGGATGGGTTGCGAGACATGTAAATCTCTGTGTTATTTTTATGTCCGATTTGCAATCAGGTTGTTGATGGTCTGAGATGATGACTTTTTGTTGTTTGTGAGGTTAAATCCTTCAATATTTTAATATGATAACAATTTAGTGTTTGGATTATTCTTTAACAGGTGCCGCAAACAGAATATCTAGACAAAGCGGATCTGACTAGATATTAGTCGTTCTCATGTATCTGATGCTTCTTCTTCTTCAGGTGTGAAAAGGGGCAAGGTTTGAACACGTTGACTGGCCACAGGAACCTAAGAGGAATGAATTTTGGATACGGGAAAGACTGCACACTTACTTTCTACAAGGAGAAACCAAGAAGAGGCCGGTATGGGTATATATTTCACAAAGTTCTAATTTGTGCTTCTAATCTGGCTTATGCTTTGTATTTTGTATGTTGTTGTGTATTAATAGGTTAAGTTCTATCAGTTTCTAAAAGCAATTTTTGAATAGAAATCTGGAAGAGAAATCTGAGTTGTTTTCATAATTTGATTTGATTTTTCCGGTTCGCAATCAGGATTTTTTCAGTATCAATAAAAAGTTTCAATTTTTACTTTTTAATTTCATTTGATTCAGCTGGGATCTGCGGTTCACGCTTAGTGGCTTTTGCAGTCAATTAACGAAACCTGCGAATTATGGATGTTGAGAATGAAAATTGCTGGGAAAAATCTAAGGTCTGCCCATTAAAGTTATAATTTTTCTTCATTTTCTACTTAGTTTTGTTATTTACTTATCTTAAGTTGTCGAAATTTGTTTGTTATACGCGTTTAGAAGGATTCATGGAGGATGACACGCCTATTAGCTTATCAAAGTCTCGGTGTAGTCTACGGTGACCTCAACACGTCTCCCCTTTACGTTTATCAAAGCACATTTGCCGAAGATATTCAGCTCTCACAAACAAATGAAGAGATTTTCTGCGTACTTTCATTCATTTTCTGGACTTTGACACTCGTGCCGCTTTACAAATACGTGTTCATAGTTCTGAGAGACGGAGACAACGGTGAAGGTAATTAGTTTCTTATCTTTATTTATGATTTTTTCAGTTAATTCACAGTTAGAATTATCTAACTGTTTAGTTGATGTTTAGGTGGTACATTTGCACTTTATTCCTCAATATGACGGCATGCTAAAGTAAGCCTGTTATCAAACAGACAGGTTCCTATAGACTGGTTGCTGATGAATCGTTATCTATGTATAAGTTGGAGCAATTGCCCCAATAGGGAATATAATTCGAAAGTGAGAATGTTTCTTGAAAAGTATAATTTTTTGCATACAACCTTACTTATCTTGGTTCTTCCTGGCACTTGTATGGTAATCGGAGACGGAGTTCTAACTCCCGTCATATCGGGTAAATATTGATGGTTCAGTTTTTTTAAGGTCAAACTGAGAATTGATGTGGGAATTAATATGACTTGAAAAGTCAATGTGGTTTGATTGATCAACCGCACTTACAGGCTCCGAACAATGTTTGCGGATCCTTGGCCACTTCTCTTACGCTGCAATCCACGTACATCTAATGGAAATTTAAAACGATACTTTTTGACACTCGGGTGTATGTTATTTAATATATCTTGCATTTTCCCATTTTGCGCTCGCAGATTGCGTTCACATTTCTGGTTTATCCAACACTCATACTTGCTTACATGGGTCAAGCAGCTTACTTATCGAAAAATCACCAGAATGTCGATCATATTAGCTATTACGTCTCTGTATCGGCTATACATTATGTCTGACTTTTACATGATCAAAATGTGAATAAAAAGCGGTTTGACTTTGACCCGAGCCCATGTTATTACAGAAAGCTTGAGGTGGCCAGTGCTTGCAATAGCCATTGTCGCTTCGGTTGTCAGAAGCCAAGCAATCATCAGCGGAACGTTCTCGATCATAAACCAAAGTCAATCGCTCGGTTATTTTCCGAGAGTAAAAGTCTTGCATACTTCCGACAAGATTCACGGTCAAATCTACATACTCGAGATCAACTGGATACTCATGATCCTATGCATTGCTATCACTATCGGTTTTCGAGACATCAAGCACATGGGAAATGCATCAGGTAGGTCCCACAAACACATAGTTACTAATAGCGCTCATAGCGAATATCGTAGCACTCGTGTCTCGCTATTTGATTTTGGCGCCTCCATAGCGGACAAATTGCGGGATTTTATAGATATAAAATAGCAGGATTTTAGGTTTTTTTGTTAAGCATAGATATAAAATATTTCTAAAATTTTCTCGTAGTGTGTCGCTAAACATAAAATAGCGCCCGTTATTTCATCACTATCGCTACGTAGCGTATAGGTAGCGTGTCGCTATCATCTGCTATTCACTATAAATAACTATGCACAAACCATAACCCATTACATTATTTCTCAACCCGATTTGAATTTGACTCATCTTTCGTGTTCATTTTCATTGCAGGATTGGTAGAAATGGCGGTAATGCTGGTGACGACTAGGGCTGTTCATTTTTATCCAAAACCGGAAACCCGACCCGAATTCAAAGCCACTCGAACCCGAATTAGCGAATACCCGAAAAACCCGAACCCGAGAAACCCGAACCCGAGAAACCCGAACCCGACCAACCCGAACTTTAAATGGTTCGGTTATAGGGTCACTTTTTCCAGGCCAAAAACCCGAACAACCCGAAACACGAAACCCGAAAAAAACCCGAACATTTATTGTTTTTTTCTTATAAAAGTGTTTAGATTTTGAGTTTTTAATAGATGGAACACTAAGTTTTGGGTTTTTTTAAATATTATAATAGCATATTGTCAATTAATCTTTGAACTTTGATGATATTTATAAAGTATCAATATGAATTTTGATGATATTTTGTAAAAAAACATTTATTTTCAATTTACATCTAAACCCGAAAACCGAACAACCCGACCCGAACTAACCCGAACCCGAATAACCCTGTGACAACCCTCACCAAATCAGGTTTCTGTACGAATTAATTAATATTGAATTAATGCTTAATTACTGTGCTTGCTTACAATTATGGTTAAACTGCTACGTGATTTCTGATACATACATTTACAGGCATCCTACTTTATTTTCTGTCACTCCATTATTTACACAGAACTATAATGACAAACTTGACACACAAGAGCACAGTAGCACAATGAACGGATAACCCAGTAAACGTGCTGGCATAGTCAGCACCAGACAGACACTGTCTCTAAGGCCAGTATGAGCCGGGAATAGTTTACTACACTAGTAGAAAGTGTAGGGAGATGAGGATTGTAGAACTGCGTCTCTATGTGATAATTATAGTGACCGGATGTGCCTAAAACGTACTTTATGTACAAAATTCAGCACTTCACACATATCATTGGCTTTGCAACCCAATGGTGATCTCTTTTTCCTTATTTGCTACATACCAGGGATTTTTATACAGACATTTTTACAACGGTTTATACATACCCACTTACACATGAACTCGCTCAACTTTATGTTGACTTTTCAAACTACATGTATTTCAGGAAACTAACGGATCTGGCACGGTATGCACGTATTTTCAAGCTGCGTTTGAATAAAGAAGTCATCCAGGGTTTAGAAGGTGTAACCTCTTCCTGGACGGGTTACATATCCCTAAACCTAGTATTGTTTTAAAGTCTTTTGAAAAGTTTTTATGAACTCATTTAAATCAAGTCAAGGTTTGTAACTTATTTTGTGATTGTTGAAAATGGGATTTTTCTAAACTTTATTATTGGATGAATATCACATGTTTTCATCATATAGCATTGTTATGATTGATGCTATGGTATTAAGAAGTCACACCAATTAACCCACGCTTCCGCAAAGCCAGGGTGTGACAGCTTGGTATCAGAGCCTCGATCATAGCGAACTAGGATTCTTTCTCGAGTCTAGACTACGATCATCAGGGCTCTCACGAAAACATTTTTACATTGCATACCACTTAAGTCCAGAATCCAAAACGTTTTTACAAACAGAAGTTGAGCACATTTTATTTATTAGTTATGGCTCAGTCTGGGAGGCTGAGGCTCGGTCTGGGAGGCTGAGGCTCGGTCTGAGAGGCTGAGGTAGTAGGCTAGTGGGACTAGGAGGCTCAGTCTGAGAGACTGAGGAAGTAGGCTAGTGGGACTAGGAGGCTCAGTCTGAGAGGCTGAGGAAGTAGGCTAGTGGGACTAGGAGGCTTAGTCTGAGAGGCTGAGGAAGTAGGCTAGTGGGACTAGGAAGGACAGTCCGAGAGGCTGGGAGATCAGGCTTGTAACACCCCGTGTTTTCGAATGTTAAAGTCAAAGTCAAAGTCCAAGTCAACTTTGACTCTCTTTAACTGTAGATAGTCGATTTTTGTGTTTTAGTTGTATTATGTGGAGTAAGTGTTGTAATCAGCAAGAATCGAGGTAATCGAATGTGTTTTAATGTGAACCGATCTGCGACTGTGAATGATAGGAAGTAACAATGCGATAAAGCTAACCTAATCAGCAATCAAACCGATCTAACAATCAATCGAACCCAAGACTCGAATTATGCGAATTGTGGTATTGTTATACGTGTGTGTGTGCCTTATGTGTTACTTGTGCGTGTTTACTTTATGTTTGGTGTGGTATTCAAGTGAACCAATCGAAAATCGAATCGAAACTCGAAAGGCAATCAAACTCAAATCGAAACCGGCATCGAAACGTGACTTAACGAAGATTGTATGTTAGATATAGTGGTTGGGATTAAAAGTAATTTGACTAGGAACCCTATCGAAATCATAACATCATACGTCGGAATCGAAACATCGAAAATCGTCGCAAAATACTCGAAGTGCGTGGCGGATCGAACAGGAAGCATCCTGATCGAACAGGCCAGCCGATCGGCTAGCACCCTGCCAGCCGATCGAGCTGCCCACTCGATCGGAGTTCCCAGTCGATCGGCTGCCACTTTCCTCTTTTGGAAGCCTATAAATAGGGCTGTCATTGTCATACTTTCCATTTTTGGAAAGCTCTGACCGAACCTGCTATCTTCTTCACCTTTTCTCAGATTTCTCTCAATCCCGGTAAGTTTTCACTCTAATTATTGTACGATCTTGAACATTACTTGATTCTACACCTTTCTATCTTTCAAAACTTGGATTCTAACCGTGAAAACACCAAGATCTAAGTGTTCTTGGGTGATGTCATCATGGTGTTCTTGAAGAACATCATGTTTTGGCCTCATTCCACTATGACTAGCTTAGATCTAACCGATTTCCACATAAACAAGTTAAGATCCATCATAGATCTAAACATTTTCATGATGTGAAGGATTGAAAGAGGGATTTCCAACTTTCTTTCAACTCTTTTACACTCAATGCTTTCAAATCAATAGAAACGGAGCTTGAACCGGCTAAACAACCATTCTAACAGTTAAGAGGTTCAAGATTCGGATTCTATATACAAGGTTAACCCGATATCGGTTAAACTCTAAACCAACATTCCGAACAATTCACCGGCCGGACTTGGGTGATTCCTGTTCGAGCCAAGGAAACAAGTAGGAACGAAGGTTATCATAGTTCAACACGTTGTCAAGAGACCTTGAAAGAATGACAAATAAACAAACAACCAAGTGTTAGACGAAAGGCCGACCAGGTCAGAAAATGCTGGCCGAACGGCTAGGCTGTCGAACAGCCCAGCCGATCGGACATGCCAGCCGATCGACCGGGCCAGCCGATCGGCTAGCACATGGTCCCACACTCCCAAACTTTTGAAGTATAGTATTGACGAAGTAATGTTCAATCGAATGGGTCACTCGATGGGTAAACATTACTGTTCGGATCATGAGATACTGTGCTTCAACACTTAATCGTTTTCACAACTCGTTCGTAGTAGGGAATGCCAGCCGATCGAACAGACTATTCGATCGAGTGACATTCAGTTGAGGACTAACCCTGAAGCTCCTAGCCGATCGAGTGAGCTAGCCAATCGAGTGAGCTAGCCGATCGAGCGAACCGCTCGATCGACCGACTTGAAAGGTAGGAACACTTCAGTGTTCTCAAATACTGCAACAAAAACTTCCAAAGTTCAAATCCTCTAACACAAACACACCAGAGGAAGAAACAATCCACTCGAATGGTCCAGCCGATCGAGCCAACCGGCCGATCGAACAGGACTGTCCAATCGGATATACCAGCCGATCGAACAGGCCGTTCGATCGAACCTGCCGTTCGATCGACCAGCCCATTCGATCCACTCATGCTTGTTTACTTTCCCGCGTTACTTATCGTTATGCTATCGAACTATTCAGGCTAATCTTACTCTCAGCGCTCCCTTCAATCCACAATCAATCACTGTGAGTATACTCGAACCCTTTTTGCTTTAGCACTTTTGGGTGTTACATACGTTACTTATCGAAATCACAATCGAACACACTATTCAAATTATTTGAACGCTAACCGATTGCATGTATTACGTGATTAAATGTAATCTTGTTATTATGTTTACACGTGGAAAGCTGTCTACCTGCCTTAGCAACGTAGTTCTATAGTTTGGACTTAGCACCCGTTCACACGGGGGTTGTTAAGGACAATCTACTTGCATGATTTACGGTGGTGATCATGTATTGCGAACTGTCTCGGACAGTCAACCCGCAGTCACTGGTATTGATAGGTCCATGTCGATAATTTACATGCATCATTGCCCTCTGTGTACGTGCTGGTTATGCGTAAACTATTCAAACTCTATATGCTATTATCAAACTTGTATGCTCACCTTTACATTTTATGTATTGAATTTATTTTAACGTATGTGACAGGTGTTTAGGATGCTTACTTGCTTTCTCGCTCTGCTGTGAAATCAAGGCTAGGAAAGAGTCTAGAAACCAAGACAATTTATATTTATATGTTTAAATCTGAGTTGACGGAACATGTTTTGTTTGAAGAATATCTATGTCTGTAATAACTAAATTTATCTTATGGGTCACGGTATGGGACGTGACATTTAAACTATTCGGTAATATTAGTTGTTATGGAATTTCTTTGAACAATCTGTCTCGCTCAGTGCCGCGCCCCGATGATTCCGCTATCGGTTAGGGTATGACAGATTGGTATCAGAGCCATAACTATAGGGAATTAGGCAGACACGACCTAGTCCGGGTCGCTGTCTTAGAGACCTAGACTATAGTTAGGAACCATCAGACCGAGTTTATGTGCTTATTCTGCAATCCTTCACTATCACTGCACTCGAATTTTCACATAAAGTCGATAGATTTAGTTAGGAATAGGTGTGAAAGCCGCAAACTCCTGGCCAAACTGCCTGACTTATGCTAATATTATTCATTTATTCACGCTTATCTCATTATTTTTACCAACAAACAAGGGGGATTATACCAAATCAGGAGTGAAATCCATATTTTGATGCATAATTTCCTCTATTTTTATTAAAAACAAGGAAGAAATTGCTAAGCCAAGGGGTGAAACCCTGACCTTGGCAGTTTGTTCTGGGTTTTATTTATCTCACCAAGGCTTCGGTGGACTCCAATGACCTGAACTCACAAGTACGACCTAGGAGGCGCGTGTGGAATGCCCGAGAATCGAGGCAGAAACACGACCTCTAGAGTCGAAAGTAACGACAAGTCTACTGCGAATAGTCGAATTGCCTTGGGTAGTCGATGTCTAGTAGCCGCAGACAATCTACCTCTCGAATTTATGTGTTTCGATTCTGAGAACTGTAACCACGTACTCCGATGACTCGTTAATTTTATGTGTTTATGTGTGCTTTCTCTGTTTTGTGTTTATATTTTGGGATGTTATTCGATTTTGCTATCATTTCAATCGACACACACGACTCGTACTGTTATTCTATCCCTAATCGACACCCAGCTATCGCGAATCTAGACGTTATCATATTGTGCTATGCGACTAAGTTAGGTTATTCGATGCAATATTCGAACGACACGCAAGCTTTGAATGATAGGATCTTGAGGCAGTCAGAAAACTATATGTGCTTATAGGGGAATTACGTGATATTAACTGCTTCTGTGATTAAATGATTACGTATTTTCGTGTTTATGTGCCTCTGTGTTTATGTGCTTCTGTGCTTACGTGCATCTGTGGTTTTGTGTATATGTGTTTACGTGCTTATGAGTCTCGACGTGATTCTAAGCTTTAGATAGTGGTAGACATGTGAGGTGAGATTTGATTACGTTGTGTTGAGTCCTGTGATGATGTCTGTTGCAGACCATGTCATCATCTGGATCCCGTCAACGTCTGACCCGCCAAGAAAAGAGAGACCGACGTCTCGCTGCTATCATCTCCAAAACCATGGCGAAAGCTGTGAGTGAGGTGTATGAAAACGCTAGCATGTCGTCAGAAGAATCCCGAACTGAGATCTCCAAGGATTCAAGAAAGGCTGCTTTCAGCTTCAAGCAGTTCAAAGCATGCGGACCAAAAGAGTTCACTGGCGAAGATGGTCCAACAGCCATGTTTCACTGGTTTGACTCGGTCGAAGTCACTCTGCGTCAGAGCGGATGTCCTAAGCATCTCCGTACTCTCAATGCTATAGGCGTCTTCCAGTCCCGTGCTCTAGACTGGTGGACGACCGAACGAAACAAGCGCGGAAATGATGCAGCTTACGGGCTATCATGGAAGGAGTTGAAAGCTATCATGATCGAAGAATTCTGCCCTCCTCATGAACGCCAAAAGCTGGAGGACGAGTTCTGGGGAATCAAGCAGAAGGATGGAGACAACGCTGCTCTCACTGCTCGCTTCAAGCAGCTTAGCATTATCTGTCCTGACCAAGTCAAGACCTCAGATCAAGCCATCAAGAAGTATATCCGAGCCCTACCCGACTGTGTAGCCGATTTTGTTCACGCAGCCAAGCCAGCAACGATCGAGGAAACCTACCTACTCGCCGCTGAGATCAACGATAAGCGAGTCAAGTCAGGTTTTTGGGATAAGCAAACCAAGTCTCTGCATCAAGCCACTGCAACACCCACCGACTCATCTGCTCAATCCTCCAAGTCCTCAAGAAGGAAGAAGAAGAACCACAACAACAGCTCCAGCAACAAGAGCTGTGCTGCCGCAACCAACACTGCTCCCCTGCAATCTGTACCAGTTCAACAGCAGCAACACCAGCGTTCAGCTCCAGTGATCAATGCACCGCCAGCAAAGCGTGCTTACACAGGCCCTCACCCACTCTGCCCGACGTGTTCGTATCATCATCCAGTGGGTCTAGCTTGTCGTTTTTGCGCTCACTGCAACCTCTACGGTCATTTCACTGCGAACTGTCGCTATGGTCCTCGTCAAGCCCCAGCTCAAGCTACTGTCAACCAAGCTCTACTCCCTGCTCCTCAAAGTCAACCAGCAGCTCCAGCACCAGCAGTCAATGCTAGAGTCTGCTTTGCATGTGGTGACCCTAACCACTTTGCCAACAGATGCCCGAACAGGGTAGTCAAGCAAGAGCCACAGCAACAACAGCAACAACAGCAGCCTCAGCAGCAGCAACAAGCAGCCCATGCTCAAACTTTCAACATCAATGCCCGCCAGGCTCAGGCAGATAACAACGTGGTTAATGGTACGTGATGTGCGTGAAGTGTAATATATTTTAGATGTATATTTAAGCCCCTTTTTACACTTTTAGCCAAGTTTTAAATTTATAAAACACGATATTTACTAACACTAAACACACATATGGGCAAGTGCACCCATCGTGGACGTAGTATAGTGTTGGTAAGATACCGAGGTCGTCCAAGGACACAAGAGCTTTTAATATCGGTTTATCCTCAACGTCTAACCAAATCAAAAAAGTGAGAAAAATGTTTAAACTAAGAAAAATAAAAACTAACTAAATGCTGAAAAATAAAATAAAATAAAAACAGATAGACAAGATGAATCACTTGGATCCGACACGTGTATTAGTATAACCTTTGATTATTTTCGCACTTTTGCACTTGTTTAAGAGATTATCTTAGTTATTGTAGTAGGCCCCTCTTTTGAAGGCGACGTTACCCTCAACCCAGTAGTTTGAGTCAGCAAGGATACAATCCTAAAGGGTCGGATTATTGAAAGATAATGAATTAAGTTATTAATGCAAATTGTGGTAGGCCCCGCTTTTGGCGGTGACGTTACCCTCGGCTAAGTAGTCTGAGTCAGCAGGGATACAGTCCTAAATAGTCGGGTTATAGTATTAATAGTAGTTAACTTATGAGGGGGTCAAAGAGTTTGGATCCCCGCCATCCAATACCTATGGGCATTGAAGGAGATCCTACTAAATTTGACCCAGGTCCCAAGCAGGACCTCTAAACGCTGAACAAGGGCAAGACCCTTACCAAACCGTTCCCTTAACCCCCGACCAGGTAGCCAACATACCTCCATATAGACCGTGCAGATATGAATGGTGAAAATCTTTTATTTTATATAGATAGTAAAATAATGCCAAGACACCACGGACAAACGATAAGGAAAGATCACCTTCAACATAAGTAACTAGTTATTAAAGTCATTAATACAAAACCAAATAAAAAGTGCAAAAGATTAAAAATAAAAAGTATTATACTAAACACTTGTCTTCACCAAGTGATGTAAGAGACTTAGGCAAACATGGCCTTGATTGTCAAGAACTCTTACGATCAATCTTGGATCCCAAGACGACTCACACACTCTACGATGGACAATGGATGATGGTGGTGGATGATGGTGTTATGGTGGTGGTGGGTGGTGGATGAGGTGTGAGAGAGGTGGTGTGCCAAGGGATGAGAGAGAATGAAGCCAAGCTCCTCTATTTATAGGATGAACAGAAGGCTGGACACGGCCCCGTGTCCGCTGGACACGGCCCCGTGCCCGTCTGACATTCTCTCACTTCATTAATTGTAATTGCGAATTACAATTAATGCGCCTGCTGTACTTTCACCACGCCCCCGTGCTCGCTGGACACGGCCCCGTGGTGGGCAATGGAAGCTTCTACTGGTTTGTCTTTTCTACTGCTTCCTGGGCACGCCCCCGTGTTCGCTGGACACGGGGCGTGTTCAGACTCTGTTTCTTCTCCTTTGCCTTGGGAGGTGCCGTTGAGGGTCCGAGCAGTCCACTTTTGTTCCTTTTCTTGTATTTTATGGTAGAATTAGTTGTCTTTTTGCTTCTTTTGTGATTTTGAGCTCATTTCATCCTGAAAATACAAAAGGAAGACAAAAACACTCTTTTTCCAACATTAGTACTTAAAAAGGGTTAGTTTTATGCCTTAATTGATGTGATTTATATGTTGCATTTTACACACATCAAATACCCCCACACTTGAACTTTTGCTTGTCCTCAAGCAAAACTCTTTAAATGTGGCTTACACTCCCAAATGGAATAGGTAGAAGAGAAGTTTTTTTATCTTGTCCTAGAGTGTCGGGAATCCAAGGTTTTTATAGGTTTTATTTTTATTTATTTACAATCCTATTCGTTATGATTTATTTTGAACGTTTCATAAGATGAATTACTTATTTGGGCATAGCATGCCTTATTAAAATTCCATTTATATACAAGTTCACATACCTCACGGGGGATTACTCAACACTCGGCCGAAGGTGTATATTTTTAGTGAATCACTCGAGAGCGGCACGGAACTCACGTCTTCCATAGGCTTGCCAAGCAATCAATCCTCCTCCTTTTTAACTTTTTTACCTTTGTAAATATCAAGAGGACTTTTTGGGTGAAGGCTTGGGTTTAAAGGTGGGTGGTTGGTTAGTGGTTAGTAAAAAGGGCGAAAATCGTAACAAGCGTCGGTTTTCGTGAAATACCTTGTTTTTAGTGACTTTTTATTTTGAAGTATTTCTCCAAACAAGCTTTTATAGCTTTTGTTTGTTTTTGACTTCATCATCATCATTTTTTTTATTTTTTATTTTTTATTTTTTTTTCAATCGTCACATAAAAAGGTGAGTTTACGAAAAAGCGAACTTGTTACTAAAAAAAAATAAATAAAAAGGTTTTTGGTGGGTAAGAAGGGTTTTGGGGTAATGAAATGAAAGGTTTAGGCTCAAAGGGGCTATCTAGGGGGATTTTGGGTAGGTAAAAAAATGAAAAATAATGGTTTTGAAAAAAAAATGGTTAGTCCTAATGCCTCCATCATTTACTTACTTGGGTTTAAGTTGGTAAGGACCGGGAATGTATCGTCGTGGCAAGTTCTAGATTGTAAGAACCGAGCGGCTATTCACACAAGAAACGAAAAATGAGCATTTAATCTAAATATGTGTATTTTTGTGCTCAATAAAGGCTCAAAACTCACTTTTGTGGGAATGGGTTTTTAATGTGACCAAGCATGTATAATCGAATTTTTAACTCGACTTGTTATACCGTTTCATAATTTTCTTATGTTGGTTCTTTTTTTATCACGACGCTATCGGTTGTAAACTTGTAAAAATATAACCTTTTTAGAACTTGTTATTCCCAACTTAAACTAAGACAAGTAAATAAATAAAAAAAATGAAAAGGTTTTTGAAAAAATTTGGGGTGTTTAGCGGTTCCAATAGAGTTTTGTGTAAGGCTTGTGTTTAGGATTTTGCAAAATTTCAAGGGTTTTAGCATCCCCCCCACACTTAAATTACACATTGTCCTCAATGTGTCCAAAAATAATGTTTTTGGTTGATTAGAATGTATAAAAGTGGGTTAAAAAGCAAAGATTTATGTTACTGGCATCCTGGACACGGCCCCGTGTTGACCGGGCACGGCCCCGTGGTCAAGTGCCAGTAACAAAAATTACAGAATTGAAATAGAAGCCTGGACACGGGGGCATGTCCGCTGAACACGGCCCGTGTCCAGTTACCTGAACTAGGTGATTTTCTGCAGGGGCTCAGCACGGGGCCGTGTTGGTTGGGCACGGCCCGTGTTGAGCCTTCTGTGATGGAGATTTTTGTCGGGTTGCTCTGTTCTTCGTGCATGGTTCCATTTTTCTCGTTCCCTTTTTCATCCATTACCACCATGAGTGTGTTTTATTCTGCAAAAACTAAAAGATTAAACTAAACTAAACTAAGGATAGATCCGCGGAATGCCTCCGTGGTGCGCCACGTTTATAAGGGTCCTTGGCTAGACCCGATTCCTGGTTATATATCTTCTGAGTGGAGTGCCTTGCTTCCCAAGTTACACCGTCAGAGAGCGGCATCCAAGCTTGAATCAATAACCTTCATGTAATTGACTGGGTCGTCGTCCTCTATTTTCTTCCCAACTCCGAACTTCACCTCATCGTCCCCATACCTCAAAGTCAGTGTCCCGTCATTCATGTCTACCACTGCTTGTGCTGTGGCAAGGAAGGGTCTCCCTAGGATAAGGGGGACCTCGGTGTCTTCCTCCATGTCGAGTATGACAAAGTCAACTGGATAAACGAATCTGCTTACCCTTACCAAGACATTCTCGATGACACCTTGTGGGAACTTGACTGATCGATCAGCGAGTTGTATGCTTATTTTTGTAGGGCTCGTGGTTCCCAAGCCAAGCCTTTTGAACATCGATGAGGGCATGAGGTTAATGCTAGCCCCTAAGTCGGCCAAGGCATTGCGAACGGGTGACTCCCCTATAGAGCATGGAATCGTGAAACTTCCGGGATCGATTTTCTTTTGGGGTAGTTTATTGAGTACGAGGGCAGAGCATTCTTCGCCTAAATTAACTAATTGCAAATTTTCAATTTTCTTTTTATGTGTAAGGAAGTCCCTCATAAATTTAGAATATTTGGGCATTTGGGTTAGGACTTCGATAAAAGGAATATTGACATGCAATTGTTTTAACAGACTTTCGAATTTTGCGAACTGCTCATTGGTCTTTTGACGAATTAACCTACCGGGGTACGGAACTCGAGGAGCCTTAGTAGGCTCTGGTGATGGGGGAGAGTTCTTTTCCTGCAGATGTGTTGGCATTGTTTCTTCCGTTGGTGGAGGTACTTCTGCAGGTCCTACGGTGCGGTTTCGTAGTGTGATGAGGTGAACTTGCGCCTTTGGGTTTGTTTCGGTATTGCTAGGTAATGCGCCTTGCGGTCTCTCGGAAAAATTTTGTGCTAGTTGATTTATTTGTTTTTCTATGTTTTGAATGCTAGCTTGTTGATTCCTAAAATTAGATTCTAATTGTAGAAATCTTTCCGAGTTTTTCTTATCAGTGTCAGAGACGAGGCGAGATATAGTATCTTCGAGCCTTTCTCGTCCACCTTGTTGTTGAGTGAAATTTTGTGACTCATTTCTTGATTGCTGAAAGTTTGTTCGTTGGGTTTGTTGGTTACTACTATTGCCGGTTTCCCTCCAACCAAGGTTTGGGTGATTTCTCCATCCTTGGTTGTAAGTTCCCGTTGGAGGACCCGACGGCCTAGGTCTATTATCAATGTAGTTTACCATTTCTTGTTGATCGTCCGTTTCTTTCATGCAACTCCAATTTTCATGTGACCCACCACACCCTTCACAAGCCATAACCGAGACTATTTTTGTCATTTCTAATTTTTTTATTTTTGAAGAAAGGGCCTCAATTTGGGCTTGTAAAGAGGTGCTTTCGTCGACCTTATGGGCGCCCGGGGCAATAGACTTATTTCCCCGGGGAGTGTGCCATTGAAAATTGGTTTGAGCAATTTCCTCAATCTGATTATATATTTCGTGTGGGCGTCGATTACCTAAAAGTCCCCCGGAGCTAGAATCAAGTGTCTGCCTAGTGTGTGGCAACAATCCATTGTAGAAAGTGGATACTTGTTGCCATATTGCGAGGCCGTGATGGGGACACTTGCGTAATAGCTCCTTGAACCTTTCCCAAGTTTCATATAAGGATTCCCCGTCCTCTTGTGAGTATGTATTAATTTCAGCCATTAATTTAGCAGTTTTAGAAGGAGGAAAATACTTATATAGAAACTTTTGGGCTAGTTCATCCCAGGTGTTTACCGATCCAGCTGGGAGGGTGTTGAGCCAAGCTTTTGCTCGGTCTTTTAGTGAGAATGGAAACATACGGAGGCGGATGGCGTCGTTTGATGCTCCATTGATCCGAAAGGTATCACATATTTCTAAGAAATTAGTTATATGTAGATGAGGATCCTCGTCCGCAAGCCCGTGGAAGGTTGCGGAGTTTTGGAGCATTTGTATCAAATGCGGTCGAAGTTCGAAGTTATTGGCTTCGACATTCGGAGCATTGATAGCGGCGCCTAGATTACCTACGGTGGGCTGTAGATAATCCATAAGGGTACGTTGGTCCGCCATTGGGGGTGGATCACCCGAAACCTTCTCTTGGTTTTTGGCTTTTAACCTTTTTCTGAGAAAGCGTTCGGGTTCTTCTAGCGGTTCCTTTATGTCTTTATTGGAACTGGAGCTCATACACTACGTGAGGATGGCGTTGGGTTCCAAGTCCTGCAATAAAAACAGGAAAGAATGTTGGTCAGAAGGTTCACCACGGCCCCGTGTTGAGTGAACACGGCCCCGTGGTCGGAATTACAGTGATTGTTTTTCAGATCCCAGTTACTGGAAGTTGGACACGGCCCCGTGTTGCACCGGCACGGCCCCGTGGTCAGCCTTCTGTAACTTGAAAAACAAAAATTGCCAGTAACGTTGCTGAGCACGGCCCGTGTCCGACCAGGCACGGCCTCGTGCTGAGCTCTGCAGAAGCTAAAAATCTAAGAAAAATCCTAAAAAAAATCAAAGAAAAATAAAAATATGATTAGGCCGTTGATTCCTAACTTTCTTAAAATCCTTGTGTCCCCGGCAATGGCGCCAAAAACTTGATGTGCGTGAAGTGTAATATATTTTAGATGTATATTTAAGCCCCTTTTTACACTTTTAGCCAAGTTTTAAATTTATAAAACACGATATTTACTAACACTAAACACACATATGGGCAAGTGCACCCATCGTGGACGTAGTATAGTGTTGGTAAGATACCGAGGTCGTCCAAGGACACAAGAGCTTTTAATATCGGTTTATCCTCAACGTCTAACCAAATCAAAAAAGTGAGAAAAATGTTTAAACTAAGAAAAATAAAAACTAACTAAATGCTGAAAAATAAAATAAAATAAAAACAGATAGACAAGATGAATCACTTGGATCCGACACGTGTATTAGTATAACCTTTGATTATTTTCGCACTTTTGCACTTGTTTAAGAGATTATCTTAGTTATTGTAGTAGGCCCCTCTTTTGAAGGCGACGTTACCCTCAACCCAGTAGTTTGAGTCAGCAAGGATACAATCCTAAAGGGTCGGATTATTGAAAGATAATGAATTAAGTTATTAATGCAAATTGTGGTAGGCCCCGCTTTTGGCGGTGACGTTACCCACGGCTAAGTAGTCTGAGTCAGCAGGGATACAGTCCTAAATAGCCGGGTTATAGTATTAATAGTAGTTAACTTATGAGGGGGTCAAAGAGTTTGGATCCCTGCCATCCAATACCTATGGGCATTGAAGGAGATCCTACTAAATTTGACCCAGGTCCCAAGCAGGACCTCTAAACGCTGAACAAGGGCAAGACCCTTACCAAACCGTTCCCTTAACCCCCGACCAGGTAGCCAACATACCTCCATATAGACCGTGGAGATATGAATGGTGAAAATCTTTTATTTTATATAGATAGTAAAATAATGCCAAGACACCACGGACAAACGATAAGGAAAGATCACCTTCAACATAAGTAACTAGTTATTAAAGTCATTAATACAAAACCAAATAAAAAGTGAAAAAGATTAAAAACAAAAAGTATTATACTAAACACTTGTCTTCACCAAGTGATGTAAGAGACTTAGGCAAACATGGCCTTGATTGTCAAGAACTCTTACGATCAATCTTGGATCCCGAGACGACTCACACACTCTACGATGGACAATGGATGATGGTGGTGGATGATGGTGTTATGGTGGTGGTGGGTGGTGGATGAGGTGTGAGAGAGGTGGTGTGCCAAGGGATGAGAGAGAATGAAGCCAAGCTCCTCTATTTATAGGCTGAACAGAAGGCTGGACACGGCCCCGTGTCCGCTGGACACGGCCCCGTGCCCGTCTGACATTCTCTCACTTCATTAATTGTAATTGCGAATTACAATTAATGCGCCTGCTGTACTTTCACCACGCCCCCGTGCTCGCTGGACACGGCCCCGTGGTGGGAAATGGAAGCTTCTACTGGTTTGTCTTTTCTACTGCTTCCTGGGCACGCCCCCGTGTTCGCTGGACACGGGGCGTGTTCAGACTCTGTTTCTTCTCCTTTGCCTTGGGAGGTGCCGTTGAGGGTCCGGGCAGTCCACTTTTGTTCCTTTTCTTGTATTTTATGGTAGAATTAGTTGTCTTTTTGCTTCTTTTGTGATTTTGAGCTCATTTCATCCTGAAAATACAAAAGGAAGACAAAAACACTCTTTTTCCAACATTAGTACTTAAAAAGGGTTAGTTTTATGCCTTAATTGATGTGATTTATATGTTGCATTTTACACACATCAGTACGTTCCTTGTGAATGGTATTTACGCATCATGTTTGTTTGATACTGGAGCCGATAACTGCTTTGTGTCACTTGAATTCGAGAAGCTCCTTAGTCGTAAGCGCTCTTATCTAACCTCGTCATTCGAAGTCGAAGTTGCTACAGGGAGAACTATTGTTGTTAACTCAGTACTCCGTGATTGTACCCTCGAACTCAACACTCATCTTTCCGATCGACCTTATTCTGATGCAACTCGGAAGTTTTGATGTCATAATAGGCATGGACTTTCTTCGTGAAAACCATGCTGAAGTTGTGTGCTTTGAGAAGATGATTCGATTCTCACTCGCGAATGGTGATCTCCTATGTGTATACGGCGAAACAACGTCGAAAGGTCTCAAGCTTATGTCGTGTATTCAAGCCAACAAGTACCTCCGCAAGGAATACCGAGCCTTCTTGGCCAACATCGTAGTAGCGGAGAGGGGAAAGAAAAACAAAGTTGAAGTTGAGGATGTTCCAGTGGTTCGTGAATTTCCTCAGGTGTTCCCTGATGATCTTCCCGGACTACCCCCAAGTCGTGATATCGACTTTCGTATCGACCTCATTCCTGGAGCTAACCCCGTTGCCAAAGCCCCTTATCGACTCGCTCCATCCGAAATGCGGGAACTCTCGAACCAACTCCAGGAATTACTCGAAAAAGGATTTATTCGCCCGAGCACCTCCCCTTGGGGCGCGCCAGTCCTTTTCGTCAAAAAGAAGGACGGGTCGTTCCGGATGTGCATCGACTATCGGGAATTGAATAAACTAACCATCAAGAACCGATACCCTTTGCCCCGAATTGACGATTTGTTTGATCAGCTACAAGGTGCAGCGTGCTTCTCTAAGATCGATCTACGTTCAGGATATCATCAGCTACGGATTCAGGAGGAAGACATTCCTAAAACCGCTTTTCGAACCCGTTATGGCCATTACGAATTTGTTGTCATGCCCTTTGGTTTAACCAACGCACCCGCGGTTTTCATGGATCTGATGAATCGCGTGTGTAAGCCATACCTTGACCGTTTCGTCATCGTGTTCATCGACGATGTCTTGATTTATTCCAAATCGAAAGCCGAACACGCGCAACATCTACGTTTGGTTTTCGAGTTACTCCAGGGGAACCAACTCTATGCCAAGTTCTCCAAGTGCGAATTCTGGTTGGAGGAGGTTCAGTTTCTGGGTCACATAGTGAATAATCGGGGTATCCATGTCGATCCTGCGAAGATTGAAGCTGTCAAAAGCTGGATTACGCCTAAGAACCCGTCAGAAGTTCATTCTTTCCTCGGACTAGCGGGCTATTATCGACGATTCATCGAAGGATTCTCCAAGATCGCTGTGCCGCTTACCGCTCTTACCCATAAGGACAAGCCTTTTGTGTGGGGAAACGCATAAGAGACTGCCTTTCAAACCCTCAAACATATGCTGTGCAACGCACCGATTCTTACACTGCCCGACGGAAGCGACAACTTCATTGTCTACTATGATGCTTCTAACCTTGGTCTCGGCTGTGTTCTCATGCAGCGAGACAAGGATATAGCCTACGCATCTCGTCAGCTCAAGATCCAAGAGAAGAACTATACAACCCATGACCTCGAGCTAGGCGCGGTTGTCTTTGCATTGAAGATTTGGCGACACTACCTGTATGGCACTAAGTGTACAATCTACACTGATCACAGGAGTTTACAACACATCTTTAATCAGAGAGAGCTTAATATGCGTCAACGCCGATGGGTAGAACTTCTCAATGATTACGACTGTGAGATTCGTTATCACCCAGGCAAGGCGAACGTGGTTGCTGACGCTCTCAGCAGAAAGAGTTACGTGCTCAGTACTCGAAACATCCAAGCACAACAGAACCTCGAAACCCTCATCCGGGAAGCTCAACATGCTTGCTTTAACGAGCGTACATTGAAGAGAGAAAGGATGTATCACGATGGAGCTCAGTTAGTAAGCAAACCAGATGGGATATTCTATTATCTGGACCGAATCTGGATCCCCAAGCGGACCGATTTGCGAAGGATTATCATGAACGAAGCCCACAAATCCCGATATTCTATTCATCCCGGTGCAGACAAGATGTACCAGGACCTGCGTTATAAGTACTGGTGGCCGGGTATGAAAAGGGATATCGCTCTGTACGTTGGAAGCTGTTTAACGTGTGCAAGAGTCAAAGCTGAACATCAAAGACCTTCTGGTTTACTCGAACAACCGCCGATACCTATATGGAAGTGGGAGAGTATAGCTATGGATTTCATAACGAAGCTTCCGCCCACGCCATCAGGTCACGACAGTATTTGGGTCATAGTTGATCGTCACACGAAGTCAGCCCACTTTTTGCCGATACGAGAAGACTAAAAGGTGGAACGACTAGCCCAAATCTACACCGATGAGATCATTCGTAATCATGGTACGCCTCGTGATATCATTTCAGATCGCGACGCTCGGTTCACTTCGCGATTGTGGGAAACGTTTCAAGCGGCCCTTGGTACGTCGCTTAATCTGAGTACCGCATTCCACCCCAAACCGACAGACAGACTGAAAGAACGATCCGTACTCTTGAAGACATGCTCCGAGCGTGTGTTATAGATTTTGGTGGTAGTTGGAACAAACACCTGCCGTTGGTGGAATTCTCGTACAATAACAGCTATCATGCCAGCATCCAAATGGCACCTTTTGAGGCTTTGTATGGTAGAAGATGTCGATCGCCTACTGTGTGGCACGAGATCGGTCACTCGCAACTAACCGGTCCCTCGATTCTACAAGAAACGACTGACAAAATCCACCAGATAAGAGACAACTTGGTAAAAGCTCGGAACAGACAGAAAAGTTACGCCGATAAAAGACGTAAGCCCCTTGAATTTGAAGTTGGTGACTACGTACTCCTAAAGGTATCACCTTGGAAGGGTGTAGTCCGATTCGGCAAGAAAGGGAAACTCGCGCCTCGATATGTTGGACCTTTTAGGATTCTGGAAAGAATCGGAAAAGTCGCCTACAGACTCGAATTACCGGAGGAACTCAGTAACGTCCACCCGACTTTCCATGTCTCTAACCTCTGAAAATGCCTTGCTGATCATGATCTAATCGTACCACTCGACGATCTTCAGGTCAACGAAATGTTACACTTCGTGGAAAAGCCTGTCGAAATCATGGATCGCCAAACCAAGCAACTCAGGCGCTCTCGCATCCCAATCGTGAAGGTCCGGTGGGAAGGCAAACGAGGCGCGGAGTTCACTTGGGAACTCGAAAGCGACATGAAGGCCAAGTACCCGCAGTTGTTTAAATAAATAGATCTGAAGCATCAAATTGGTAAATCACGGTGTCGTGTAGCCTTCGAGCCTAATTTCGGGACGAAATTCCCTAAACAAGGGGAGGCTGTAACACCCCGTGTTTTCGAATGTCAAAGTCAAAGTCAAAGTCCAAGTCAACTTTGACTCTCTTTAACTGTAGATAGTCGATTTTTTTGTTTTAGTTGTATTATGTGGAGTAAGTGTTGTAATCAGCAAGAATCGAGGTAATCGAATGTGTTTTAATGTGAACCGAACTGCAACTGTGAATGATAGGAAGTAACAATGCGATAAAGCTAACCTAATCAACAATCAAACCGATCTAACAATCAATCGAACCCGAGACTCGAATTATGCGAATTGTGGTATTGTTATACGTGTGTGTGTGCCTTATGTGTTACTTGGCGTGTTTACTTTATGTTTGGTGTGGTATTCAAGCGAACCAATCGAAAATCGAATCGAAACTCGAAAGGCAATCAAACTCAAATCGAAACCGGCATCGAAACGTGACTTAACGAAGATTGTATGTTAGATATAGTGGTTGGGATTAAAAGTAATTTGACTAGGAACCCTATCGAAATCATAACATCATACGTCGGAATCGAAACATCGAAAATCGTCGCAAAATACTCGAAGTGCGTGGCGGATCGAACAGGAAGCATCCTGATCGAACAGGCCAGCCGATCGGCTAGCACCCTGCCAGCCGATCGAGCTGCCCACTCGATCGGAGTTCCCAGCCGATCGGCTGCCACTTTCCTCTTTTGGAAGCCTATAAATAGGGCTGTCATGTCATACTTTCCATTTTTGGAAAGCTCTGACCGAACCTGCTATCTTCTTCACCTTTTCTCAGATTTCTCTCAATCCCGGTAAGTTTTCACTCTAATTCTTGTACGATCTTGAACATTACTTGATTCTACACCTTTCTATCTTTCAAAACTTGGATTCTAACCGAGAAAACACCAAGATCTAAGTGTTCTTGGGTGATGTCATCATGGTGTTCTTGAAGAACATCATGTTTTGGCCTCATTCCACTATGACTAGCTTAGATCTAACCGATTTCCACATAAACAAGTTAAGATCCATCATCGATCTAAACATTTTCATGATGTGAAGGATTGAAAGAGGGATTTCCAACTTTCTTTCAACTCTTTTACACTCAATGCTTTCAAATCAATAGAAACGGAGCTTGAACTGGCTAAACAACCATTCTAACAGTTAAGAGGTTCAAGATTCAGATTCTATATACAAGGTTAACCCGATATCGGTTAAACTCTAAACCAACATTCCGAACCGTTCACCGGCCGGACTTGGGTGATTCCTGTTCGAGCCAAGGAAACAAGTAGGAACGAAGGTTATCATAGTTCAACACGTTGTCAAGACACCTTGAAAGAATGACAAATAAACAAACAACCAAGTGTTAGACGAAAGGCCGACCAGGTCAGAAAATGCTGGCCGGACGGCTAGGCTGTCGAACAGCCCAGCCGATCGGACATGCCAGCCGATCGACCGGGCCAGCCGATCAGCTAGCACATGGTCCCACACTCCCAAACTTTTGAAGTATAGTATTGATGAAGTAATGTTCAATCGAATGGGTCACTCAATGGGTAAACATTACTGTTCGGATCATGAGATACTGTGCTTCAACACTTAGTCGTTTTCACAACTCGTTCGTAGTAGGGAATGCCAGCCGATCGAACAGACTATTCGATCGAGTGACATTCAGTTGAGGACTAACCCTGAAGCTCCTAGCCGATGGAGTGAGCTAGCCGATCGAGCGAACCGCTCGATCGACCGACTTGAAAGGTAGGAACACTTCAGTGTTCTCAAATACTGCAACAAAAACTTCCAAAGTTCAAATCCTCTAACACAAACACACCAGAGGAAGAAACAATCCACTCGAATGGTCCAGCCCATCGAGCCAACCGGCCGATCGAACAGGACTGTCCAATCGGATATAGCAGCCGATCGAACAAGCTGTTCGATCGAACCTGCCGTTCAATCGACCTGCCCATTCGATCCACTCATGCTTGTTTACTTTCCCGCGTTACTTATCGTTATGCTATCGAACTATTCAGGCTAATCTTACTCTCAGCGCTCCCTTCAATCCATAATCAATCACTGTGAGTATACTCGAACCCTTTTTGCTTTAGCACTTTTGGGTGTTACATACGTTACTTATCAAAATCACAATCGAACACACTATTCAAACTATTTGAACGCTAACCGATTGCATGTATTACGTGATTAAATGTATGCTTGTTATTATGTTTACACGTGGAAAGCTGTCTACCTGCCTTAGCAACGTAGTACTATAGTTTGGACTCAGCACCCGTTCACACGGGAGTTGTTAAGGACAATCTACTTGCATGATTTACGGTGGTGATCATGTATTGCGAACTATCTCGGACAGTCAACCCGCAGTCACTGGTATTGATAGGTCCATGTCGATAATTTACATGCATCATTGCCCTCTGTGTACGTGCTTGTTATGCGTAAACTATTCAAACTCTATATGCTATTATCAAACTTGTATGCTCACCTTTACATTTTATGTATTGACTTTATTTTAACGTATGTGACAGGTGTTTAGGATGCTTACTTGCTTTCTCACTCTGCTGTGAAATCGAGGCTAGGAAAGAGTCTAGAAACCAAGACAATTTATATTTATATGTTTAAATCTGAGTTGATGGAACATGTTTTTGTTTGAATAATATCTATATCTGTAATAACTAAATTTATCTTATGGGTCACGGTATGGGACGTGACATTTAAACTATTCGCTAATATTAGTTGTTATGGAATTTCTTTGAACAATCTGTTTCGCACAGTGTCGCGCCCCGATGATTCCGCCATCGGTTGGGGCGTGACAAGGCTAGTGGAACTAGGAGGACTATTTGATTGCTTATTGGACTAATGAGCTTATTTGACCATATGATTGATTATTTGTGCATGCGTGTGTTTGTGTCACGGATGATATGTCTTCATCCGGCACCGGAGAGTCGGACGCCACGGACCCTATACCCATAGTATCGGACGACATAGTGTCATCAGAGCACGAGGTGCATACTTCAGATACTACCAGCACGGACGACGATGATTTCCCGTCATTTGCGCTGCCCGATGTTGTTGCTGAGACTGCTGATGCCCCTATCGTTGGGGATTTGCCGCTCGCAGGTGATCCCTGCTCCTATACCCCTTGCATCTTACCCTGTTCTTAATATGCTCCTTGATGTAGTCGCTGACGATGACGTCGACTTGTTTGATGAGGATCCACTAGAGGACGACGTTGAGGGCGAGGCCCACATAGCTGCTGGCGATCTCTTGCTACTCGCGGATGCTCCTGCTGAGGAGTCACCTGTTCATTCACCAGTCCCAGACTCCTTTGAGTCTGTGACATCTGAACCATCACACGCGCAGGGCGCGCAACACTATTCGCATGATACAGATCCCGTTTTCCCATCTGGTTTCGATCCAGACCGGGACATTGAGTTTATACACCTAGATTAGCCCATGGAGGACCATGTTGACCCTGTTGATCCTTTGATTGACGATTTACCTGTCGATGATCATCCTATTGTAGCTCCACTGTTGGAGGATGACCATGTTGTTGCTGATATACCTGCTGACCCTGTTATTTGTTGCCCCTCTTCCTGATCCTGTGCCTATAGAGCCCGATCATGCACTCTTTGCGACCCATGTTGACCCTCGATACGCGCACACCCGAAATGGGTGGATAGATGATGATGATGACTACCCGCCTTTTGGGGTACCTGTAGCACCTGCTTCAGTTCCTATCGATGCACTCCTGTTTCCTGCGAACATGTCTACTGAAGGTTGGCCACTCGACAACCATTATATGACTACGTTGGCATGCTTATCGATGGTCCTTCTACCGACGCCCATAACGATGGAAAATCAGACGAGAACACCGTCGCTAACTTCACTTCTTAAGACCCCTGTCAACAAGCCATCCTCTGATTCTAGCATGCATTCAGACTCCTTTGTGCCTGTGATACCTGCAACCTTACAAACAACTGGAATACAGCACACTACTACTAAGACGACGGTGACATGGCTGCTGCTCTATCACCTGCTCGAGACACCACACCGTTACACAACTCAGAGCCTGCTCTTGAGCTAGCTTCTACACCTTTTGGGTCAGCCTGATGCTGCGTCTGCCGAACCTACACCTTTATGTGGTCACGATCCTGTTTCTTTTAGACCGACCAGACATTGCACCCCTGCTATCTAACCCAGCACCAACACCTGACAATTTCCCTACTGGTTGAAACGTTTGTTTTTGCACCCGCAACCGACGACACTGCTATTTTCCCCTATGAAGACCGACTTCCATTGCGTCAAGGTGCCTATAGCTTTCTTTCAGAATATAACCGTACCACGGGAAAGTACTTCAGGCCAGCACCCGCATAACGATTCATCCGCTACAACAGCATTTTCCCAACTGCACAGGTTGCACCATTTGCTACATTCTCCGCTACAACGCCGGACGAGCCACTTTAATGGATCTTAAAACACGCTATACTGACTTTAGACCCTTGCCATCCCTCTCACTATGGAGGCTGTACACAGGATGAGTGCTCCTGTAACATCAACTACAGTTTAAGGATATGAGCCGCGGAATGTTGGAGCTTGAGCTGACACCACGATCGGCAACTTCAGATACAAAACATAACATAACTGAAAACAGGAGTTAAGTGTATACATCACAAGACAACATATTGTCTAAAAAGTTTCTGTGAAACACCACGTCCTCCACCCTGTCTTTCACCAGCGTGCATTGATCCGCCACGTACATCAAGATCCCTTTTGCGCACTTGACCGTTACTATTACATCGTTGCCAGGATGCTGACGCTCATTTCTTTACTATCAAGCAACAGATCAGCTAGTTACTTCAACGTATATCCTAGCTCGAGGAGGGATTCACGCATGTCGACAGTTTACTTTTCTTTCCTCCTCCGCCTCAGTAACCAGTATAGTTGGTTTCTGGATTATGCGGAGTGCATTACGCTTGGGTAAATACGCTAATGATAAGCCGGGATTTCGGAGACTTTTGAGTACCACTTCTGACTACGTAATTTTGATGCAACAAAATACTTGTTGGACAAGGGTAGGGTGACCCTGTGTCCCTTCTGACGCGACGCGTTTTGTAAGACACCGTGATTGTTGCCGGGGGATAATGAAAGCCCAATCAGCTTTAAACACACGACAATACTTACGACCAATGACTAACGAAAAACTCCGCCGCTATGTCCTCACTAAGCACGCTGTTGATCTACGTATTTGTGCGATAACTATAATGCTACATGCTTACTTGCTACATTCCTATTTACAAGATATGCAATACATGAGATAATATGTGATTGAATGTATAACTACTGCGTATATACGTATATGTGATACACCTCTGAGGTCTTATTCGTTGAAAATAGACTTGTGTGCTCGCGTCCTTCACAAGACCTGACCTAACCGACTTTCTTCTAGGAAGATGTCGACTCAAGGGAACACCAATATCAACCACCCTCTACCTACAACAGAGGCGGAAATGCGAGAGCACCTCTTATAGGCCATCGCACGGTACGAGGCCCATCGCTCCGATTGCAGTGGAGGTACCTCAGGAAATAACCCCCCCAACGGCTGCACCTACAAGCAGTTCTTGGACCACAAACCTCGAGAGTTCGACGGCACCGGGGGTGCCTTAGCCTTCATGCGCTGGGTTGAAAAGACAGATTCGGTTTTACGATTAAGCAAGTGTGACCACGAACATCAAGTCAAGTACATAACTGGACTATTGGTGGATGAGGCTCTGTCATGGTGGAACCATCAAATTCGGACAATGGGCGAGACCGCTGCGTATGCTATGACGTGGGACGAACTGAAAAATCTGATGCGTGAAAGATATTGCTCAAGGGCAGAAGTCCAGAGATTGGAGACAGAACTGTGGAACTTGAAAATGGAAGGACCAAAGATAGCGGAGTATGTGCAGAGATTTAACGAATTATCACAAGTTGCCTTACTCCTGGGGGCACCAGAGTTTAAGAGAATTGAACAGTTCATAAGGGGATTGGCACCTCAGATTCTAAGTCTGGTAACAACATCAAAACCGTCAACGATCACCGAGGCTATCAACATAAGCATAACACTCACAGAAGAAGCAGTTAGACGAGGAGAATTTTCCACTGCGGAGGAGAAAAAGGAGACTGCTATAAAGGCATCTGGGGATAACAAGAGGAAGCTCGCAAATTTCAAGATGGTTACTCGGGTAAGTAACAAGAAGAAGGCCAAAAAGGGAAAAGATTACAAGGGTATCCTACCTAAGTGCGACAATTGTTTACGTTATCATGTCGGGCGATGCAAATATGGAAATTGTGGTAACTGTGGCAAGGTGGGACATGTCAAGGAAACTTGTTGGCAAAATACTGAACATAGCAATGGGGGCCAAGACGGTAGTGAGAATCACGAAGGGGACAACGACAATGATAATTGTCGAGGCAGAATGAACGATAAACAGAAGCGTGCTCGAGGATGTTTAAACTGTGGAAGCAAAAAGCATTTTAGAAGATATTGCCCTAAAAAACAATCAGGCGCAAGGATGAAAGCTCCCCACCGGAGCTAGGGAGACACGCCAGGGATCCAAGCATGGATAGCGGTACGTCCCATATTACTCGATATTATGCATCTGTATTGCCAACTACTGTTGCAAATTTTACGATTCGCACTTCTAGTATTCGAGAGCATAATTGGTTTACGTAGCGAGTGAGTAGTTATTCCAGTACCCATTAGAACTAGCTTAGGGGAAGCTAGTGGAAGCCAACGCAGTAACTGGAATCGGCACGATAGAACCCGGAGAGCGTAAGTTTACGCTAGATCTATTGCCAGTTGAGTTGGGAAGCTTCAACGTGGTAATTGGATGCATTAGTTGGCAAGCGATCGAGCGGAGGTTGATATCCGCACCTCGATGACGAATGAAGGAATGATTGTGACTCACGAAGCAGGATACGCCACCACCGATCACGAATTACTTAAGGCACGAAAGTTGTTGTGGGAAGGATGTGTTGTTTCCTGGCTCATGTCAGGGACAAGGGAGCCGAGGAACTAAAACTTAACGATACCCCCGTGATCGGAGTATACCCTGAAGCCTTCCTCGAAAACTTGTCGGAATCATCTCCACAACAATTAATCGAATCTCGCATCGATTTAATTCCAGGCTCCGTACCTGTAGTCTATACATCTTAACGACTTACATTTTCAGAGATGCAAGGACTGACAGTGCAACCTCAGTGGTGGAATGAGAAGGAAGATAACAGACCAAGGTATCCCTTTTGGGTAACCCCGGTTCTGCTCGTCAAAAATGAGGATGATGATTTTCAAACAAACATCGACTACTAGGAGCCGAACAAGCTAACATACAAGAGTCGGTGACTCTTACTAAGGGTTAATGAACCTCTTACATAACTGACTATGAGGACCCGACTTTTACTACATGACTGGTCGACAATCGAGCGTCGGAATTCAGGAAGAAAGTATACCAGGGTGAAATTGTGGGACAATGACTTGTTCTTAGACATGGGCAAAAATGGCGCTTCCTACACAATGTACAACCAGATCTACACGGGATACGAAATTTGGAGGATCTAGAAAATTTATGTCTAGGACCTTTGGGAACCCAGGACCAAACTCGTAAGGGTTTTACTTAAGAACCATATCTGTCAACTCGATCAAACGTCATTAACTAGACAAACTTGTCACTTCAGTTAATAAAATCGAAAGTACTTAAATTTTCTTCCGTTGAAGATTTCACTTTTACTTCTATCGAGTAGATATTGCATTTCTACTCCCCCCCCAAAGTAGTTGCATCACGTTGATCTCCTTCGCTGAGAGCGAACACACGTTTGCTTCGTATACTTGGTCACTTCTCCCTTTTGGTGGAAACACATCGCTTCATCACTTGTAAACTTATACATAACCCATGCACCTCTTGCTACGCCTGCGGTTTCATTTCGAATAAACGCTTCATTAAAGTTCAAATGTTACGTTGCTAAATCGAATTACTGGTTTGTGATTCGAATGACCTACGTATTGTCATTATTGACTCTTTTGTTATCAAGTCAACACACGTTCTTGAAACTGCTTTCTTTCAAGTTACATGTTTGCTATCATGCCAAGATTCCCTTGTTGAAATGTACGTTTATTGTCGGGTTACGTGAACTTATCCACTTCGCATGTCCAGTTTCAGACATCATATGATGTATTGAGAGCATCATATTCGAATATTTTCGCAAAGATCTTTTCACTTCGAGTCATAGTAGATTCGGTTGGTCTATGACTCCACTAAATCGTTTGATTTGTTTCGATACCTTGCTGTGATATTCTCACAAAATTGAAGCTTGCGCTAATTTGGTTACTCACTTCGTACACGAATTCAATTCCCTATTTAGTTGTTAACAACCCATCTTGGATCTTCACGATCAAAGCGGTCTCAACACAATTGTGTGTTAAGGCAATGGTACATATATTCATTTCATAAGCACGATGTACCTCCTAACGATTCTTTCGTTGTCAATCAAATTGCCTTGTGGTACTTAATAATTTTCATCTTCGATTGGAAACAGTGGTTCTTTGATATTCCGTATTTAATTGGAAACTCTGTAACATGGCATAAGTCAAATCTTCAGATTGTTTCGGTACACCTTCATCTGATCTCAAACACGGTGAACTTGATCAATCACCGCTATTATGAAATTATGTCATTGCGACACCTTGTGGTGTCATTACAAACTTGTAGCTTGTGCTAATCATGGTCATCCGTTTCACACAAAACTACATCAACTATTGTTGACTTATCTTTTAAACATTTCTGATGCAACTACGAACCGTGATACACCAGATTCGCCTGTATTTCATACAGCGTACTTTCGAATTTTAAGAATGTCAAAACACTAAACTTTACCATTTATCTACTCGGGAGTTGACAGATCAATTTACTATTATATTTGAGTTGTGGATTTTTGAAATTATATAGTGGGTGCTATGTGTCGTGAAAACTCGTTTGCATATTGCGATCGATCGTTTGAGAGTCTTATTAGTCAAGGCTCCTCTTTGTGGAACCCCCCCTGCTAGCTGGGTTACACTAGACTGTACGTCAAGTACGTCTTGTACCTCCGACATCAACTGCTATGAGCACACACCTTTTTAACCCTAGGATTCTGGCTGATATATATTCTTGGACTCACCAATGGTGAGTAAGGCTTGATTCGGATCGAAGATTATCTACCTTGATACTATTCATATATACACGTGTGACGAAGCCATAAGGGGATCAAGATAGTTCAAATTTCGAGGACGGAATTTTTCTAACGGGGGGAGAATGTGACAACCCTCACCAAATCAGGTTTCCGTACGAATTAATTAATATTTAATTAATGCTTAATTACTGTGCTTGCTTACAATTATGATTAAACTGCTACGTGATTTCTGATACATACATTTACAGGCATCCTACTTTATTTTCTGTCACTCCATTATTTACACAGAACTATAATGACAAACTTGACGCACAAAAGCACAGTAGCACAATGAACGGATAACCCAGTAAATGTGCTGGCATAGTCAGCACCAGACAGACACTGTCTCTAAGGCCAGTATGAGCCGGGAATAGTTTACTACACTAGTAGAAAGTGTAGGGAGATGAGGATTGTAGAACTGCGTCTCTAGGAGATAATTATAGTGACCGGATGTGCCTAAAACGTACTTTATGTACAAAATTCAGCACTTCACACATATCATTGGCTTTGCAACCCAATGGTGATCTCTTTTTCCTTATTTGCTACATACCAGGGATTTTTATACAGACATTTTTACAACGGTTTATACATACCCACTTACACATGAACTCGCTTAACTTTATGTTGACTTTTCAAACTACATGTATTTCAGGAAACTAACGGATCTGGCACGGTATGCACGTATTTTCAAGCTGCGTTTGAATAAAGAAGTCATCCAGGGTTTAGAAGGTGTAACCTCTTGCTGGACGATTTACATATCCCTAAACCTAGTATTGTTTTAAAGTCTTTTGATAAGTTTTTATGAACTCATTTAAATCAAGTCAAGGTTTGTAACTTATTTTGTGATTGTTGAAAATGGGATTTTTCTAAACTTTATTATTGGATGAATATCACATGTTTTCATCATATAGCATTGTTATGGTTGATGCTATGGTATTAAAAAGTCACACCAATTAACCCACGCTTCCGCAAAGCCAGGGTGTGACAAACCCAAACCCGACTACCCGAACTTTAAATGGGTTGGTTATCGGGTCAATTTTTCCAAGAGAAAAACCCGAACAACCCGACCCAAAACCCGAAGAAAAAACCCAATGAACACCCCTAGTGACGACCTGCCTTACGTATTTAGCAATCATACTTTATTGGCATAAACCGTCGATTATCGCTCTTTATTTTTTACTATTCTTCGGGTCAATAGAACTACTCTACTTCTCGGCTGGGGCCGGTACAAATTATTATGCTGGGGTGGGTTTTTAGATGCCTGGTCTACTTCGTATGGGCTGTTAAATGACCCTGCCGTTGGAAAGCTTGAAAGCCCACCTCTGGGTTAATTTTATCTGGGCCCAGATTTGTGTTATAGGCTGCTGGTATTTGTTGCTGGTTTGATAATAGAGAGGCATTGAACATACATGTTTAATTGTTTGACCCGTTAACTTTATTGTAGTGGACTTAAACATTGAACTCTTTTTATCATTTAGTTTACTATTTTTTCCTCATCCATGCCTCTCTATTTTGGTTTACGTCTACAAGTAAGTTCCGTTTTTTTACATTGATTAACTTATGCACATATATAGTAAATTTTTAGGTAGAAAGTGTTTGAATGGGGGCTTGGATTTATGCTGTTTGAACCTTGAATATGCAAATATATTCTTTGGGTCTTGATATTTGTGGAGAATAGGTTTTGCAAGTGAATATTGTGTTGGAGAAGGAAAGGGACAGAATAGATGTCTTAGTTATGTGCAACTGATTTAAATTTAAACTAATTATACAACCACTAAGTACTAAGGTTGACTTTACAAAGTCAATTCATTCTAATGCATGCTATATTTTTCTCTCTTGATGTCAAAATGCAGTTAGGAAATCCAGTTTTGGAGGTTGCAACTGATTTAAACTCATGGGCCGAGTTTTTTTGGTCTCATGGTCTTATATCGGATTCGGCATACAAATTGTTCACTTCTGCATGTAATTATTCGCGCTATGTGAGTGAATATTATAGAGATTCAGTCTCTCCAATATGCGCAAAAGTTGATAGTGAAGTAAGCCGCGAAACCAGTAGATTCGTGGACAAATATGATGTCACTCTTGATGTTTGTATTCCGTCGGTACTCTCACAGTCCAAGATCATTGTTCCTCAGGTAGATATTGTTTTATTAACAAATTGTATATCAACTAGTAGATGCCCCGCCCGCGTTGTGGGGTGATGGCCGAATAATTCTCAACCAACTAAAAAAGACTACTATAATTTTGCTAGGAAAAAAAACAAAAACGATGATAAGACCGTAATTTCAGGCTCAGGGCAAAACTGTCATTTTTCAGGACTAATGAGCTAGTGTTAGGCAGCTCCTTAACTCGGAAAAAAATTAAATTGAGTAAACCAATTAAAACAAAAAACCTTTATAGTTTTGGTAAAAAAACTAAAACGATGGGAAAAACGTAATTTTTAACCGAGGGCGAAATCATAATTTTAATTCGGGGATAAATTGTAAACTAAATGGTCCAACGTGGGAGTGCCAGGAAGCTGCCGCATGACAGTAACTTTACACTGGGGGCAAAATTGTAATTTCACCAGGGAAACAAACAAAAACGATGGGCAAAATGTAAATTTAAATTGAGGGTAAAATCGTAACTTGGCTGTGAGAAAAAAAAAACTAATGGAAAAAGTATAATTTTATACGGGGCAAAGTCGTAATTTTGAACCGAGGGCAAAATTGGAATTATTAGCTGGGAGCAAAGGCGTAAATTTATTTTTAAGTGGGGGTAAAAACATAACTTTGAACTTATGGGAAAATCGTAATTTTAATGGAAAAAAACTAATGGCAAAACTGTAAATTGAAACGGGTAAAAATCGTAATTTTTAACCGGGGGCAAAATTGAAATATTTAGCTGGGAGCATAAGCGTAAATTTATTTTTAAGCGAGGGCGAAATCATAATTTTTAACTGATGGCAAAATCATAATTTTAAAGGTGGATAAAATCGTAAATTTGTAAATTTGTTGGACCAATAGGGGAATGCCAGGCAGCTGCCTGACACTATTATCCCTGCCGCCCATTTAGCCCAATGAAAGAGCACTACTATTACTGTGTCGGCGGCCGACACTTGGTTTTGTAGTAGTTGGGAATAACACAATTAAAAAACTTTTTTTTTTCATAAAAAAATGCCTACTTGATTCTTAAAAAATGTAGACACCCATTTATCTATAATTTTTTATTTCAGTGTCATTTTATACGTTTATATTGAAAAGTTCTTTCATTACAAAGTTCATCTCTATGCCAATAGATATTATATGTTTTAGGACTCCTTGATCCGTTTATTAGTGAATTGTTATTATTTCATGTTAAAAAAGGTGCTGCAATATTTTAATAAATTGGCAGTTTTGCAATAGTGTTCTAAGATCCTATCTTCATATGATATTTTTCCTTTCTATTTTCGTTGGTAGTGGATTTATATGTTGACACTGCTGGTGCAAGTCATATTGGCCAAAACGCATGAAAACATCATGAAGGTTTGATTGACAAAAACTTAACATGTACCGAACATTAGGTAGATGTACTATTGGGATGTGCTCAATGGTCTCAAAATTAGGCTTACCAAATCACAGTTTAACGCTTCAACGTTTACAATTTTTTATGTATTTAGTTGATGTTAAGCCACCCGCGAGTTTCGCGGGTTCTTAGACTAGTATATTAATATTTAACAATGAAGCTTATATAAGTTTTAGTATAAACAAATAAAACATGACATTATATAAATAGTGATAAACCCAAAACCATTATCTGTTATAAAAAAGTTAAATACATTCAAGTTTTTATTGGATAAATAGTAAATGTGTAGTGCTATATTGTCAAATCCAATTCTTGGAGTATCGTATTTTTATTTGACTTTGCCATTATGGTTCAATGATGTTATCGTGTTTCCTTGTATCTCTATACATATTGGCCTTCATTTGTGGCTGCATCATCAACCATGCAAGCTAGTTGTCAAATCTGTTTTTCTTCATCTCATTGTTTCTAAAACTTATATTTCTTATTTTAACCAATCGCGAATTTGTCAATGAAGATGACGAGAAATCATCCCTAGGTAGATTTTAGGTTCCAACATTTGTGGTATTGTCGTTTTCACTTTTGTATTGATAGATTTCTTCTTTGGAATGAGGGCTATGCTACCTATTCCAATATATCATCCATCACATATTAGTGACATGAAGCGTATATTGAGTTTGATATGATTCAATTGTTTGAAGGTTACAGACAAAAACATTAACAACAAATATAAAACAACTATTAGGACCTAACTTAGAGGTTTCTTCATCAACATAAGAGTTTTAGGTTATGGGTGTACATGCGTGGACCATGAATAGGTGTTGTGGGTAGGGATGAGCAACCGGTACCGAAAGTACCGGTACCGAAAAACGGGAAAAACCGGTATCGGCATCGGTATTTACCGACGTTTTACCCGTAAATACAAGAACCGGTACCGAAAAACGGGGAAATGGGAACCGGTACCGAATATACCCGGTACGATTCGGTACCAATACGATACCTGTTGGCCGATACCAAATGCTCATCCCTAGTTGTGGGTCAAGAACCATTGATAACCAATAAGCCCGCCAAACCTATAAAAACACACTTCATTGTAGTTAAACAATTCCAATTGAATAAACTCCATAAAACCCATATGACTAAGCATTTAGACTCACTAATTACCATTCCATTGAAGGATTGGTCTTGATATAGGAAGGAGTAATTAAATAGTTAGAGATAATTATTAGTTTAAAGTATTAAGTTTCTCTAGTTATTTTATAAATCGGTTAATTAAGTACTAGAGTTGGTATTGGTATAGGATAACTTGTTTAGCAAGTAATTAGTTTAGTGCAAATAGATGAGCTGGGTTATGTAATTACTTGGAGGTTTTGCTTTGTTCTAATAAATATATAAAAGAGTCGTGAGGAGTTCTCACAAAATCTTGACGAATGGGGTACCAAGAAATACAAGCAAGGGCGAAGCTTTTAACGGACGGGAGGGGCGGCCGACCCCCTAAACTTTTCGCTAAGTAGTGGAGAGTATGTAGTTTTCGTATAGAAATTTTTGGGTACATACATTTTCAACCCCCAGTTTTATAGAAATTTTTAGGTCCGGTGACTTACGCCCCTGAGTCGAAAATCTCAAACTTCGCCGCCACTGAATACAAGTAGTTGTGGCACACATCCACACACCTTTGATTAGTAGTTGAGGCACTCTCAAAGGATATCCAAGAGTGACCATCCAAGTCTTTATTCGTGATTAGAGTAGATATGGTCTTCAAAGATTTGGTATATGAAACTATTCTTACATTAATTAAAGCTCATAACAGTTGTTATTGAGAAAATTTCAACTTTCGTGAAGAGCATAAAGACGTGATAATCATGTTCGTTAACAAAGCTATAGCTATGCTCTTCTACAAACTTGTATACCTTGTACCTATTATCTGTTATTATCATGAAGTAACGCTAACCAGATTTTATTTTTTTTTTCTTTGTTTTTTTTTTTTTTTTTAACAAATTTGTTGTTGCGAAATTGTCTTCCTCTTTTCCTTATTTGTCTTGTTCTTTTCATTATCAAGCGTGTTCACCGTTTTTAGTAGTTTAGAGCAAACACAATATTCTAACTTCTTCATTACATCCTTAAGTTGAACATAAAGTTTGTGATCAGTCATTATATGTACAAACTACAAGTTATTAGAATTAATAAAGATAAACCCATAATAACATGAATTTCAAGACAGACTTAGTTTAAGGGGGCCAGGGCGCCCCGTGATCACCCATCTTCCACGCGTTTTACAACGTGAAACACCGCCGCCGCCCCCATTTTCAACGCGTGGAGTTTAAAACGTGTTGCCATGATCACGCGTTGATTTTGTTGTATGTGGCCGTTGGGAGGAGTTTTATTTGTTACCGTTGTGGATTTGAGAGGTGGATGTGGATGAATCTGGGTTTAATTTGATGTTTATCGATGGAGATTTATGATATTTGAAAAGGAAGAGGGTGGAAGATGATATTTACAAGGATGATGACTTGGACTCTTGGAGTTGCACCTCCATTATTTATGATTTTTTTAAATAAAGTGGTGATGTATGAGATAAGGTAAGTTGGTAAGGTTTTTAAATAAATATATACAAAAGGTTTTTATGATTTTTTTGTGGTTAATTTATAATTTTAAAAATAAAAAAAAACTATTACTAATGATGGGCATTTCCACTAAAATTCATCACTAGTGATGGAATAAAGTTTGATGATGTGGCGGAACTTGATTAGATGTTGTAAGTGATGGAATTCCATCACTAGTGGAGCGTTATCCCCTAACACACCACAAACCTTACGTACCAACCGGGGTCAGCTCGTTATTAGAAGAAAAGTCCTAGCTCTAGTGCCCTAAATTTAATGCAATTTGATCTTGGTGCTCGTGGTGATACTAAAAAAAGACGATGAACATGTCATGTTCTATATAAACCGGTCGAGTGCTTATATGTTTTTACATGAATCTGAACTTGATCTTGACACAACAAGGAAGGAAGGTCAATAACACTTTGATAATTTGGCTTAGAGTATATAGGATTAGAATCAAATACAAAAAGCAAGATAAATTAGAAGGGTAAGAAAGATTTTAATCCATTGGTCTTAGATTTAAAGGTTGAAATTAGTTTTAGGGAAAAGAAAATAGCGGGAGCGGGGTATAAAGGGAAGCCTACATTTATTGATTTTTTTCTCTCCACGTGCAAGACACATGCTAATTCCCATCATTTTAAAACATCTATAACTTTTTTCGTACAACATTTAAAAAAATTCATCATAATAACGAGCGTTTTTTATCTTTAATTTCTCTCCACATGCAAAACACATACTAATTCCCATCATTTTAAAACGTCTATAACTTTTTCGTACAACATTTATAAAAATTCATCATAATAACGAGTGTTTTTTTATCTTTAATATGAGTATGATTTTCTATATAAAAACAAAATAAAAAAATCATTTTTACTGGGGTTTTTTTTGCATTGTGTTAAAGGTTCTAGTCATTGTGTTTTTCAATTGAGTTTTTGGTCATTACATTTTTATTTGGGTCCCTATACACTGTGTTATTATCATGATTATAAAAATGCCAACTAGTATCGAATTAGTCGCTGATTAATCGCTAGTCGAAGGTTCACCATGTAAATGTTTTCTAATCGGCCAACTAATCGCTAGACAGTGAACGGTGGCCCTAGGCAGTCCTAATCGGCCAAAAATCGGCGGTTACAGACAAATTTTGTCCAATAACCGGCCAAATTTCGGCTATTTTCTGGTCAAACCTTGTAAGTTTCGGTGATTAATCTTGTCTACTTAAAAGAATGAGTCAACGAGGGTTAAAACTTGTGTTATTAAAAAATTTACACATAAAAATGTGTGCGTATCTATAAAAAAACTGAGAATTACACATACAAATCTCAATCCAATTTAATCTTGATTAATTGCTAGTTCGTACCCCACCGACGACTAGCGATTCTTACAACACTGGTAATTATTAGAACTTATAACACAATGTATGACACAATGAAGATAGTGTTATGTTTGAGTTTTTTTGCATTATATTATTGGTTCTGATTATTTTGTTCTTCAACTAGGTGGGTTTTCAATACATTGTGTTATAGGTTCTGATCATTGTGTATAGTATGGTATCCACTTTGTTTTAATTTGTTTGTCCATTGTGTTTTTGTTTTCTTGTCCATTGTGTTTTAATTTATTGTCTATTGTGTTTTTTATCTGCGGTCATCAATTGTGTCTTTGATCTATTGTCATCAATTGTGTCTTTTATCTGCTGTTATCAATTGTGTTTTTAATCTACTTTCCATTTCGTTTTTAGTTTGATACCCATTGTGTTTTAGGTTATATCCAATGTGTTTTAGCCTGTTGTCTATTGTCTATTGTGTCTTTTATCTGTTGTCATCGATTGTGTTTTTTGGTCTACTTTCTATTGTGTTTTTAGTTGGATTCTCATTGTGTTTTACGTTATGTCCATTGTATAATAATGTTTTTTAAGTATAACAATAGGGTACTCGTATTAAAGATAAAAATACGCTCGATTTTGTGGTATACTTAAAAAAAACAAATGACGTATAAAAAAAGTTACTGACGTTTGTAAAATAGGGAGGGGACGATAGCATGTGACTTGCATGTGCATATTTACAAAATTGCCCTTCTCACTTGATTTTCCTTGTACATTTGTCATTCTATAGTGTCTTATTGCGTTTTTTATTTTTAAAGCTCTTAAAATTACCTTTCTCACTTGATTTTCATTATACATTTGTCATTCTATAGTGGATTTTTACCTTTTTTATTTTTAAAGCACTTTATATTATAACTCAACCCACAATTTATAAACATCTCATGCGCAGGACGTGTAAAATTAAGAAAAAATATACTGACATATTGCCATTCCTCTTTACGGACGTGTACACTGGATGAAAGTTAATGGTTATTGGCACGTATTTTAAAAATTGTATCCAAACTAGAAAAGGAACCCGCCGCGTTGCGGTCGGGGCCACATATATTATCCGCCAAATGAGTCGATCGTAAAAAACCAAAAGAAATCGAAGCCAGTTAAGTTTGTTTATATCAGTCAAAGGAAATTAACAGATTATAAATATCGATTGTTTAAATCTTGTTATCGGTCATCAAAGAACCATTAGCATGTTTTCAGATATAGTTGGTATAACGAAATCACACATCGGATTAAAGAACATATTCCCACCATTGAAGTTGTATATTACCGGATCTCTTTTTTTGCATCAAGTAAGATTAGATTATGATAAATTATAAACTATATATACGTGCTTGATTAGGTACCAGGTATGTTGCACACTCACATTTGCATACATAAAATAGTTAGGAGACTGGAACGTGTTCAGGATGCATAACTCACATATTTGAACATTTGATTAGGAATAAGCATCACATTTTCCAGCAGTGAACAAAACTGATTGGCACCAAGGGCCTAAGTCATGTGCATGCTGGTGAAACTAAAGGAATGTAGTCAATAAACTCTTGTGTTGACTTGTGTTGACTGGACACGAATTGAATCGTAACCCAGTGCGCTCGGTTCGTCAAACGGATGATCATGTATATCCAATTAATTTTAGATTTAAAAAGCGTAGATAATTAAATGTTCAGTTATTGCAGATTTAAAAAGTGTAGATCATTAAATGTTCAGTTAATTGTTAATTGCACGCCTAATCATCAACATTAATTATTAACCAAGAACAACAATCGTGAAGGAAAAATAGTGTTGATGTGTCACAACCCCGCCCCCTTTCTGTCCTGGGAACGGGCGGCCGCGAACTCAGTGGCGGTGGTATCAATATTAATTAATTATTTTGGCAGCGGAAATTTTATCAGGATACGTAGTTAGGAAATATTTTATCAGAGTAAAACCACCATATTTTATTTTAATAATCACATGGGTAAAACCCAAGTTTCTTGTTACAACATGTTTATAGGGATAACCCTTATTTTATTGAATTTAAAACATCGTCTTCTAGGTAACTTTTATAGCCACATTTTTCCAAGCCGTCAGTGCTCTCGAGCTGGCTTTATTCTAATTGGCTTTCACATTGTGTTACCTGAAACGCGTTTTAAAAACACTTTATCAGCAAGAAATACTGGTGAGTGAATCCCAGTTTAATCAAGAAAAGTGTTATCAATTTAAACAGTATTGAGAGCGATTACAATGTTTATATCTACACAATTACTCATTCAGTACTTGCCACTCGACCGTATCTGTGGCTATGGTCATATCACACATTGGCTAACTCGTTGTCCAATTTTCAACGTTATCAAGTAATGTATACAAAACCCCATAATACCGGTAGTAATTGAAGAATTACAAAGACTCAATCACTGCTAAATTGCATTGTAAAATAGTTAAGGTTTTGTAAACACAATTTGTAAAAAGGAGATTACTCACATTGCCATTAAAGGGCTTTCCTTTGGGACTTCCTGGTTATAATCTAGTAATTAAACAATGCACATGTGTTAGTATAATAACCCATTTCAACATTAGTAATACCCTCCCCGAGACAGCATTCCAACGACTACGTCGGGCAGAACCACGACAGCCGTTACGGAATCCTAGATCAATCGGGCAGAGTATCTAATACGTCTCCAGGGGTTATGATACTTACAACGAGGCAGAGCTTCGCTAATTAGGGGGGTATTATACCCGAGTATTATTTCTACTATTCAGAATTGAGAGAAAGGAAATCGATTTTGAACGAATTCGAATGAAGATCCAATGCATTCTATATATAGTGCCTGATCTTGACCTTGTCGCGCCCCGCGTAAAACAAAGACAGGGCTTACGTCGCCCGCGTTGACCCCAGGTCAACGTGTAGCTGGGCTGAGTCATTGACTAGGTTGGCCGGGTGTTGGGCCACGTGGCCGCACCGGGCTGCGCCACCTTTTGAACCTCTCGCGGCCCGCGTTAACTAATCGAGAATCTTTACGCGACCCATTTGAACTTAAAAACTCAAAGGAATCAGGTTTAACCTTTAAACCGCCCGCGTAAACTAAGGGTGGGGGTTGTCGCGGCCCGCCTAAACTTATATTTTCTTGTTTTTTTAATTATTTTTAATAATATATTGTATTTCGGGCTCGGTTTTCACATACGGGATGTATTTTAGGAAGTGTAGGGTGTTAGAAAATATTCGGGAGGGTTGTTATATTTTGGGTACAGCTCCTGGATTATTTAATAAAATATATAGTGCACTCACATTAAGTATAGTAACCCAATTCTACTTTATCCCTACGTCACGAGACAGAACCCCAATGAATTTAGGCAGAGCCTTGACATACGTTACGGGGCCCTACGTCAGTCGGACAGAGTATCAGTGATCAAGGGTTAAAACACTTAAAACGGGGCAGGGCTTTATTATTATTATTATAGGTTAAAATAAAAATAACATAGAATTCTGAGAGAGAAAGGAGGCCCGAGAGAGCTGTGCAAGTCTGAATGTTTAAAATGTAATTCATATATATAGTGTATCGGGTAACTTATAGAACACGTTTGACATTAATTGTACGTTCATTATATTTCTTTAATATTCCTACGTTACTTATTAAAAGGACACGTAACACTTTTTGCATTGAATGTTATCTTCCACGTATTCATTGCCATATGAAATTGGCTCCATATATTTAATTTAATCATTGAATATTTGAACACTTTAACTGACCATTTTATGGCTAAAAATTGAATTCTTTTCAATTGTCATATTTTACTTCTTAGTTATTTATTACTAGCCTAAGATCTCTTGATTTTCGCGGGTGGCTTAACACAAACATATAATATATACTGGCAATGAGATAAACTTTGTAATAAAAAAACTTTTCAATATAAACGTATAAAAATATGATTTTTCTCACTTAGGTAAATATGTTTTGATTCATTTTTTATAGGTATTGAGATGTTATTTTACAAATGATTTTATAGCAATTTTTAGAATCCGGATAGATTTCATTTTTTTATTATTTTTTATAACTTTGGTTATTTGATATATATTTTATTAAATAAAGCATTTTTAACCAGTTTTGACCTTAACGTATATTGAGCGGAACACATATTGATATGAACCTATTTTGAGCAAAACCCGTTTTGACTGACCCGAACCTATTTTGATATTAACATATATTGAGCAGAACAAATATAATCAATAATCAATGAAATAAATCATAGTAAAGCTATTTATGATTAACACATAACTAAACCATACAAAAAGTAATTTATTCGGTACACATGCTAATTGACAAATACTCTTTGCTACAAAGTAATCACCGGTAGGATTGGGTGGTGGAGTTCTTTGCCCGAGATGAAAAAAAAAAACTACATATTAAAGCACGCACACAATCGTATATTTGTATTCTTTTTCAGATGTGGCAAGATTGTCGTGCCAACAGGCTGGGTAATGAAAACACTTTTTACTTATAGAAAACATTAAAATAACGTATGTGCTAATTATGATTGAAGAAAGCAGTAGTACTATAATCATAATGTAAATCTAAATATATAACTAATAAAAACAAATGTAGGAAAAATTTAAATAGCATTAATCATAAGTGTATAAATAAAAGTAATGCAAATAAAGTAATATTACATAAATTCCTCTGTTTGTCCGAAGAACATTTAACTTGTCAAAAATCACCTCATTTGCTTTGAACATTTCTTTGTTAATCCTATAACTTTTGAACAAACATTCAGCTTATTAAGGAGCAGCTTGCAGGTACACATCATTCATTCCTCTTGCCAGATGCTTCCCAAACATGTATATTCAGTTGCTTTGTTTTTATCAATTATGGCTTTAGCCACCTTTAAAGCATATTATAAAATAATGACAGAGAAATCATACACATGGCATTAGAGAAAATGTAAAAAAATATGATAAATAACATTATTAATGATACACATATATGTATTTTATATATATACACATAAACATAGACCTACCTACCTATTTGTAGGTACTGATCTTGCCAATAGAAAGTGTTTACAGTCCATCATCAAGGTGTCTACTTAGACTATGCGTAGTGGTTTGAGCAATAATGCCCCCACCCATTGGTGTTTTCTGGCATGTGGCAGTCCAGTCAGCATGGGGACATTATTGGGCGTTTTTTTGCAAAAGTGGCGTAGTGGAATAATGCCCAATAACGTCCCATCCAATCATTACACAATTATTTATTTTATTTTTAAATTAAAAACTTAAAATACTTCATTAAATTAAAAAAACAATACTAAAAAATTACATTGCAAAAATTTAGGTTTTATAAAAGATCCAAATAAGACTTTTAATAAACAAAACTTTAGGGGCTGATATAGCATTTTTGAAACTTGAAATGTTAAAGATATTAAAGTTTAAAACTATAGGGGGATAATGTGTCAACATCAAAGTTTTAAAACAAACCTACTGGGGCCTTCTTCTTCTTCGTGACCTGAACCTCCATCAGAAATTCCGGCCAAAAATCCGGCAAACTCAAACCCCACATTCCATCTCTCTCTAAACCCACATGCCCTCATTTGATTGGCCAGTCAAACCCCCTTTGAAGCGTGATTTAAAAAACGCCAAATACCAAATCGCCCAAAATAACGCCCAATCACGCCGGTATGTAGTGGTTATCGGGCGTTTTTGGCCTTTTTTTCGAAATTTTTTTACAAAACACGCCCCATTACGGGCGATCTTATAAACAATAACAGTCATACCCTAAGACAAAAAAGCAAAACAAATCGACTAATATTATCAGCACCCTAACTTTGCATTAATCATCATTTAAGTTGTTGCATGACACGATACCCAATGATGAACTGAATTTATAAAGCCTTTAGGCTATGCTTTTAATGTAGTTAGCTAAAACAAACGAAAATATAACAAACTTTCCGTTATCTCTGTTGACATCTTCTAGCATATTCTAATTTTCTATATGAAATATATATAAGCTTCAGTTTTATCTATAGCAAAGAAAGATGATATACCATACAATTGCTTTATATGCAACAATTTAACATATTATTACTTTTAAGAAAGGTACCCAACTTAACACTTAGCTCTAATGGATTGGCTACAAAATTGTTCAGATCGACCACCAATGCCCACTCCAGGTCTCGCTCCCATTATCTTAAAAAATCTAAACAAAAAAACAAAGTCAGTTATTGGCTATAGTGCATTAATCGATCAAAACATTTTCGGTACCGAGCTCATCCTTAGGTAACACAGCAAAAGTTAACCAGAGTGTAATTTTGATGCTTAAAACCTCCTAAATTATTTTATTCAAATGCATAGGTTGCATTAAAAAATTAAAATAACATATCTTTAACAATCGTTTGGCATGCTAATCATTAACTGAAAGCATTGGCAATTTTGGGAAAAAAAGTGCTTTGTGTTAACATGAACTCACCCGTTTCGGCGGGTACCAAGCATACCTTCTAAAGTAGATGTTGGGTTTAGCAAACTCAATGTGTAAAGCTACCTTCCCCTGTTAACATTAGATATGCATCTGCAATTGTCAAAAGTGTGTGATGAATAACCTGACATCAAAACAAATATCATGAGTAGATTAGTCGGCATCTATGTTTCCAGCATGTTTGTAAAAACTCCCGTGACTGTCCTTCGCTTGTATACTTTTCATTATCTTACTTTGGAGGAAATTTACACTTTTTAGACATAACCTATTTTAGACTCTTTTAAATATTCAGGTATAAAACAAATGTCTTCAATGTCAGCTTGTCCTGGATATCACACATTACTAAACAACTTAAATCTAATTCCCTTCAATCTTTTCCCATCTCATGTCTCCCACGGAAATACCCTATAGGATCAATATTAACAAAGTGAATTACAGATATGGACATTAATTTCAGTTAAAATAAGAAAAAATATCAAACATACCTGCATGAGAAGATTAGGTAGTAGGCGTTAATTAACTCCATTAGACACAACCGGTGAGAAACACTAAGAAACTATACCTATAAAAAAACAAACAAAAGTCATTAAGAAACACTAAGAATCTATACCTATAAAAATGTTAATAGGTTATATTCGGTCTGTTTAGACACATTTCTAATTCGGATCGCTTCGGTTTTCGTTTAGGTCCAAAAAACTAACCTGTTCGAATATCAAAAGCAGTTCCAATTCTCGTCCAGCAGTATCCACATGCAACAATACATTCCCGCTGGCTCGTAGAGTGAAAACATGTAACGTTTTATGCAGACTAACCTGTTCGAATATCAAAAGCAGTTCCAGTACTCGTTCAGCAATATCCACAGGCAACAATACATTCCCGCTGGCTCGTAGAGTGTTTAATATAGCCTCTAAATTTTCAAGACACACAAAAATATGATTGTTATTTATAAGAATCGGCTTGCAAATTTCGGTGCACGCAAATAG